>NW_023604861.1:44336889-44785824 GCF_014898055.3 Talpa occidentalis | reverse complement strand
TGATTATTACTTCTTTACTCATCAAAGATTTTGTCTTCCTTTGTCCCTTCCATCTTCTGGGTAAAATTGCCAAGACATCCAATCACAGATTGCTCTGCTTTCTAATAGCAACCAATCTATAGCAAAATCATTCTACTGTGAATCTTTCCCAAAGTCACCTAGCAGTACTCAAATGCATCACAAACCCTCCTGCACCTCTCTTGTAATCATTGCACAGCTCCTCAAAGTCTGCTGGTTCCCTCATTGCAAGGATCCAGTAAACCCAACATGGTTTACTTTAGTCTGTTAGTCATTGACCCATGGATCAGTGTATTGATGCCAAGGTCAGATTTTATGATATTGTTACATAGTAACTTTTTGGCACTTGTGGAAAATTAAAGGCAGAGAACATATCACACGAAGAAAGTTCATAAAGGAAGGTTAATAGTAAAAAACTGAATGGATGATCCATTTCAGAAGTTGTCTTTCTCTCAGAGTTGTATGTGTGCTGTGCCTAAGACCTGGGAAGGCCCTATGGCCAGATAAGAACATGTTGTGTGGTTCATCTTGAAGATCAGAGGAGATGACCCTTTGAAATCTAGTTAGAAGAAGTTTCATTCCAAAAGCTATAGGTTGTGCTGATTATGATCATAGCAGGTTTCAACCTGCAGTCCAAGTCTGGAACTTGAGGTAAGTTAAGATCAACAAGTATTTTGTGGTCAAGTTTCATTTAATTAGAATTTGCTGCCAAGTCATGGTTTAGAGGCCAACTGCTATGCCAGGTGGCCTTTCAACGGTTGCCTGTCAAAGCTATGGAGAATGTACAAGGAGGCTCTGCCTTTTCTCCAGACCAACTTTTATTATTAGACCAAATCCCAGAGGCTTACCCTGGTAGAAGCTATCTGTGTGCCACTGGATGTAGAATTCTTTGCTGCTAATTGCATGGAGACAAAGCAGAGTATCTTAGGTAGTAGCACTAGGAGATCCAGTTTGGTAGGCTTTTCCCAAAAGCAAGAGGAAGACATTCTTACTCCTTTATGAGGAGAGTTTTTTTTAAAAAAGTAAGCTGACTTCAATTTTTCAGGTCATTTTTCTAGGAAACAGGCAAGATTCTTGCTGGGGCACTGCTGTATCTCCCTTTGTGAGGCAAACATGAAACCTTCCCCTTGCCAACTTTATTATGTCATTGAATTAATAATGTTGTAAAGACTAGATCAGAAGGCAATTTGGCAGCTGTGCCTTTAGGGAAATTTTGGAAGAGTGACCTTCCATTTTTAATAAGCATGTTATTACATTTAGAATTAAATTATTGAGAGCTAAGCCACCCTTCTGAATTTACTATTAGCCATTTTTTCCCTTTTTATTTTTAATGAACTAGAACAAGTTGAAGCCAGTTGTTTCTAACAGCATGCAGTAGTAAGAAAGAATTCCAATCTTTCATTATCAGACCCTTTATTTTAGATGAATTTAATTCTTCTAAATGTTAGAATTTTTAAAGTCTTCTACAAAGCATTATTTGCTTTTATTCTTAAAGTGGAGTGGTGCACCCCATTATGTTACTTCCACCAGCTTTATGTTTGTATGCTGCTTCGTAGTTTGAGTTTTCCTTCCTAAATCAAAACACATGACCTTTATCAAAATTATTTTGTGATTATAAAGTTCATACAGAAACTAAATGGGCATGAAAGTCCAATGGTATATTCTGTAACAACCGATCTGGAAAAGTATATAACTCATCAAATATTAGATCCCAGCTTAAAACACCAGTCCTGAAGGTAGTGTGGTGCTGGGGTGATACACAATATTAGAAACCTGGAGGGCAATTGAGAAATAGCAAGTTGAATCTATTTAATAACAAATTAAACTCTCAAATAAGACAGAAGAACTATTCATTAATGATGCTGGCATAGAGAAATGCAATTCATAGCCCAAAACCATACTATAAACCTTAAAGTAAAAAGCAAAAAAGGATAACTCCAGGTTAACTAAAAATAACACATTATCAAATTATAGAGATATAGTAGGAAAAAAGACTACGTTTAGATATGAAGCTAAAAACCAAATTCACTAATTTAGAATAGTGCCTTATCATAATAGGCCCACTCTCAAGAAGGTCTTATCAGGTAATCTTTTGGTTTCTGGCATCTAACACACCTACTTAGTAAAACCCACATTTGGTAAGCTTAGTTAATGAATGCTGTGAATGAAAATGCCAATGTATAAATTAGCATGTGTGGATAGGTAAGAAATGTACAACAATAACTTTGCTAGCATAATTTCATCATGGATACTTACAAGATAGGATTACATATGATTTTTGGCTTATAAAAATGTCCTAGGCCGAACAATAGGTATATTGCTTTGCTGTGCATTTCTCAAGTTGATGATGATGATATAATAACAGACACAATTGTTGAGTACTTTCCTTTCCTGGGTGCTTTCAATATAATTGTCTTTGTTCATAGCAACTGTTTCAGATGAATTGCATTATTTATGTATTGATGTATTTATGTATCTGTAATGGTAGCTAATCTGTATGTGCATACATGTGTGTCTGAGAGAGACTGAGTTAATATGTATACTTGGTCTTTAGATTTCTCTACTGGAATGTGAGTTCCTTGAAGTTCAGATTCTCTTATGTGGGAACGTAGCCTGACCAACCTATCAAATATTGCCTATAGGAATTCTTTGTTCTACTCTTCAGTTTCTAAAAGATCTGCCATGGCGGAAGCCTGGCCCACCGAGTCTAAGTGTATGTAGAAGCTGGAGAGAATATGTGGTATTAAGCACTAGAATTACTTTTCTTCCTGTACCTTTGATTCAGGTGATATTCATTCATTCTGTTTATTAGTATATTATCTGGTCTTGATCTTGCTTCGGAAAGGAACAAAGTTTCCATTTTGACTATAAGTAGATAAGTTGAGCCAAGATTTATCTTTTTCTCTGTTGCTCATCAGCTTGTGCTATGTAAATTATATACTTGAACTGAAAATTGCTTTAAGAAAAATGATTAGGAACTTAAGCAGTTTAAATCAATTTTGCATAGCTCCAGAGATAGTCTTTCCTTACATAAATATCACTTACAGAATACAAAATTTAAAAGATGTGAGATCTAATATGTGAATCATGAATCATGGAACCTACCTCCAGTACCTATTTCTTTTTTTTCCCCCCAAAGATTTATTTATTTATTTATACAAGCACTGGGTACAGTCAGAAGCGCGGGAGGGTGAGAAAATTCACCAGAGCCAGAGCGGGGAACAGAACAGGCAGAATGACGAAATACACTGCTGAGGGAAGCAGCGGGCATGGCAGGAAAGGTCTGTTGTGCCATGTGGGACCCTTGCCGGTGGCTGGGGATCAAACTGGCACTGCAGAGGCGGCTGCGGGCAGTTTGGCAGCCCAGTGCTCAACCACTGCGCCACCAGGGGAGGCCCTCCATTACCTATTTCTAACATCCTAGTAGGCACGGAAATTTGATTAAACACATTCTTTGGGGGTGAGGAGTAAATCTGTTAGTATAAAGATATTTTAAACTAGAGCATTGGCTTTCAAAGTGAGAAGAAAGGATCAGATGCTAATTGAAGTGATCGTGTGAAGCTGTAATTTGCACTCATGAAATTATTCATTTGATGGGTAGTGAAAACAATGAGGATTATATACTTTGAGCATCTTTGTTTTCCAGGACACTTGAGACAGCACAAGGGTAGTGATTAACTCAAGAATTCTGAAGACAGGTGCCTGAATTTGAATGTCAGTTCTACTATTACTTCTTAGCTCTGTGGCCCAGGTCAAATTAAACTGTCTAAGCCTAGGTTTTCTTCACTGTAAAACAGTATTAATAATAATGCCTCCCTAACTGAATTATCATGAGGACTAAAGTGAGTTAATATATGCATATTCCTTAAAAGAACGTACGACGTATTATAAGCACTGTATATGTTGACTATTATTACTTGCTATCATTAATGGCTTATTAGGACTCGACGCTCACAACATCAGCAATGAAGTTATTTTTTGCTGTATCCTTGACAAAGATTAGTGGGTACTCCAAGGTGATTCCCCATTTTTCAGAAAGAAAGAATTTGATTTATCATGTGATTAAGCCTAAAAGCTGGCTGATTCTATGTGGGGTTTTAGTTCCCTGATTAACTTTGCCATTCTCTACCTTTACCACTGATTATTTTCCTTAAATTACTTGAGCTGGAGAATGGTCTTCTTCTTCTTATTATTATTATATTTTTGTATAAAAGAATGTTCTTCAAATGTTCTGTGTAAGTGAAAAAATTCTGACTGGACATTAACAGTGATCCACTACAGGCTAAAGGAATTATTCTGGCAAGCATGAGTTTATAGTCACTGACCTGAAGTGAATTAGTAGTTAATTTGATCTAGAAAAAAAGAAAGCAAATAAACCTTATATGTGGGGAGACTAATATGCAATTGTCTTAGACTGAAGTGTCCCTTAAAACTATTAGCTGGTGAATCTAAGATGTACTTGAAAAGCTTAAAGAATCCTGGGTCTGTGTTGAAGTTACCTGCTGGTATACTGTAAAATTTGCATGAAGTGCTCTTTCATAATATGGAAGAAAATCCATATTAGCTCATTTCCAAGTACCCTGCCAGTGAATTGATGGTAACAATTCAAATACAAGTGGATATCTAGAACTTAAGTAGAAGGAAGGTGTAGGGTAAGGAAAAAAAAATCAGGCTTTTCTGCCCTCCCGCCATCAGGGTAGATGAGGGAGCCCTTTGATCCTGGGTGCATGCCTGATGGCGGGCACCTGAAGTGGGTACACCTGAGCTAAGACTGTGCTTTTAAGGGTGGTGTCATGGGGATGCCAGTAGAAGCCGAAAGAGAAGAAGTCCGAAGCAGAAGCAGAGAACGCCAGAGAGCCCAGATAGAGTGAAGATTTGCTGGGAGCTGGGAGGACTGCCAGCCTCCAGCCCCCCCCCAGCAATCCTGCCTGCCATGTACTACCGCTGAACCCCAATATAAAACCTGCAAAACCACTGAGGATTCTGACTCCTCCTTTCCCCGGTCTGCATGGGATCAGAAAAACTGCACAGTGTCGTTCCTGCCTTTACAGAACGGGATGAGGAGATGGACTTTAACTACCCTCTATCTATGCCCTATGCTTCATGCTGGGTGTCATGAGGTGGTCATCTCTGTGAGCAGGCTCAGGTGTCCAGACTAGAATGTGGTGTTCCAATTGGCCTGTTGAGAAAATTGAGGATCAGAGGAGAGAAGTATCTTGGCCAGGATTTCAACGCACAGTAAGTGACAGACCCAAGTGTATATTTTTTCTGAAGTTGATGAATGTTCTGAATGCGTAGGTTTAATAAAATTCTAAAGCCTCTAAAAGTTAATTTGCTGCAGGTGTGACTTTTGTACTGTATTATGTCAGGTTGTTTTCTTATGAATTATTTTGTTATATCCATAATGTATGAAATTTTTATCCTTTTATGAAACAAGTCCACCTCCACAATGAGACTCTGTGGCTGTGTAGACCAAGTCTGGGTGAAGGCTCATGATAGTCTCCTCCCTCTTGCTGCTGGTTCTTGGTTGACATTTCTTCCACATTCCACCTGCCTCATTATGGTAGCTTTGTGCCCCTTTTCTCTTCATCCTTCATGCCACAGTTCAGTATTTCTGCCTATCTAATGTTTTTAAAGCATTTGATCTGATTACTTAAACATATTAATTTCAAAATGAAGCTTCAACTCCTGGGTTCACCTTCAAGATGCTTCAAAATCCAACTTGGTCTGTCTTTGAAGACTTGTTTGCCCACACCAGTTTCCACTGTATTCCTTTCTGTTCTCACTAAAGTAATCCAGTCACTGTTCCTGGTGTTGTATTGGGTCCCCATTTTGTAGTTTCTTTTTCCCTTCATTTTTTCTATATAATACCTGTTCCTAAAAATCTAGCACAGATGTCAATTCTTTCAAGGGGGGGGGATTAGAATGACTTTATCAATGTAATATCTAATTTTAAAAAAGCTTATTTATGTTGTTAGAAAATTTGACTACAATTTGCATATTACTTGGGAGATACTTTATTTTTCTGAATTTTATCAATATTTAAGTTAAACAGAACAGTGCTCAAAAAGGTTGTGAAATAAGTAAACTGTTATTAAAGCTGCAAGTAATAGGTTTGAAAAAAATATTTAAAAAGCTTATTTAAATTGCTTAGTATTCCTGTGTTCTAATACTTATATTTGAGGACAATATACCCTGGTTCAATTTTTACTCTCTGAATTTCTTAGCCCAGTTCCCTACAGTCTTAAATATTTACTAATATTTGCCACATAATGAGTATTTAGGTTCAACTACATAAAGTGAAGCTACTCTTAGAAGAACGTTTTACTATTTTTCAGCTGTCAAATATAGCTAACACAATGTTATTTTAAATTTAAATATATTTGCTGAACCTGACTAGGAATGTTCATAACCTGATATCCTTTGACTTCCTGGGAGAAAAACAGTAGCAACACTCCATGTCTTAGAGGATTTGCCTGCTGAAGACCTAATTAGAAATGTATAGATTTCCTTGCAATCCAACTATCTGATTCGATGCATTATTTTATCTAAAAACTTGGTTCACAACTTGATGGTCATTGAGTTTGCATTGGGTGTCTAATAATGAAGGTTTGACCCATATGTGAAGTCAAGGTATTGTTACCTTATCAATACATCGAAAGCTTTATTTAATTCATTTCATATTCACATTATTATTATCTGCCATCCCTCATCTGTGGTGCAGCCTCTGGAAAGATATAGAAAAGGAGGGTATAATTTTTCCAATAAGGGGACTTGTAGGCTATGGAGTCCATCTTGGATGGGCACCAACATGAAGTTCCTGTCTGCCTGTTTGTTTGCTTCTCACATCTTTTCTTTGACTATCATTTTGTATGCTTTTGTATTATTTGAAAATTTCAGCCATTTCTTCAAGGAATATTCAGGGGTATTCTCTTTCAGTTGTCCTTTTAAGAAACTCTAGAGAATATATCTTAGATCTTGTGCTCTTCAGTTTGTATCGTTATAAAATGTTTCTTAAGTAGTGGTCACCTCTCTTAGCATCCCCAAATGTTTTTTTATGCTAGTGGAGTCTTTCAATTTCACTTTGGGGTTTGAATTAAGAATAGGAAGATATCCTTTTTTAATATATTTGGTAGGTAAGTTAAATTCAAATTTTTTTCTTCCACAGTGTCTAATCTTTTATTAATAAGGACATGTATTAATTACTGCCCATTATATTTATACTATCCTGGACCAAATTGGAAAAGAAATATAAACAAATACGTAAAAACAATGTGAAATTACATCTTCCATCAGCAATTCTCTTTAATATAATGAAATTATATATTTAATGTATGGAAGGTTAAATCCAAAATTTTAAGGAATTGTTTTTAAAACATGCTTTACTTGGGCCTCCCCTGGTGGCGCAACGGTTGAGCCCTGGGCTGCGAAGCTGCCTGCAGCCTCTGCAGCGCTGATTTTGATCCCTGGCCCCCAGCGAGGGTCCCACATGGCATGCAGACCTCTCCTGTTGCGCCCACTGCTCCCCTCAGCAGTGTACCTTGGTTCTTCTGCCTGTTCTGCTCCCTGCTCTGGTTCCGGTGAATTCTCTCACCCTCCCGTGTTTCTGACTGTACCCAGTGCTTGTATAAATAAATATATCTTAAAAAAAAATAAAACATGCTTTTTTTTTTTTAAGGTACTTTATTTTTCTTCTGAGCTTCTAATCTGGCTCCCACTTGTTTCCTTCATTCTCTATATCCGTTTTGTCAGTAGCATATCTGGATCATTTTCTACCATATTTCAGGTATTGGCTTTACTAATTTTTGAATACAGATGATTTGACCCTAGGGCAGGTTCAAAATCTATACAGTTGGTCCCAGCTCTACCTTTTTTTAGCCAATATATTCAATGTAATTTCCCTTGCATATGGTAACTATTAAAACCTTCTAGATTGTGAACATGCTTATTTAAGACCAGAAAAGCCTGGGTCATAGAGGAAGAAGAAGACAGTCACAGAACAGGATTGAAGAGGCTTTGGTAGTTTGGGGAGACTTTAGGAAATGTGAATAATATAAGGCATTGGTAGAAAAGAGAAAAAAAGCAGGATAGAGACAAAAGTCTTTGTTTGGCTGGTAGTATTTATGGCCAGGATGTCCTGAAAAAAAATCTTTCCTCGCCTTCTTCAAAATGAAAAATATAAATAGTTTTTCAGTTTGAAAAATCACAGAATTCCTCATTAGCGCCACCTTTCTATTCAACTCCAGTCTTCTTCCTACTAGGCTAAAAGGGAAATAGAGAAGGAGAGAATGCATTCTTTTCTATCTCTTCTTGTTCCCATGGTTTCAGATTGTACAATTAGAGTTCTATGGGAATTATTACTAGCAAATACCAATGACCTTCTATGAATTTTATATGGGAATCTATTTGATAATTCTTGTTTAACTTTGCAAAGATTCTGGATGGTTTACAAGATTACCCATGATGTGGCAAGTGTGACCAATTGCTCTGGCTATAAAGCTGTGACTCTGATTTCTATATACCACACAGGAAATTGAGTCTCATTATTCTAATCCTGTCATGTATAGTACTATGTAATTATTCAAATAGAAGGGAAAATGCTTCAACAGATGTGATACTGAAAGTCATGCAAACTTACTGATTAATTTACCTTAGTTATTTTACAAATTGGTGTTTAATGCTCCCTGTCTACCCTGCTTTGTTCCTCTAATTAACTTGCTTTTTCTTAACCTAGATACAAATTTCATCATAATCTTCCATTAGCCCCACCAAAACAGCTATAGATGAAATGGTTAGGCTAGTAGGAGATGATTTACAACAATGGGGTTTAATAAAAAGGAGGGAGGAAAGGAAAGAAGAATGGCTACTAAGGTAACTTTTAAATAGAACCCCACAATTCAAAAGGTATATTTATTTGCTGGTGTGGTCCCAGTTGTACTTGGTTTCACATAGGAATAGGAGAAAAAATGATTTTTAGAGGAAAAAAGTGAAAGATGGTACAGAACATTTGGTAAAGTGATGTAGTTCATATGTTTCTTTGTCATCATTAAGCTTATGCTTTAAACAAACTGTTTTTTATACTTTGGCAGAAGAAACTCAGGATCCTGATTGCAATTACAGAATCCTTTTTGGTTTTGGTTCTGCCTTGACTCTATCTTTGACAAGAAGGAATCTTAGAGTGGGTTAGAAATTTTCATGGTGTTATGTCTTAAATTAAAACCCAAACATTCAAGTATCTCCATTTTCTGTCCAAAGTAATATTTCTGCACTTAGAGAAGCCATCAGATCTCTACCTTTCTAGGTTATTGTGAACAAATTCATCTGGTCATGACATCTTTCCGAGGTTCAGATGTGTGATCCCAAGAAACTGTTCCTGAAGACCTAGAGCACTGTTTTGATTTTGTCTTTGGTCATGCTTAGAATTAAGATTGCATATTAGGTTTATGTATAATTTTTCCTCCTAAAAAAATGTTTCCTTTCCAGTCAGTTTTAGACTCCCAAATCAAAACATTTGGTCTCAATTTGGTTGAAACAAATTGACTTTTAAATGTCTCACATTTCCAGTAAGAAATGACTTCCCTGCCAGGGCCCCTTGTTTCTGTCTCTCAATGTAGGTGGTATATTCCTTTAAATTCCTGCAATGGTCCTTCAGTTTCTAACTCCTCTTTTGTCTAGTGAGTATAAATTCCCTCTAGGTTTAGAGAACACAATGAAATTGAAATTTTAAGAGAAAGAGTGTTGTTTGGCACATTCTCACCCCCCAAGTCCTCAACATTTTGCCCATTTCTAAACTATCAAGTTAATGAAATTTCAGTAATTTTTCACAATTACACTGTGACTACAGTAACAAAAAGAACAGAATTGGGAATGGTGACAACCAATCAGGCAATGCATGTATGTTTTAAACTATGTCTAAATTATAGCCCACTTGCATCCAGAAGATAATTTCACTAATGAACTTTTGAACACATCAGATTCACTGGCCATTCTTCTGAGTATTTTGAAGCAAACCACAGACACCAAATAAATATAAGGCAGCTGTATAAAGACTTTTTCTTTTTCTTTTTTATTTACTTCTCTGTTTCCATAGGAGTATTTTTGACCCAAATGGGAGTAATCCTCCCTTTTCTGATTGCCTTTGTCCTTAGATTCCAGAATATGAACACATGCATCGACATAGTTCCCTTGAGTGACAGAGAGGCCCTAACAGGACAAAATTTTTGAAATGTACTTCAATGTACCTGTTCATGTGTGCTTTGTCCTTAGGATTTGCATCATGTGACCCTTAATACCAGGTGAACTGGAGCCACCTTGAATTTTTCTGTAGCCATTCCTCTGTACTTGTAAATCTTTAAATACTTACAAATGTCTACCATTCTTTCTATTTTAGAGGAAATCCTGTGTTTGCACATTGTTGACATCATGCCTAGTCAATAGATGTGTTGTAGAACAGGACAAAATCAAATCAGGCCAGGTACAGATTGGTACATTGATAAATGCCTCAAATTGTTTTCAGATGCCTGCGAGTATGTGGATGTTACACATTTTATCAAGTAGTTTGTCATTTCAATATTTTGGGACATGTGACACATGTCCTAACTTTTTCTTGTTAACATGTTGCATGCCTTTGATAGAATATGAAGTCATTCCACTCTCAGTAGAAAAGGGTTATGAAAAAAAATATCTTCTATGCACATTTTAGACAATCTGGGTATTTTGTTCTGATGAGTTTATTTCAGAGTAAAAGTGACTGGAAGAGTACTAGAAGTGATCTCCTGGGCTCTATTGGGGTCATGGGTTGAATCAACTTGCCTTCAACAGGCAGACTTGAACATTCCCAGCAGAGTGATGGAGAGGACTTTGCATGCTTAAAAATTAACATTTTAAGCCAAAGCTCTACTGAAAAAAAAAGAAGGAAATGGAGGCATCACACTCCCAGACTTCAAACTATACTACAAAGCCATAATCATCAAAACTGCATGGTATTGGCACAAGAACAGACATACAGACCAATGGAATCGAATAGAAAATCCAGAAATAAACCCACAGATTTATGGTCAACTAATCTTTGACAAAGGAGCAAAGACTATGCATTGGGCAAAGAAAGTTTGTTCAATAAATGGTGCTGGGGAAAACTGGGTCGCTACATGCAAAAGAATGAAGCTTGACCACTACCTCACACCATACACAAAAATCAACTCAAAATGGATTAAAGAACTAGACATAAGACCTAAACCATAAAATACATAGAAGGAAATATGGCGAAACACTACGGGATTTGCACATCAAAGACATCTTTACAGACACATCACCCAAAGCAGTGATAGTGAAGAGAAAGATAAACAGCTGGACTACATCAAATTAAGAGCTTCTGCACAGCAAAAGAGACAATAACAAAAACAAAGAGAAACCCCACCAACTGGGAGAACATTTTTGCACCCAACACTAATGATAAAGGACTGATCACAAAAATCTGCAAAGAGCTGATGAGACTCAGCAACAACAAAGAAAATAATCCAGTCAAAAAATGGCAGAAGAGCTAAAAAGAAACTTCTCTGAAGAGGAAATGCAAATGCCAACAGACATATGAAAAAATGTTCAACATCACTTTAATCAGGGAAATGCAAATCAAAACTACCATGAGATACCACTCACACCAGTGAGAATGGCACATATTAAAAAACTAGCAACAACAAATGTTGGCGAGGATGTGGAGAAAAAGGAACTCTTGTGCACTGTTGGTGGGATGCAAATTGGTCCAACCACTATGGAGAGCTGTGTGGAGATTTCTGGACCTACTAACATAGAGCTTCCATATGATCCAGCAATTCCACTCCTAGGTATTTACCCAAAGGACACAGAAACATCAATTCCAAAGAGCACCTGCACCCCTATGTTTATAGCAGCACTGTTTACAATAGCTAAGCTTTGGAAACAACCAAATGCCCAAAAATAGATGACTGGATCAAGAAGATGTGGTACATATATCCATGGAATATTACTCAGCATTCAAAAAAGATAAACCATGCAAATGCAGCAACATGGATGGCGCTGGAAGGGATTCATGCTCAGCGAAATGAGCCAAAAAGAAAAAGAAAAATACCGGATGGTCTCACTCATAGCAGGAATCTGAAACTTAAATAAGGGACCAGGAAAATGAATATAAGAAAGTGAAAATCAAATCAACAAAAACTATGAACCAGAGACACTTTTTGGGGGGTGGGGGGTGGGAGGGAAGGATTGGGTTCAGAATGGGGCGTTTGCAATTGTATGGGGGAATATTAAAATAAATTTAATATTTGAAAAAAAAAAAAAAAAAAAAATTAACATTTTAAAAGTTTATTGAGATACAGTTAACTATAACTTTATATTAGTTTCAGGCATACAATATAGTGACTTAATGCTTTTATATATTGCAAAATAATGCCATAATAAGTCTAGTTAGTAACCATTGCCCACAGTCACAATTTTTTTTCCCTGTGATAAGAACCATGAAAATCTACTTTCTTAGATCTCTCTGCTTTCTAATATACAATACAGTATAGTTTCCATCCTGTACATTACATTCCTTTTATTTATTTCACAGTGGGGAGTTTGTACATTTTGTACGTTTTGGTCACCTTTACACATTTTGCCCATACTCTGCTGGCAATCAGCACACTATTCTGTCTGTGTGTTTGTTTTAGATTCCACATATAAGTCAGATCATACAGTGTTTTCCTTTGTGTGCCATAATGTCCTCAAGAGCCATCTATTTTATCACAAATGTAAGGTTTTCTCTATTTTAATGGCTGGACTATATTCTATTGTATGTGTACACGCACTTTATCTTTTCATCCATTATTGCACACTTTGGTTATTTCCATGTCCTGGCTATTGTAAGTAGTACTTTAATGTATTACTGTTTTCATTTCCTTCAGATAACTATCAAGAAGTGAAATTGCTGAATCATATGGTAGTTCTATTTTTCATTTGTTGAGGTACTTTGATACTGTTTCCCATTGTGGGTGCACCAGTATACACCAATGAAGAGTGTACAAGGTTTTCCTTTTATCCACATCCTCACCAATCCTTATGTTTTATCTTCTTGATAATAACTAATCAAAAGGTGTCAGATGACAGTTTATTGTGATTGTCCTCTGATGATTAGTGATGCACTTTTTCATGTACCTGTTGACCAGCTGTATGTCTTCTTTGGAAAAAGTCTGTTTAGATACTCTCCCCTTTTTACTTTTGATTTATATATATATATATATTTTTTTAAAGATTTAGTTATGCATACAAGAACTGAGGTACAGGCCAGAGGTGAGGGGGGTTGAGAGGATTAACCAGAGACACAGTGGGGAGCAGAACAGGTAGATCTACTGAAATACACTGTTGAGGGGAGCAGCGGGTGAGGCAGGAGAAGTCTGCTGTACCATGTGAGTAGCTCCCTGGCTAGCTGGAGATCAAACTCGTGCTGCAGAGGCTGTGGACAGCCTCACAGTGTGGTGCTTAACCCCTTGCACCAAGGAGGCCCTGAATTTTTTTTTTTTTTTTTTTTGCTTTCTGTTTGGTTTTTATTTTTGCTATTGAGTTTTCTGAATTATTAAAATATTTTCCATACTAATCCCTTGCCATTTTTATGAATTGCAAATATTTTCTGCCATTCTAGAGGTTGCCTAATCATTTTGTTGGTAGCTTGCTTTGTTATATAGAAACTTTTGAGTTTGATGAATTTCCACAAAATTAATACTTTAAGTTGAAATCCCCCAGGTGGTACTATTTCCTTTTATTTACATTATATAAGTCAGGTTAATGTAGTTAACTAATTATTTAAAAAATCAGTAGTGACTTGAAAGATAGCAGTTCCATAACAGCTATAAGCACCTGATCTGATTGGTGGTTCAGGATAGATAATTGAAATTTCAAATTAGGGACTATGTTTCTAACTTGAGAACCTAGGAATGGTTATCTTTAAAATTAAAATGTCCTTTATAGATACAAATACAAGTACCTGGGGAAGGATAAGCTAGATTGCTTTTTCTCTGTCTGGTGTAGCAATAGCTACATTAGCTACACTCAGTTGCTCATCTCCTGAATTGCATTATATTGAAAGGTACAGAACTTTGAGGTGGAGGATGGTAAGGAAATAAACAAGTCATTTCAGGACTCTGTTCAGCAGTACCAGATCTAATCTGGCTCAGAGACCACACATGCACTCTACCTTTGCATATTTATATCCTTGGCAACGCAGTTTATTTTATGTGAACATACTGTAAGGTTTTGCTATCTCTACTCAATACCACTATGCTTCATCAGCAATTGTAGGGTAAGGAAAAATGTCAGGCTTTTCTGCCCTCCCACCATCAGGACAGATGATGGATCCTTGCGGTCCTGAATGCATGCCTGATGGCGGGCATCTGGAATAGGGTGTGGGCATAGGTAGATGGGATTCACCTGGGCTAAGACTGGGCTTTTAAGGTTGGCGTTACGGGGACGCCAGCAGAAGCCAAGAAGCTGAGAGAGAGGCCGAGAAGCAGCAGAACGAATGGAAGAGCAGAGAAGCAGAGAGAAGGCTGGAGAGCCCAGATTGAGTGAAGACTTGCTGGGGGCTGGGAGGACTGCCAGCCTCCCAGCCCCCCAGCACCCTTCCCTGCTGTGTACTGGGTAAATCCCAATAAAAGACCTGCAAAAAACCACTGAGGACTCTGACTCCTCCTTTATCCGGTCTGCATGGAATCCTAGAAAACCTGCTCAGTGCCCATCCCTGCCCCTACAATTGGCATAAGTCGGCAATATGATCCATGCAGACGGGTATGGAGCCCTCCGAAGACCTGGAAGGACTAAGGAGTAACAGACTGTTTCCCTGTGACGACGCTGGAGGCACCATGATGGCATAGGAGATAAACAAGGTCCAGGAGCTACAGGATGAGACCTTGTGTGGAGTAGTTACCTGAGAGAACCAGCCAATGACACTCGAAAGGACCAGCCAATGACCCCTGAGGCAGAAGAATGGTCGGGGAGGAGAGGACCACAGTTCGGAGCTCACCAGTGCTGATGCAGGGAGAGGCCAACGGACTTGGACTGATGGATTTGGACTAATGAACTTGGACTGACAATCCTGCCAGAAGGCGGAGGACCTTGCTGGTTGATATGTTTTGGGACCCTGGGGGTGGAACAGTTTCGTTTGTAAACCCCAGGAGATGGGAATCTGGGGTGGCCAGTAGGCCTTAGTGGCCGAAAGCAGCCTGTGCATGCCCAGCAGCCAGGTGGAGGAGAAAAGCCAACTGAGAAGGCAAAAGCTGGTGCTGATGCTAAGTTTGGGAAGCCCTGAGTGGCTGTTAAGCAGCCTGAGTATGCTGAAGACCTGTGAGTCTCGTAAAATCACCTGTGGGTGATGCCCTGCTCATTGTCGAGTGAGGGTGAGGAGCTGAGGAACCCGTCCTTGGGCAGGTGGGGAACATGGCTTGGGGTGGAGCCCAAGCCGAATGTAGAGTTTGGATCCCCGACCCATGTGCTTGTGCAGTGGGTTGGCCTGAGTGCAGGGGTCTGCGAGTCACATTGGTGGCTATGAAGGCCGAATATTGGAGCGACTGCAGACAAACCCTGAGGGTTGGCGATTACCCCCAACAGAATAGAATCACCAATCCCAGAGCGAGTGCATCCTGGGGGTGGATGCTGTGTGTGGCTTGTAGCCAAGACTACAGCCATTGAAGGCCAGGAAGCCCGACGGCTCCTGGTGTGTTACAGTAGATGCCGTGAGTGATTCCCCTCCCTCATATGAGCAGTGCCTTTGGCAGCAGATTTGGTGGCTCATCTGCTGGTACCAATAATTGTCTTTTGCACTAGGTTGGGGCCCTGCCTGGACTTATTTGTGTTCTGTTGTATTTTGTTACATTGTGATGTATTTGCTTTTGTGGGCCATGGCTGCATTGTTTATGTTTGCTAAGAAAATTGTATGTATATGTAGATTATATGGCAGAAAACCCTGAGGGGGTGGACTGTAGGGTAAGGAAAAATGTCAGGCTTTTCTGCCCTCCTGCCATCAGGATAGATGATGGATCCTTGTGGTCCTGAATGCATGCCTGATGGCGGGCACCTGGAATAGGGTGTGGGCATAGGTAGATGGGATTCACCTGGGCTAAGACTGGGCTTTTAAGGTTGGCATCATGGGGATGCCAGCAGAAGCCAAGAAGCCAAGAGAGAAGCCGAGAAGCAGCAGAATGAACGGAAGAGCAGAGAAGCAGGAGAAGGCCGTAGAGCCCAGATTGAGTGAAGACTTGCTGGGGGCTGGGAGGACTGCCAGCCTCCCAGCCCCCCAGCACCCTTCCCTGCTGTGTACTGGGTAAATCCCAATAAAAGACCTGCAAAAAACCACTGAGGACTCTGACTCCTCCTTTACCCGGTCTGCATGGGATCCTAGAAAACCTGCTCAGTGTCCAGTTCCTGCCTCTACAGCAATATATTGCTTTTTCTGTGCAAAATAAAAAATTAGAAAATTGCCAAAATGGAAAGGATTATTTTATATCTATGTATTCTTTCTAGAAAATATTCTTGTATTTGATGAAACTATGAACTCATTAGGATGGGATCAAAATATCTTGTTGATAGTTTTTCAATAGGAAACTCTCATTAAGACAAATTAAGATTTCTAAGCAAAAAAGTACCTTATGTTCTACAGTCTCCTTTTTTAAAGAAGGGATTTGTGAAAGCCCCAATGGCTTTTTACCCCTTTTCCTATTGCCTTTGGGATAGCACAGCCATCTTCTTCTTTTTATTTTTTTAGGAATATTTAATATGCTACAGTCATTATACATCTCTAAAATAATGGATTAAATACCAGATAGAATTGCATTTAGTTGTGTGAGTCTAACTCAGTTGCTTCATGATACTTGTGCAGTTTTCTTCTGCATTTTTGCAAGATGGCCGCTCCACGTCAAAGAGAAATCTCTTGCCCAGATTGCTCTGGGGACTCCTAGCTGGCTCCCCATGCTGTGCCTGCAGGACATCATCTTCCAGATTCATCTTTGTAAAGACTGTTCTCATGGCATCACCTTAGTGCACAACTGCTGCCTACTACTGCTACCAACTACTAGCCTTATTTGGCAATTTATATTAATTTTAGTTAAATAAAATTTTACTTTTAATTCTGTAGTTGCACGAGCTACATTTCATGAGCTCCATAGCCACATATGGATCACACAGAAGGACATTTCCATCATCACAGAAAGTTCTATTGGTCTAAAACCCATAACAATTTCCTTTTTTTAAAGACTTTAAATGTATATTTCTTAACCCAGCCTATAAGCCTCCACAAATGCTGTTATTTGCACAGTGTGATTATAATTTATTATAAAGTAGTCAGAAAAACCCATGTACTATAGTTTTTGGATGACTTGGTGGATGAGAAGAGATATTTCATTAAATTCAGTTTTTTAAGAATGGTGGTGCTCCAACAGGAAGGAGGTGATAGAAGATTGTTCTGAGGAAATGTGTGACTATGAATATCACTTTGAAGAGTGTAGACGGTCTTAATCTTGATGAAGTAGAAGTCGAATAAAGGACAACAAAAGAGAGATGGATGGCATATATTTTCAGGTAGGGTATTGTATCAGAAAATGTCTTCCCATTGTCTTTTGCCAATATATGAGTTCCAACATATTTAATCATGTGTCTTCAAAAGATAACATGAAATAATTTATTATATAATTGCAAAGAAGAGGGGAATGAGTTTGGGTCCACCATATTGAGTAGTTGTGGCATATAGGGGTACATAGATTTCCATGCTTAGAGTAGTAGTTGAAGCAATGAATGAAAGTGCTTGGGGAGAAAAGTAGAGGTGTGCTTAGTGATTGGACTGGAATCAGGGAGAGAATGTGGCCAGGAATATTGCTGAGTTTATGGATTTAAAAATCCCCACAGGGAGTTGCTGAGTTTATTAAGTTACCTAGAGCCAGGGTGCCAAAGTAAACATTGCTTCTGGCACTTTGCTCCAGTCCTGGCTCTGAGCTGAGAGCAGCTCCTGTGGATGGGGTTCTTCTGAGGCAGGAGGACAGGACTGGGAGAACTGAATGGAGGTGAGGGTTGCTACTCCATTTCTGGAAGATGTCTCCCAGATGTGGCCTGCTTTTGAGCACATGTTCTATGCAGACACCTGGAATCAGAATTGTTCTTTGGGAAGATGACCTTTGCAGCAGTGTGGCTGTGGAGCTCTATATTTGGAATCAAATCTAGTGTTGAATTACTGCTCTGCCATGACTTGGTCTGTGGCCTTGGACAAGTCACTTAACTAAGGCTGTTTCCTCTTCATAAGTAAAGAGTGATTCTTACTCTACCAATCACTACAGGCTGATGTGTGATGACAAGTGATTTCTGAGATAGCATTTTATATGCTGTAACATGCTATAAAAATGCAAGTTATTTTTAAGTTGAATTACAGTTTGTGAAGATTTGGGGGAAGGTAAGCCAGGGAAGATTTCTTTACAGTAGTTACAATGAATTAGTGAGAATGTCAAACTAGCCATAATGGGAAAAAATAGACAATAGATGGAAGGCATTCTAGTAAGAATTTAAAAATAATAGTTAGGAGATATATAAGCATCAGGAGGAATTCAATGGAATGAAAGAGAAAGAAAGTTTGAGGATACCAGTATCCTGAGATTGAATGACTGACAGACTGATGGTAAAATTAACTAAGAGGAAAGACTACAGGCAAAGATTGGAAGACCAGGTGATTGTTTTTGCCTTAGACTTACCAAGATCCAGATACCACTGGGACATCCTAATATAAAATGACAATGGGCCTCCCCTGGTGGCGCAGTGATTGAGTGCTGGGTTGTGAAGCTGCCTGCAGCCTCTGCAGCACTGGTTCGATCCCCAGCCACCGGCGAGGGTCCCATATGGCACACAGACCTCTCCTGCCACGCTCGCTGCTCCCCTCAGCAGTGTATTTCGTCAGTCTGCTAGTTCTGCTCTCTGCTCTGTCTCCGGTGAATTCTCTCACCTTCCCGTGCTTCTGATTGTATCCAGTGCTTGTATAAATAAATAAATCTTTAAAAAATATATATAAAATGACAAGAAGAAACCTAGCTGCAAACACAGAAGCTGAGGCTGGGTTTAGCTGCCAACCACTAGAAGTGGTGTTGAAGAGTTTGGAATCCAGTGCTATCACTGTAGCAGAAGTCAGCCTTTTTAGAACACCAGGGAAAAACTCTTGGGGGAGAGAATATGATTTACATTCCCTTGGTATTAGGTCTTCCTTCATGCATCTGTAGCTTTCCTACCCATCTGAATGGTGACACATACCACACTTAGCACTTAGGTTTACTTGTTCATGTTACGGACACTCTTCATTCTGAAATGGACAGATTATATTTATCTTGTGTGCCATCGAATCTTGAACTTAAGTGAAATGTCTATTAGCACCCAGTATTGGTAAATATTCTTTGGAATGAATGAATGCTCTGGAACTGAGGTGATCATTGTGAAGGAATATTTAGAGAAGGCTGAGTCAACAGTACCATTCTATACCCATTTCAGTTCAAGTGATATTAACTTAGACAAGTTGGTAGGAGGGTCTTTCTTCTTTGATGCTCTGTAGATTGAGATTGTGAGCTAAGAATATAGAAGTTGGTTGAGTATTAGGAAAAACAGAAATAATCAGATCGAGGGGGGTTAGAATAGCTTTAGGATATACAAAGTCAGTCGGTCAAAATGAGAAAGACCTGAGAGCAGGTAGTCAGTAACTTAGGGAATAAAACACATTTCAAAAACAAGGCAGGTGGTATTGAAGAAAGTGAGAGAGAGAGGACAGGAAAATTTTATGCTGTTGGATGTTGGTATGGCTGATATGACCTATGTGGCTTTTATGGGTTAAATATGTTCCCTCAAAATTTATGTTGAATCCACTGCTCAAGAAAATCAAGTGTGCTGGGCATTGAAGCTAAAAGAACCAGGTACCTCTCTTCATTTAACACTTGTATGGGAAAGTAGGTTTGGCCTAGCAACTAAAAGTCAAAGCCGACAATGCCATTAAACAAATGTGAAGAAGGCGTACACAGGCAGAAGAAAACACAGCAGCTAGAACAAGAAAACACTAATGACGGCAGTTCCAAATCAGGAACTCCTGGTTCACAGTTATTTACAAAAATCAAGCAGATCTGCTCAGTTTAAGAAGTAATCAGGGCCTTCCCTGGGGGCGCAGCTGTTGAGCACTGGGCTGCGAAGCTGCCTGTAGCCTCTGCAGCGCCGGTTCTATCCCCGGCCACCGGACGAGGGTCCCACATGGCTCACAGACCTCTCCTGCCGCCTGCTGCTCCCCTCAGCAGTGTACTTTGTCCATCTGCCTGTTCTGTTCCCCGCTTTGGCTCTGGTGAATTCTCTCACCCTTCCGCGCTTCTGACTGTACTCAGTGCTTGTATAAGTAAATAAATCTTTAAAAAAAAAATCATGTTCAAGTCATAACTTCCAGGGTCTTAGTATGTGACCTTACTTATAAATAGCATCATTATAGATATTATTAGTTCAAATGAGATATAGAGTAGAGTGAACCCTTGCAATGACTGATGTCCTTCTAAGAAGAGAAGCAATGAATGCACACAGGGAAAGTGTGGTGGCAGAGATTGAAGTAAGCTGCAGCTACAAGCCAAGAAATTGCTGGCAACCCACCAGAAGCTAGGGAAGGCCTAGGAAGGACTCTTCCCTACAGGTTTCAAAGAGAGTTTGATTTGCTGACATGTTGAATTCAGGCATCTATTTCCAAATTTAACAGAATATGTGAGAATAATTTTCTGTTGTTGCAAGTCATCCTACTCATGGTTAGCTATGGCAACTCTGGGAAATGAAAACAGTGGCTGAAGGGAGATCAAGGTGAGTCATTAATGCAGTGTTGAAGTTCAAGAACAATGTTGAGATGGAGCAAAGAAAACAGTTGTGTTGAAAGTCTTTTGATAGGAGTGTTCTGTAGTTTCCATAGTGCTAACTGATCATGTCATTAGAATGCTCTCTAAGTCACAGTTTCTTTGACAATAAAGTTAAGTACCTTTAGTCATTGTCACGAAGATACCTTCTACCTTCATTTCTATTTATTTTGGGGTACAGACCTGTTCTTTGCATTTGGGTTTAGGCTGCACTTGGTATGGATGGTTGGTTCCTTTGTAGGTCTTTTAAAAGGGGCTTTGTGCATCTCAACTGATTCAGGTTGAATCAGTTCAATGTGCCAACCACTCCCTGCCTAGATTCTCATTACAGAATGCAATCAAATACCTGGGCACATTTTTGTGATGAAAGGGAAACAGTTGATATTAAAATGACTGATTCCTTTTGCAGTACCCTCCAACAGAACTGGGAATTCTGGAGACTAACTTTGTGGAGAAAAGTCTTTCAAGGCAGGGGATATATTCAGAAACAAAAACAGAAAAATCTGTGGCCCAAGAAGCTGCTTTGCCAACATTGAGGATGAAGGAGATCTTAAGAGTTAATAGACATTTCACTTAAGCAAAGATCTTCAGAGTTCATTGCCTTTGTCTCCTCTGTCTTCAGATAGTTGGGGTCTGATGAAAATGAATATCTTTAATAACTTATCCTAGAGCTCCTGCTCTGGAAAATGAACTTGAGATTAGCACTAGTGTTTCAGATGATTTTTCCCATGTTGGATACATAATGAAATGTTTGTGTATCCCTCACATAGGGTTTACTTTACTATTTCCACACTCATAATTCTTCCAGAGATTGACAGATATATAATTGTGGGTAACAGCATAAACTTGTATATTCCTTTACTCCTGACTGCTGTGGGGTAGAAATCCCTCTTGTTCAGTGCACGACAAGGAAGGAAGCCAGCAGGGGGCTGTCCATGCAGTTTCCGGTGCAGTTGCAGGAATGACACTTTGCTCCTTGTGGAAAAAGAGAATTAGTGCCAATATGAACTTGTGGACTCCTCATTTCTTAAATATGGGTATTTAATTTTTCTTTACCTCCTTTCTACCACTTATGAAAAAAAAGTGGCTAATTCTTTGAAAATACCTCAAAATGATTTATTTGCTGAAGATGTGTGAAACCAGTGATCTATGGAAAAAGAAACCTTAGTGGCTTTTTTGTTTTAGTACTTTTGGTTTATTTTTTTGCCTTTCTTGTATACCTTATAAAATAGATGGGAACAGAGGAAAACTTGTGGATTGCTGGTTTGGAAGTGATCTGGTTCACCTTCTGATAGAAGGTGATGTTTCTACTAAGTGTTTGTTTGAATATAATCCAGACCAAAAAGAACACTCTAGTCCTTGACTGACATGTAGAAGAAAACAACTCAAATAAAGGCAGATACTGACATGCAATAGTTTGCTTCTAAGTATATTTGTGTGACGTATAGCTAAAGGAAAGCTATATTTGGAAAAAAAAAAAAACCCAACTGTTTTCCATTCTTTGGGTAATTTAGACTCTATTAAAGTAGGAAGAGCCAGGGAGGTTAAGTGTTGATAAAAGAAGAGGGAGTGAGTATCTATTAGCCACATTGTTTCTTTTTTTTTTTTTATAGAGGCATGTTTTATTTATTTGTTTGTTTTGTTTATACATGCACTGGGTACAGTCAGAAGCACAGGAGGGTGAGAGAATTCACCAGAGCCAGAGTGGGGAGCAGAGCAGGCAGAAGGACCGAAGTACACTGCTGAGGGGAGCAGCGGGCGGCAGGAGAGGTCTGCGCGCCATGTGGGACCCTCCTCCGGTGTCCGGGGAGCAGCCTGGGATCGAACCGGCATTGCAGAGGCCGCGGGCAGCTTCGCAACCCAGCGCTCAACCACTGCACCACCGGGGAGGCCCAACCACATTGTTTCTGAAGTCTTTTTTCTCAACTTTCCACTGTTGTTCACGGATTCCTGTTGTTAATTGGATCCTTCTCCCACACTCCTCTCCAAACACCGTGAAGTTTTGAGAAGAGGTAATCAGGAGAAATAAAGTCCTTTCCCATAGTCTGGTCATTTTATAGACAGGGAGGCCAGCAGCCTGGCCCACTCGCAGGCAGTTGTTTTTCTGAGTTGTATTGTTGGTTTAACTGGCCACTGTTCTCAGCTGTCATGAAAACTCTTAAAACTCATACAAGAGTAATTTTCTCCACCTCCTTCATTGCGGGTTGTTTTCTTTTCGTGTAGCACACGGCCAGTGATTAGGCCTCACCCTCAGGTGCTCACCGTGCTCCCTTTCCTCAGCAAGCAGTCATTTTGTGAGTTTGTGCAGGCTGGCTGATTGAGTTACGCCCTGAGGAATGTTGAACCTGGATCTCGGTTGCAGGATGACTTTCCCAAAAGTTCTTGTGCTGTGAGGCCTGCTCTGAGGATTCACTTGTGTGTATTGGTTTACAGTAACATTAAAGCTTTTGCCCCACAGTAGGTGGGTAAGTTACTTAAGGAATATGAGGTAGTGCTCTCACAGGGCTCGCAGCTCGGGCTTTGCTTATGGCAAGGCCACTTCCCTTCTGGCTGGTTTCTCATGTATTTATGACTTTCTCTACCTAATCTTGCTGGATTTGAAAAAGAATGTCCCTTTCTTTTTTTTTTAAGTTTTAATTTATTCTTATTGATGTACCATTGGCACAATACTATATACATTTCGGGAATAAAGAGTCAAACCTCAATTCATACCAATATCCACACCAAGTTTTTAGTACCATTCACCATTATCAAACTGAACCCCTCTACCCATTCTTATACCTTCCTTTCTCTTCCCCTCTGGTAACCATCATATTATTGTCAGAGCCTAAGAGTTGTTTTTGTTGTATCTTGTTTGCTTATATTCCACTGAGCAGTGAAATCATCTGGTAATTGTTTTTTTTTTTTTCTTTCTGGCCTATTTTTCCAAGCATAATCACCCCAAGTTCCATCTGTGTTGCAAATGGCAAGATTTCATCTTTCTTTTTAAAGTTGAATAGTATTCCACCGAGTATATATATCACAACTTTTTTATCCAGGCATCCATTGATTGGCATTTAAATTGTCTCCATGCCTGACTATTATGAATAGTGCTGTGATGAACATAGGAATGCATACATCTTTCCAAATTAGCATTTTCATATTGTTTGGATAAATCCCAGGAGTAGAGTTGCTGGTTCACATGGTAATTCTATTTTTAATTTTTTTCTAGACATTCCCTACTGTTTTCCATAGAGGTTGCACCAATTTATATTCCCAACAGTTTATGAGGTTAAAGAAGAAAATCTTAATGGAACTAGAGAGAGATTCTGTGGTTGTTAACCATAAAAAGTTGAGAGCTCCAATAATGTAAATCATAAAACAAACAAAAGGAATAGACATTAAATTTTTCTCTAAATATTGTTTTTAAGAGGATATATATGGAAAGCAACAGGCCCCAAACAGAAAAAAAAATAACTTGTTAATATTACAAATTGAGGTTATTAAGTAATTTAGTAGTATTTAGTAATGGTGGGTAAGATGAAATAGGCAGGAAATGAATCAGGAGGGAGGCTCTGTGTGAACACATTGCCCTGAGGCTTGTGGTGGTTCCAGCATCAACAGGAGGTTCTGGGAAAGCTAGTAAGTGAGTGATTTCTATTCAGTCTCTACTATGTCAGCTCTGTCACTTGGACTACGTATTGTCCTTTTGGGTTTAATCTTCAAGATAAGATGCTTAAAATCCTTGATGTGGTAAAAGAGTAGTACACTTGTGCCTGTGTGCGTGAATATGTCTGTGGGCATACTCCCTGTTTGAATCTATGTCTTTGTGTTCTGTTCTTGTTGTTAAAATGCTTTGAAATGATTGTTGTTATGTATGCCTTTTCTTCTCAACCAAATGCCAAGATGCCATTGCTGTCCTCTTAGCCAGTAGTTAATGTTTAGTTACAAATGGTGGCTTCTGTAAAAACATATTGAAGTGTTTGTTGTTTGCAGTTTTGGAAAAATGCTATAGGAATTATTTTCTTTTTTAAATTTTAATTCTGTGACTGTGCTTGAATTTTATGGCAGTGGTGTTTTGTTTGGATAGCACTGAGTATTGGTTGGTGAGGCGAGACAGTCTCTTTTTCATTTGGCCATAGATTCCACCTCTCCTCGATGTCAGTCCTACCTGCCTGATGCTCTGAGGCCATTTATCTATTATACCCAGAGCACATTTTCAAATTTCTTCCCCAAACAGAAGCAAATAGTCAGACTTCACATAGGCATTTTCTTTCCAACTGTCTTCTGATGCTGGTATAAAATGAATAGTGAAACTTGAGAGGAAACAGAGTTGCTAAAAAACAGAATCAGAAGGCTTAGGGCCAGGATTATATATTAATCACCTAATTAGCCCTTAAATTTGTGACATTGATCTTAATGACTGGGCTTAGCAGAGTGGGAAGTTTGTATGATTCAAGTTTACCGAGTGAACAGTCCTGGTATTGAATGATTTTGGTTTTACCTTTTTTGATCTTACTGGAAACATTTTTGATTGTAGGTTTCCCTTATGTACCAAATGTTGCTAAATTAACGCAGGTCTTAGAAACCCCTGGAAAGTCCTCTCCATTTCACATACTTCTCTTACTTGTTCTATTGAAAGTGTTGATCGCAAGACAAGCTGAAGTCTGAGCCTGGATGGCATTGATCTGATTGATTCCTCCGGGTGCTCTGCTCTGTGGTCGTGGGCCTTCTCCTGAAAAGACCATATCGAGTTCGTCCACTGTTGTGAATGAAAATAATCAGTTGGTGAAAGCATAGAATTAGAAACCTCTTGGTATATTTATTTCTGTGTCTCAAGAATTCTGATTTAAAGCAGACTTTATTTCAAGTAATGTGAACAGTAGGTCATTCAGGAGTCTCAGATGAATCAATGTTTTCTTCCCTCCTCTCCGAGAAAATCTATTTAAAGCAAAGGTCAAATCTGTGCTGGATTTAGAACCTATTAAATGTAAGTCTGGAGAACAGAGCTACTTCTCTTTTTTTTATGCTCTTACATAGTTTCAAGCACTGGGGACACTCTGGTCTTCTGCAAATCATCATTCCCCACATAATTCTGGTGTTTGTAATTTTTCTTTTGTTCTGGAAAATGGAGTACAACCTGTAGCACATTCACCCAATGAATGGAAGCCCCTGTGAGTCTTTGGACTTACTAAGTTTAGAGGTAACTTCAACCTTTAAAAGTTGTATAGAAGGAGTTTATTTGATTTTGAATTGTAACTAAGAAGGATATATTAATGCATATATTAATGTGCCTTATTTTATTAACATAGCCCAAAACTGAACTCCTCATATCCACCTTTCCTCTGTCTCTCCGTTTCTCCTCATCCTTCTGAACTTCTCCATTTCCATCTCTGTGATTCTTGTCAAACTGTTGGTCTGTTGTTGACAATCCCTCCCATAGCTTTCATGTTGTTCCCAAGCCCTGTATTTTCTACTACTGAAGTCTTTAATTCTGTGATTTCTTCAGTTCTCATATTAGATGTCTCTATTGGTATAGTCTCTGAATTTCCTATCACACCCCATTGCTACCCCCGCTAAGTCTTCCTTTCATTCAATAAAGATATGAATATATTCTGTGGACCAGGCTCTGCCCTGAGTCTGAAGTAACAGTAAAAGAGTCAGCCAAAAGTGTCCCTAGATCCAGGAAATGATCATTTAGTGGGGAAGGCAGGTAGTACGCAAAATATGTCAGTGAAAGAGAAGGTTGACCGTAGTAAGTCCCCCAAGGGAAATGAAGCAGGAAAGGGGTATGAAGAGAATGAGTAGAGGGTGTGTGGTTTTAAATAGTGTCACTCACGAGGGCCTCATAAGAAGATGACCTCAGAAAGACAAGGTGAGCCACACCAAAATCTGGGAGAAAACCAGGAGTGACCAGGATAGCATGTCTGGAGAATACCAAGGTGTGTGGGTACTGTGTACAAGTTGAAGTCAGAGGGGTCTTACTGACCATTTGAGGACCCTTGGCTCTTACTTGGACAGAGAATGAAAGCTTTGGAAGGCTGGACAGAGTGACAGGATCACCTCTCACATAACCAGGGTCTCTGTTATGCTGAGAATAGAGCACATGGGGAATGTATGAAAGTGAGGCAACAAAGTGGGTTGTTATGATGGTTTAAGTGAGGAAGGGTGCCGTTAGCAGTGTGGTGGTAAGGTTCTGGATGAGATTTGAAGGTATTAATGGTGCCTTAATATAGAGGGTGTGCAAGAAAGAAATAAAATGACTCAAATGTTTTTTGGCTTTAGGAGCTGGAAGGATAAAGTTGTCATGAACTGAGAGGGAGGAAGTTATGCGCTGCTGTCCCCATTGTTAGTGTTCCAGAACAGTGTGATGTGAGGAGAACTGGCTTGGGGAGGAGGGAATGAGGAGCCCAGTGTGGACACCCTTTGTGTGGGATACCTTTTTAGACAACCAAGTGCAGATGTCAATTAGGTTGCTGGATATTTGGGTCTGGAATTTGGGGGAGAGTTTCTATCTGAAGATAAGCCTGTCAATCTACCATGTATAGTCTGACATATTTAAGGTCATAAGACGACATGAGGCCCCCAAAGTTACACATAGGAAAGGTCTTGTACTGAGCTTCAAATCCTTTAATCATAGAATTCAGAAATTCAGCTCTTTAATCCAGGATCTTACCCCATTTTCCTGGTCTAGCTTTTCCAGGTCATTTCTAGGTGTTTCTACCTGGAACAATGAGGACCAGATGTAGTTCCTTTGCAGAGCTGTGTCCTTGTCTGGAGTGCCCTGGTCCATCCCTGATCCCCACTAAGTGTGCCTGCATTAATTTCCACTGTTAGTACTCTTTAAAGGCTGGCAATTATGAACTATCATTTTTTGTTTTCTCCTCTTACTTTCCCCTTCCCTGTTAAGAATTCCCTTTTTCTTTATATTATCATTCCTTTTAAAGAAATATAGTTTACTATAATAGCACTTATCCTGTTTTCCATTTCTGTATCTCTGGTAGAAATGAGTTCCTTGAAGATTAAGAAGAGAGGTTATCTATCCTTATATCCCAAGTGCTTTGAATATTTCCTACTTGTAACAGCATAGAAAATGTTGCATTGAGTTTAGTTTCTTAAGGGAACAAAAGTAGATTCTGTTACATACAGACAAAATCTATCAGTATAGTATATGTAAAGCACATATATGGACATCTATTTTATCTATAATTTTTATTTTATATTAAAATATATAATGTATTTTTTTCTCAGAATATCTTTTCATCTCTTCTCTCAAACATTCAGTACTAAAAGTAGGAGTCCAAAAAAATATATATGTATGTGAAGACAGATGTTCTCATAGGCACACTGGAAGTTACTAACTCCACCCAATATGCCATCTAGTCCAAGTTTAAAATGGTAAAGCTGCCACTTTGTTTTTCCCTGTGGAATTTCTAGCTGTTTGGAAACCCCTATGTGTGTGTGTATGTTGGGTGAAAAGCAAAATCTCTGCAGGAAGCAATCAAGGAAGTTTCAGAAAACCCTTATTCCTCTGGATACTTTCTGTGTTGTAAATCTGGGAATTGGCACATTCTTTCAAAATTGCAAGTTTGGTTTTAGGGGCTGAATTTGTCAGCTAGGTGGAATAAAGAATCTGGTGCTGTGCCTGTATCTGATGTAGCTCATGATAACCCTCAAGAGCAGCTGGGCAGAGCCCTTTCAGAGCCAGCTTTTGCATGAGTTCTGTCTATTAGAAATTAGGAACATGGTACCATGAAAAGAAAGTAAGGAACCCTCCCACTTCATGGAGATTGAAATGCACACTGCTGTAAGACCATTGAATTAAAAGATCAAGAAGAAATTAAATGCTTTGAGACAAATGACAATGAGGACGCAACTTTCCAGAATGTATGGCATGCAGCAAAAGCAGTAATAACAGGAAAGTATATAGCAATACAGGCTCACATCAAGAAGCAAGAAGAAACTCCAAGAAACAACCTAATCTCCCATCTCAAAGAACTAGAAAAAGAACAACAACAAAAAACAAAAACCAGTAGAAGAAAGGAAATAATAAAAATCAAAGCAGAAATAAATAAAATAGAAGTTTAAAAAAGTCCAAAAGATCAACAAAACCAAAAGTTGGTTCTTTGAAAAAATAAGCAAAAATAGACAAACCTCCAGCCAAGCTCACAAAGGAAAAAAAAAAAACAAAACTGGAGAAAACACAAATCGGTTGGTTCATAAATGAACAATGTAGTATATACACAATGGAATACTATTCTTCAATCAAAAAAGATCAAGTCATGCCATTTGCAAGCAACATGGATGGAGCTAGAAGGGATCATGCTCAGTGAAATAAGCCAGAAAGAAAAAGAAAAATATTGGATGGTTTCACTTACAGGAGGAATTTAGGGGCACCAAATAAGGGATCAGGAAAAAAATAATTATAATTTAAAAAATATAATTAACAGGCAACAATTAATCAGACACTCTGCAGGGAGGGGGAGGGAGTGGGATCAGAACTGGGGAGAGAAGAGCACAAGGGACTATGGCGATGGTGCATGGGTGAATTGGTGTGGGAATTCTATGGTGATTATACCTGAGAGGAGAAAGCAAACATTGCACAAAAGTGAACAATGATGTAAATATATATATATATTATATAAAAATTAAAAAAAAATTAGGACATGGTGCTCACCAGGGTCAGGGCCAGGGACATAATGCAAATCTTAGTAGATCTGTGTTGGCAGGCATGGAAGCTGTGGGCTGCCTAGTAATATTTATTCCTACCTTTAATGGAGAGGTGGGGTGAGTGAAACCACATGCCCCATAACTAGTAGTGTTCAGTACCCCAGTATCGGGAAGGCAGTGGAGAATGGGAGGTAGCCAGATGGAGAGCAGGTATATGAGTTTCTCAGGGGTAACTGGCTGCTGCTTTTTAGGAACATGAGCTTACATGTTCCTGTAATTTTTCAAGAGAAGCTTTCAAGAGAAGTTTTTGTATGGAATCTTTTGGCCTTTATAGGTTGTGGCTAGGAAAAAAAATGTGCTTTTTAAAAATGTATGATGAGGGCCTCCCCGGTGGCGCAGCTGTTGAGCGCTGGGTTGCGAAGCTGCCTGCAGCCTCTGCAGCTCCGGTTCGATACCCAGCTGCTCCCCGGCCACCAGAGGAGGGTCCAACATGGCACATAGACCTCTCCTGCCGCCCACTGCTCCCCTCAGCAGTATACTTCGGTCCTTCTCTCTGCTGTGCTCCCCACTCTGGCTCTGGTGAATTCTCTCACCCTCCCGTGCTTCTGACTGTACCCAATGCTTGTATAAATAAATAAATCTTAAAAAAAAAGTATGATGAATAATTACCCTAAAATTAACCTATTGATCATATTTTGTGGTCACATATCTATTGTTGGAAATTTTACCTACTTAAACAAAGTCTCTCACTTGAACTTTCAGGAGAAGATCCTTTGCGTTTCTGTGCTGACTGTCCCTGCAGTCAGCATTCCAGGACGACTTAATGTGTGAAAAGTCGGCGTCACTAATGTCTCAGAGCCTGAAAAATTTTTAATAGAAGGCCATTGTCACTGCATGAATGTATTGTGCAGAGGGTTTAGCATGAGCAGAGAAAAGAAGATTCACAGCGGACAGTGGGTGATTGTTCCTGTTGGGGTCAGGAGTTCAGGAAGCAGCAAATATTCCCCAGACAAGGGTGGCAGGCAATTTCTCAGCACCTGCTGTATGCTGAGTGATTTGTTTGTTTGCTTTTTTCACCCAGAGGGAGTGGTAAGGAAACTAGCCAAATGGTTTCTTTTTTCATTCTTCAACCAGCATTGATGGAAAGGTTACATGATCCACAAAGAACAAGCAGTGACTGCCGGATGTTCAGTCAGAACTTAACAGACCTTCATGGGCTTGTGCTGGTCAGAGTGACTTCAGAGGTACAGTCTCTGAAGAGCCCCAGGCGGCCAGGGCCAGAGAAGCTCTCCCACCTCCCACAATGCCAGTGGAACTTCCTCACCCTGCAATCTTATAGGCAGCAATAGTTGCTCTTAAGTCAAGGAACTAGCTCTGCAAAATCAAAATGCAGTATCATTGATCCCCAATCACAAGTTTCCTGGTCCTTTCCTGTGTCCTTTTCTACACCATCTTTTGTACTGTTGGGGTATCTTCTATACATGCACATCGAAGTGTGGTGTTTTTATACAGAGAAGCATTTGCTGGCTTCGTGTATGCTCTGCGAGGAAATTCAAATGCTTCCTTTTGGCCAGCACCTCCCACCTACAGCTCCCACCTTATAGGCCTCCATTGCTTGCTGCCCGGACGTGTCAGGCATGCATTGATCTTTGGCTGTTGTGTTGTGTGACATTGTCTATATTTCTCACTTATTCTCTCTGCACCCAGAAACTTGGGCACGTGATAGGCCCTTGGTGGCCAAAGGTAAATTAAACTTTATCTGACATATGTAATTACACAGCTCATTTAAAACACTGTGCAAAGTTTAATTGTCTAGAATTTTTTTTTTCTGCAGTACTTTTTAAAATTTATAAACTCAGTTACTGTCATGTTTGCTTTGGGCACTGTATGATACCTCCAGGAATCAGGAGACTTTAGAAATAGTACAGCAATGGATATACCATTGACATGATAAAAGTTAAAAATTTAAATCCCCAAAGAGCAGGATATTCATTATTAAGCTAAAGTTGTTATATTCATAATTAAATTATTCCTGGTTAATATGATATTTAATGTGACAATGAATCATTGTTCCCTGACAAGTATACAGTGACTTCCAGAGATCAAGCTGGACAAGTGTGTGACAAACAACTGTTCCATGGAATTATGGAGGGTTATTTTATACACAGCTGAGTGATGCTAACTTCACATTCTTCTTGCAGAAGGCTCACACTTTGAAATCACTTACTTATAGAACGAGTTACTCATTTTAAAATTCCATGTTCTAAAATACTGTGAAAAAGATCCATAGTAGAGGTTCAAATAGCAAGTGCTTCTAAGGTTTATAAAGCATTTTAAAGATCTTATTATATACAGTTATTCAAGACACTTTTTTGGGGAGTGCGAACTAATAGGGGAGGGGATCCAGTGGTCTGTGGTAAGGGGTAGGATGCTTTGGGGGTGGGTGTTGGGTAATGATCTGAGGAAGTATGAATGTATTCTCCTAAATCATATCCAGGATTGTATACTTAAAAACTTTTTAAAAAGAAAACAGAAAATAAAATGGGGTAACACTAACCCAAATATATGTATTTGTTTAGCATAAACAAGTTTACCAGTACTAGAATCAAATCTGTTTTTTTCCTGGGAAAATAAAAATTATGGTTTTGAGATTTAATATACTTTAAATGTGAAAAAAGCCTGCATTCAGGAACTTTCAATCTCAATGATTTGAGCTCTGTCATAGCTGTTATCAATTTTTCTTTCAATAAATAGTGGTGATTGATAAGCTTCAGAGCCTAGAAAGTTTGAAAACTAAGTGAATAAATAAGCTCTTTTAACACATGATACTTGTTCAGTTTAGCTGCTGCCAATTTTCTTTCATCCATTCCACTTCCTGAATCTCCTCTAAAATTGCAGGGGATGTCTTCAGAAAAATGTGGATCTTTCAGAGATCAGAGATATAAAAAATATAAAAGAAGAAACAAAAATAAGGTGTTCAGCTTCCTTGATAAGTCTTGGGACTTATTTTCACTCTACACAAATGTCTTTGGACTGACTATTTGATTGTTCTACTTTACTGAGTTGTATGCCTTGAAATACCAGCAAATAGAAATTCACCTAATTCATGCACATTAAAAGATGTTCAATATCATTAGACATTTGGGAAATATAATTTAAAGCTGTTAAATTTAACACTGCCTATCCACTAGAATGGCCAAAGTTAAAAAAAAAACAAACCTGACAATGCAAGTGTTGGCAAGGATGGAACACTCAGACAGCACTGGCAAGAATGCAAATGGCACAACCACACTGAAACAGCCTCCCAGTCTCTCTAAAGTCAGACATTTGCTTGCTCAGCATGAATTTAACCTTAGGTATCTGCCCAAGAGAAATGAAAACATGTCCATATGCTATTTGTAGCAGAATTATTCATAATATCTCCCAAATGGAAATAACCCAAATGTGTAATGATGGATAAATGGATAAAGAAATTGTGGTATATTCATACATTGAAATGCTACTTGGCATCAAAAAGGGATAAAATATTGATGTGTGCACAAGCGCAGAACAAATCTCAAAGCATTAGGCTAAGTGAATAGGCCAGAAAGAAAATACTACAAACTATGGTTCTATTTATATAACATTTTAGTAAAGGCAAAAATATGCTGACAGATATAGATCACTCATTGCCAGTGGTAAGGGCTAAGGGGAGGGGACTGATTTCAAAATGGCAGAATTGTTTTGGAGTGATGGGAATGTTTTATATTTTGATTGTGGCGGAGGTCATATGACTGTATACCTTTGGAAAATTTGTTGAATATTGTACTTACTATGGTCAACCTTATAATTTATTAGTTATATCTCAATAACACTCATTAACCAAGAATTTTTTTAAAAGTAAATATTTCTGTAGAGGTTTATATTCTAGTGTGAATGTGATAAAATAGGTTGATTTATTCTGAGATGACAAATTATTTATCACAAATAGGAACATTTTGTGGCAAAGATATGGCCAGTATAGAGAAATGAAGGTGGCTATGAAAGGTGCCCTAGGGTTCCAGACAGTCCCCTGGGTGCTGGTAGGCAGGAGATCACATTATCTCTTGAGAAATGTTTGCTTAATAGCTGTGAGATACTATTTCATCTTCCTTGAAATCATTATAGGAAATTCTTGTAACACTGTACCTTTGCCAGAGATTTATCTATTTATCAGTTTTAATTTTAGGAATATTTATAGATTGGGGCAAAGCAACATACAACATAAAAAGGTAACAGCTCTGCCTTTACCAGCAGCTGCCAGTGGAAACCATATGTGATAATTTTGATTTTAGCCTTGGCTTCTTTATTAGTAATGGATTTGCTCTACTTATGTTTGTCTTAAGTTTTACAAATGTTTACATGTAGTAATGTCCATAAGTGCCAAAAGATTGAGAGTATTATTATTTTTAAACATTTATTTATGCATACAAGAACTGGGGTGTAGGCCTTAGCTGTGTGTGGGGGGAGAGGATTCACCAGCGACAGAGTGGGGAGGACAACAGGCAGATTGACTAAAATATCCTGCTGAGGGGAGCAGTGGGCCAGACAGGAGAGGTCTGCTGCGCCAAGATTGAGAGTATTAATTCTGTCAAGAAAGAGGTGTGATTATAGTGGAAATGAATATGATAATTATAGAAGGGAAAGTGACAGAAATATGATGAATGCAGCTGTACCTGATGCAAGACTGGATAGTGGGGATGGACTGAAGAATGGGAATGTGCCTTGGGGAGAAAATATACATCTGACAGTTGATAAAGGACAAGAAAAAAGGATGGAGGGATGTGAAACACGACAAAACCATTTTGAACCCACGGTCTAGAAGAGGGACATTATGGTTAGATACACAGCAGCTCGGGGTTAATTAAGGAGAAGGGAGTTGGCTTTGAACCTGGAAGGCTAAGTATGATTTGGTAGAAATGCTGCTCGTGAAACTTGAACTACCCTGGTTTTCAGCATCGTCAGCTCTGAGTTTGTTGGAATTTGCAGAACATCAAAGTGAAAGCAGAGACAGCTGTTGCTACCATGGCGTCTACCAAATCCCTTATGACACTGCCAAGTTCATGAGGAAGAGGGTTACCTGCCTTGACAGATTTCAGTATTGTTGGAACTGTTTAATTTTGAGGAAAGATTCCTGCTTTCTGCAGTTTGTTAGACATGCATCCAAGTTCTAAAAATTTTCACCTTTCCATTTTTTTTTATTGTTATTATTAAATCCAGAATGATTGACAGAGGAACTGCTTTTCAGATCCATTTCCTTGTGGGTTGAGCATGTTGTAGTTCAGCTGTACTTCGGGGTCTGTCAGACAAACCTCTGGCCTGTTAATCAGTAGATGGACAGTCATTTTCTCATATAATAGGGAAGCATGTCTACAGAGTATATATATAATTCTATTTAAAAAAAACCTAGAAATGTAAAGACTAATGGTGAAGTCCTTACAGATAATAAATGCAGGGCCCAAAATGTACCTCAACTGGGAAGAGTGAGTGAACAGTGTTTACTCATTTATTCACTTTTGACATTAAATTGCTTGCATTTTTAATTGTGAAAAATAAGTTTGTAGAACATGCAAGAAGAGCTGTAAATACAGATTTTAATACAGTGATTAAGTGTATCTTTTAATATTAATACCTGAAGGATTTTGCAGTGTTTTCTATCTTTTGGGGAATGAGACCCCCAACTCGTTATACCCCTCATAACAGCTGAGTCCATTGTAACCTTCAGTAATTGGTTTTTTATTAAAATAAGAGTGCTGTATAAATTTTAGCAACTAGGCTAAATAGGCATTAACAGGCCCTGGGATCCAACCACAATTTGTAACATCGTTCCTTTGGGAAAATGGATACTAAGTGCCCAATAACTAACTTACAAATAGACTTTTGAATCATAGTCCATTTGAGAATAAGGGGCTGTTTGTGATAGTAATACCTTCTATTGGCTTGCTTAAGAACTGCACAGAAGGGACCTATATTCTGCCACACGTGTGGTGAACCCAGCTAGTCTGGGTTTGATCAAAGATTGTTGCTGAGTAGGCATTGAAAGTACAGGAATTAAAAGCAAAATCTACGGTGGAGACAAGTCAAAGGTGGAGTAGAAAGGATGGTTCTGAAAAGGCTTTAGAGGCATGAATGTTCTTAATCTCAAAGCAAAAGGGTGAATCTCAGCAAAGTGTGGGGGTTCCTGCATGGAAAAAACAGGTAAAAAGAGAAATTAGTATAGAAAGTGTATACAAAAAGCTAGGCTAAGAGGAATAAGGATGGAGAACCAGTAATTTTTAAGGAAAATCATAATTCAAAATCTACCAGGAAGTGTGAAATAGCCCACAAAGTCAGACAAATAGATGCTCCAAGAAGTGAAAATGACTTATCAGAGAGATTACAGTTGCATGTTTAGAATCAAGACTTAGACACACCAATTCGCTTATGAATTTAGCACATTTTTTGAGCATCTACTATGGGTAGCATAATCAGAGATTGGCAAAAGAAATTTCTGCATTCATCAAATTTATAACTTAGCAGAATTCCAGCCAACCACAAAAATGTACTAGAGCAGTCTAGGGTATGATAGTGGTAGTTTCTGGAATCTGCCATAAGGAGAATATTAGGTTATCATTATTTCATTCTGAGTTTTGTGTATTTGCTGCCCTAATTGTATTGTAAGATTTATGGAGGGGGGGAGGAGAGGTAAACAACATAGAACATGCTTTCTTGGTATTGTTTTCTAATCACCATACTATTTACCAGTTTTCTAATATACCATACTATTTACCAGTGTATGAGAAAATGCCTGGTCAGTGGAATATTGTGGAATTTCTTTCATTAATGTGGTATAAGTTAGTGGTATAAGTCTTTGCCAGTGGAAGGTTTGGCTACCACACAGTAGTTTTCAGTTCAACACAGCCCAAGTGTTACATTTACTCCATGTGCATCCCTGTGCCAAGGTGCTTTCTCCTGCCCTCCTAACCCTCTATATTAGTTTCCTCTTTTCCCATGCTCCATGCTATAGTGTGCATCTATCTGTCACTGCAGTTACTACATTATATCAGAAAACCTACTCCAGATAGTATGCGTGCTAGCAGTGGTTTGGTTTGATCATTGACTGTGCACCCTCATGTAGCAGGGTTCGCAAATCACATCTTTGCATCTTAATATCCATGATGCCAAGAATAGTGCTGCATCATCTCCAGGGTCAAGGAGTTGCCTTTTGTCCTAGTCACCTTGGGCTGCTATAACCAAAATGGTGTAGATGGTGACATACACATCAGAAATGCATTTCTCATGATTCTAAGATCACAATTCTAAGATCACGAGTCTAAGATTCTGGCTTGCAGAAGGCAGGCTTCCTGCTGTGTCCTCACGTGACTGATTGGGGGGAAGGTGAAGAAGGGAGAGAAGAAGCACTCCTGTCTTTTCTTAGGAGGCCACTAATCCCATCATGAGGGCTCCACCTTCATGACCTAATTATCTTCCAAAGGCCACACCTCCAAATACCCTCACTTGGGGGATTAGGGTTTCAACATAAGAATGACAGGTGGGCACACATTCAATTCATAATACTTTTTATGGTTCAACTTTAAAATGCTTCAGTTTGGCTTCAAACCATATTTCCCAGTCCCTGATGGCTTGGGGCATAGTAGAGGCTCTCAGAAAGTGCTGTCTCTTGCTCTCTTCTCTGTCCCCACCTGCTACTATTGTATTATCAGTCCAGTTCCTTTTCAGGTCCTCCCACCATACATTTGTTGAGGGGATGGGGTAGGTTTTGTGTGTCTTGGGAATATAGTCTACCACCACAAATTTCTGCCAGTCGTATTCCCAGTGCTCAGACTTCTTGTGGTGTTATGCCCTGCTGATGTCTCAGGGCCTCACACACCGTGGGTGGTCAACCCCTTGGGGGCCTCCCCACAACTCCGATGCCTGAGGAAGAAGAGCCATTAGTGTCCAGTCTATCTTTATGCATGCTCCAGAAATAATCCCCAATAGAGAAAGTGTCTTTCCTAGATTCAGTGTCTCTGTGTATCCCCACGTGGGCTATGCCCCTTAACAAAACCTCAGGCAGTGGTCTTCACTTCTCAGGTCTGTCTATTACTCAACCTTTTCTTCTGAAAGTCTATAAAGGACATCAGTAGGAGTAAAGGACTCTGGAGTAGTCTGTGCCTCTAGGACAGTGTCATTAGACCAAATCTCCATACTTTCCTTATCTTTTGGTGAGGATGTTTTTCTGTTATCAATTCCTGGCAGGCACATTCTGCAGCACTGTACAGACCTGTCTGAGTTTCCTGGGGTACATACCCAGGCTGCCATAGTGGGATTTCCCTGAGTGGGTAGAATTTGGTTCACCCTATCTAAGTTCTAAGGGCAGACTATTTGAACAGATGTTTTGTTTGAGATTCAGAATTATGCAAATAATTAAGAATCAAATTATAAAGTTTCCTTTATTTTTAATAAAAGTAAGTTAAGCTTTTATTTTTAGAGAACTACTCTCTATCAATTTCTGTTACTCTGACAAAGAAGGCATTGTCAGCAATGACATTTATTCACAGTCTAAAGTGGCAGAAAGGTGCCTTTTCCTTGCTATGGGGAATTCTTTTTTTTTTTTAAAGATATATTTATTTATGCATACAAGAGCTAGGGTGTAGGCCAGAGATGTGGTGGGTGAGAGGATTCACCAGAGATAGAGTGGGGAGCAGAACAGACGGATTGGATGAAATACACTGCTGAGAGGAGCACTGGGCGAGATGGAAGAGCTCTTCTTAATGAATAAATAGTAACAGGAGGAAGAACAGGTTTTATTGAGTGTTTACTGTGTTCCAAGCCCAGTGCTGAGTAGGTTCATTGATTAACTCATTTGTTCATGACAAAAGTGCTATAAAGTAAGTATTCTTAGTTCCATTTACACATAAGAAAATTGCAGTTTAAAGAAATTCTCTCACCCAAAGTCACACAGTTAGTAAGTAGGGAAATTGGGGTAGGCCTCAAGTCCTCTGACCATAGACCAGACATAGACGAAATCAACCTTAAATACATCTTAGTGATGTGTTGAAAATCTCTTGCTGAGAATTAACCTGAATGGTAAGACAATAGACCCTGTTTCTCACCTCATGGTGGTAGTGGAGCCTCAGTTTAACTATGGGTGAAAGGATTCCTGTTCATTCAACATATTTTTTTCAGACTGCAATTTATGTTATCCTATGATAAATGAATGTAAATGTAACTTAGTAGCCAAAGGACAGTTGTCCAGACAATAATTTCAGCAGACTTTTGTGCTTCCTTGATTAACTCAAACCAGATTTTTTACTATGAGCCAAAATTGCATTCTTACATTTGAGCCAGATATCCTATTCATAGTCATAAATTCACTCGGGAAATTGGAGTACCCCCCCCCTTTTTTTTTCATCTTCAGAATGAGTCTATGCTTTAATTCCATCTGAAAACAGAAATCACACCAAGATACTTAGTCTATTAGTAATGTTTTAAAAGTTTTTGGTGATTTAATTGATTATATATTTGCTATAACATGAAAAGGTGTTTCTTATTCTGATAATACATGAAGAGAAATTATTTAATCTGAAGATCTCAACAGAAAATATGCACTAATCATTTGTGTTTTTTTTATATCTCCTCATTTCCTTCGGATTCTTTAAGGCCTGCCTTTTGCAAACGGAGAAATATTTGTCATTTAAATTCCAGCAATGTTATCTTTTCCCAAAAACACATTTATTTATATGGAGTTTTCTCTTCTAGGGGCTCCAAGAATAATATGTATATAGTGTGTGTGGGGGGACAGTCTTGAGAACTGTAGCAATGACAGTTTCAGTGGAGAAGATTTTGGATATTCTAGATCAACGATAGAATGTAGACTACATTTTTATAACTATTAAAAGGAAATGTCACCTGGGGATGTTTTTGTCCATGAAACAGACCAAGAGTGTGGTCCAGGGAAATTTTAATGGATCAATACAACAAATTGAACTCTGCATTTTACTTTAGAATGGGCATATCCTCAATTCAAGTAATTGATTTTTGTTTTGTTTCTTTTTTTAAAAAAATCTGATTTTGGTATATAAACACACACAAATGTGTCTCTTCCCCTACCCCTCACTCTTATTGCAGGCAACAAGGGAAGCCATTACTCAGCACTGCACTGACCTTGGGAATTTATTGGGCAAGGAGAACGATGTGGCCCTTATCATTGACGGCCACACCCTGAAGTATGCACTGTCTTTTGAAGTCAGGAGAAGCTTCCTGGACTTGGCACTCTCTTGCAAAGCCGTCATATGCTGCAGGTAGGCATGGGCAGGCTGGGTGTGATTCACGTTCTGGAACGTCGGTATCCTGTGTTTATATAAAAGAAATCAATGCATGGGAATTCTAGGAGTAAAGTATTTTTTTTTTTATAAAGGACAGAACTATCAAAAGACAAATTTAAATGTTCATTCACAGATTTTGGTAGAAGGCAATAAGTGGTTTTTACATTTTTGTTTTGTTTATTGTCTTCTAAGAAGATAAAAGAAGAGCCACAGCCTCCAGTCATATTCACAATGGGGAATAAAATGGAAAACTCTGCCTCAGGCTGGGTATGGGAAGTTAGAAGGATCCTTTCTATTTCTTATGTGATTCTGTGGTTCTCTGTGGCTGTGCTCAACTTCCAAGACTTGAGGGATTTTGATACTTCTCTTTTGATGTTGTGTGGGTATTTCTTTTTATTCAATAAGGAGCTTTGGTTGGGTCCATGCTATTCCAATTTTTGTGTTAAGATCTTACCGTGATACTTGTTTTTTTTTTTAATTAATTTTTTTGTTACAGTAACTTTGGCTTACATCCTTGTGTAATAGAAGTATTGCACCTCCCCCTCGTGTTGTTACCATACCCTGCCCACCATCAAGACACCCATAGTCCACCACCATAGTTCATTGTGCTTCCTCCCACCTTTCTCTTTCCCCTCTCCCACCCGATCCCCTCTGTAGTCTCAGTTCTATAATTACCTTTCTAGGGTTAATTCTTAGTTTACTTTATCTAGAGCTTTGTCTGGTCTCTCTCTATTTCACATATAAGTGACTCCACCCAGTACTGGCTTTTCCTTTTGACTTATTTCACTTAGCTTAATCTTAACCTTCCAGTTCCATCCATATTGCCCCATTCACAAGAGTTTATCTGTTTTGATAGCTGGTTCTATTGTGTATATATACTGCATCTTCCTGATCCACTCTTCTGTTTTTGAGACCTTAGGTTGTCTCCATAGCTTGGCTATTGAAAATAGTGTTGCAATCAACTTGGGAGTGCATGTTTTCCACTGAGTTAGTGTTTTTATATATTCTTCGGGTAGATGCCTAGGAGTGGAAATGCTAGGTTGTGTGGCAGATCTGTTTTTAATCTTTTGAGTGACCTCCCTAATGTTTTACATAGCGGTTGGACCAGTTTACATTCTCTCCAACAGTGTAATAGAGCTTTTCCTTCACATTCTCACCAATACTTTTGTTTCTGATCTTTTCTATATGGGCCATTCTCAGAAGTGTGAGGTGGTATCTCATTCTGGTTTTGATTTGCATTCCCCTGACAATAAGTAATGTTGAACATTTTTTCATTGTGCGTATTGGCCATCTGTATCTTCTTTGGAGAAGTGCCTATTTAACTGTTATGTCCATTTTTTTAATATTATATTTTATATAATTCTTACATCATTTTTCATTTTTGCACAATGTATGCATTTTCATTTTGGTTATAGTCCCCATACAATCGCACCCCCCCCCTTATTTTGACCCTAATCCTTCCTCTCCCCACCCCTCCCCCAAGTTCTGCCCATTTTTTGATGGGTATTTTTTTGTTGTTGAATTGTGTGCGTTCCTTTTTTTTTTTTTTTTAAAGCTTTATTTATTTATGCATAGAAAAACTTAGGTACAGGCCAGAGGTGCAGGGGGGTGAGAGGATTCACCAGAGACAGAGTGGAGAGCAGAACAGGCAGACCTACTGAAATATACTGCTAAGGGGAGCAGTGCACAAGACAGAAGTCTACTACGCCATATGTGGGTTAGCTTCCTGGCCAGGGATAGAACTCAGGCCCCAGTGGTGATAGCATGATAGCCCTGAGACTTAACCCCTGTGCCACCAGGGAGGCCCTTCATAGATCTTTGATACCAACCCCATTGTCAGATGTGTGATATACAAATATATTCTCCCATTTGGTAAGGTGGCTTTTTGTTTCAGTTACAATTTCTTTAACTCTGCAGAAGCTTTTTATTTTGACGTAGTCATAATTATTTATATTCTATTTTGTTTTCCTTGTGGCTGGAGATAAATCCACAAAGATATCTCTTCTTTGTTAGATTTTTATGAAAACTGGGAAGAATTTTAAGGTAGGCATTGTTATAATGCATTATTTACTGGTTATATAAGGTCCAGTTCTGATAAAGATTTGAAGGTTGAACAAAATTATGAAGAAGCTACTGTGAATCTGAATAGCATCACCCTACCTGTGCAGTAAACAACTTGAAAGATAAAAGCTTTCCCTTCATGAAAAGACTGACTTCACAGTACCTGGTGCATGGTTGAATGCTCAAGGCCTGTTATTGGTTTAATGACCTCATCTGTGCTTGCTCTTACATTTTATGGTTACATACTTGTATATATTGTTTTCTTTCACATTTTCTCAGTTATCAGACTGCATTAGTCCCCTAAGAATGCTTCTTTTGGGTTTGAATATAGTCCATTTAGAAGAACCAGTTGTCCCATTGAAAGATGACCTTGCCATTTCTGCCTTACTAGAACGCCCTAGTAACCTCGCCTGCCAGGTCTCTCTAGCTAGGCATAACACTGCCTGTGCAGGATGCTCAGCAAGTCTGAAGGAATGCATGCCTGCCCCCTGCCCTGCCTCAGAAAAATTGGCTCTTCCATGCCTCCCCATCTTCACCTCCTATATCCTACTATGAGTACCGTAGGAGACCAGAGTATCTCTTCTTATTTCCCCACACTTACAGTTCCCCACACGGAACCCTAAACTATTTGTCATCATATAATGATTGTTCTCCTTCATTTTATTTTGCTGTCCTGATCTCTTTTCTTAATTTGGAGCATGCCGCCAAAGTCCAAGGAGAGGTGAAACTGGCTACCTCCTCGGTGGGAAAAATGTTGCATTTATTCTTGGTAGTTGTAGGATGTTTAAGGGCCATGTGGGTGTTGTACAAATTCAAATGTGTTTGAAACACTGAATAAGGTCTTTGCTTTTCCTGAAAGCTAGAAAACTTGATGCAGCTACGAGGGACCTGGGATAATGAGGCATGATCAGATTGTCTGGAAATGAAATGCCACCTTCTAGTTTAATGAGGGACTCTTCTCTCTTTTTTAAAGCATTGCTTTTAGGCTATAACTCACTCATTTAAAAGTGTATGGTGCAATGGCTTTGAGTAGATTCATAGTTTTGTAATCACCACTATATCCAATTATAGAATATTTTAATTACCTCTAAAAGTGACCTTCTTACCCATCGTCAGTCAATCCCCTCCACCTCCACTCGCTAAACTACCACTACTCTGCTTTCCTATCTGTATAGATTTGCCTTTTCTGGAAATTTCATGTGAATGCAGTCATATAAGATGTCCTTTTCTGCCTAAATTCTTTCATGTAGCATAACATTCCAGTGTTGTTGAATATATCAGTACTTCAAGCCTTTCTATAACAATAATATTCTATTGTATGGATGTACTACCTTATCTATCCATTTTGATTACCATTTGGATTATTTATGCTTTTTGGCTCTTAGGAGTAATAGTGGTATAAAGGTTCCTGGACAAGTTTCTGTCTGGACATATGTCTCATTTCTCTTGGGGGAGCAGAAGTGATGGGTCAGGTGGTAAACCTTTGTTTAACCTCTTGAAGAACTAGCAGACTGGTTACCTAAGTGGCCATGCCCATTTATGCTCCCACCAGCAAGAGTGTTCCAGTTTCTCTACATCCAAACTAACACTTGTTATAATCTCTCTCTCTCTCTCTTTTTAAAGATTTATTTATTTATACAAGCACTGGGTACAGTCAGAAGTGTGGGAGGGTGAGAGAATTCACCAGAGACAGAGCGAGGAACAGAACAGGCAGACTGACGAAATACATTGCTGAGGGGAACAGCGGGCATGGCAGGAGAGGTCTGCGTGCCATGTGGGACCCTCGCCCTTAGCCAGGGATCGAACTGGCGCTGCAGAGGCTACAGGCAGCTTCGCAGCCCAGTGCTCAACTGCTGCGCCACCAGGGGAGGCCCATAATATCTCTTTTTGATTGGTCAGCCTAGATGGTCTGAGTACTAGCTCATTTTAATTTTGATTTGCGTTTCCCTAATCATTAATGATGCTGAGTCTTCTTATGTATACTTTTATTGACCATATTAGTATATCTTTGGGAGAAATGTCAATTCAAGTCTATGCACATTTTAAAATTAGATTTATCTTTCTAATATTGATTTGCTAAGAATTCTTTATTTTATCTGAATATAAGTATCAGATACATGATTTACAAATACTTTCTCCCATTCTGTAAGTTGTCTTTTCATCTTCTTATGGTAATATTTATGGCACAAAACATTTTAATTTAGATAAAGTTCAATTTTTTTGCTTTTCTTTTGTCACTTGTATTGCAGTATCATGTCTAACACACTTTCCTTTTTAATTGGCTGATACTGTGCTTTATTTCCTGGATTCAATTTGGGTAATTTAGTCCAGGGATATGCAAAAGGAAATCAATGGCAACATGCAAATAAGAAGGGTAGAAAGACAGGGGTGAAATAATTTCTCATAATTTCCCCTTGTGTCATTGTGGTAAAGTGGCTGAGCAGTAGTACCTGGTTTTCATGAAGAGTTGTTCCTGTCCTATCCAAAGCTCTAAGTCATTGTCAGGTTGGTAAGTTCATCCCCCTGGCTTGGTGGTGAGCAGAAACAAGCCCCAGAAACAACCTGGGAATGTTCAGTCAACTGTAAATCAAAGCCAATATGCTACAACTTCATGGTTTTTCAAAAGGAAATCAAAATGAGTCCGTTTGGATTCTCCAGGGGCAGCCAGGAACGCCTTCAAGGCTTTACAGTAACATGCTCTTTTCTTGCCAGGTGCTTGATACTAAAGAAAAACATCTTTTTCCCCTTCTTACTTTGGCTGCTTTCAGAGTGCTTTGTGTGTCACATAAGGCTGTACACTTAAGGACTTCACAGGAAGGAGTTCAAACTAGAATTGGCACAGAAAGAGGAAATTTCAAATTAAATACTGTTACTGTCTACAAAATAGAAGCACTAATTGAAAAAAGGAGTGTAGGATAGTGCACTACTTTACTGCTCTTGGAGACATTTCTTGGCTGGTCTCACACTTAAGATTAAAAAAAAAAAATCAGCACATACTTTAAAAAAAAATTAAAATGCGTGTACACTTCAGATGTGCTTACTAATCATTGAGATCTTAAACCAAAGTAAAATTTAATATGTGATTTGAAACATACACTTGACCTTAATTCTCATTTTTTGTCTTTAAAATATAATAGTTGTAAAAGCTATCCTTTAATAATAATCTTTTTTTCAGAAAATAACTTTTCAGTGAAGTCACGAAACATTTTCTCTCATCAATATTGATATAGACTAGTGAATATTGTGTAAAAGTAGATATTTTTAAACTAAAGCATTATTTTAATAGCAAAAAGACAAAAATGTAGTAGTTTAAGTCCTCGAATGTTTGTAATATGGTCAGTAGAAGAGTTACCAGTCAGTACTCTACTGTGACTTACATTATATCTTCAGTGACATTGTCTTATTATTTGTTGGGGTGAAAACTGATAAGCCCAAGAGTGTACAATTTTTTATTGTACACTTGATATTTGCATCATATGTTGCTACGTATCATGAGAAAATAAGACATGTCACAAGACATGTCCTTGCCTTTTCAAGTGCAAATAATGAATGAATATATTATAGCACTTGCCTCTGCTCTACTTCTTTGCGTCCTATGTCTGCCCCAACTCCTTGAAGTAAGACCCTCAGTGAAGCTGGCCAAACCCAAATCTCCAGGAACCTCCATCTTGTCATATGCATCAGATCCTCTATTCCCTTCTTGATTTCTCTTAAACATTTGTTATTGATGATCCCCCCCTTGGAGTTTCTTGTGTTTTATCACACCTTTTTTCTCCCTAGTTGACTGTCTGCCTTATGGGCTGTTTCTGTCAGCTTTTACAATGTTGTTTTCACAAGTTTTGCTTTTGGCTCTTCAAATTCCATTCCATATTTTCTCTCTTCTTCATTCCATCTATTCTTATGGACTCATCCATCTTCTACACAGTGATTTTCATTACCAGCTTCACATTGAATCATCTGGAGAACTTACAAAATTTTTTCCCCTTAAATGTTTAAAAATAGAATTACAATATGGAACCAGTAATTCCACTGGTAGTATATATCCCAGAGAATTATGAACAGGTAATCCAATAAATACTTGTATGTGCTTATTCATAGTAACGCTATTCACAGTAGCCAGAAGGTAGAAATGGTAGTGTCTGCTTATGTATGAATAGATAAACAAAATGTGGTTGTAGTCATACATTGGAATACTATTAACCATTAAAGAGGAATGAAGCACTGATACATACTATAATGAGAGTAAACCTCAAAAATATACATAGTGACAGCATTCAAAAAAGATAAACACATGCAATTTGCAGCAACATGGATGGGGCTGGAAGGGATCATGCTCAGCGAAATAAGCCAAAAATAAAAAGAAAAATACCGGATGGTCTCACTCATAGCAGGAATCTAGAAAACTTAAATAAGGGACCAGGAAAATGAATAACTATAAGAAAGTGAAAATCAAAATCAACAAAAAACTATGAACCAGAGACACTTTTAGGGGGCGGGGGCGGGAGGGGAGGGATTGGGGCCAGAATGGGGGGCTGCAATTGTATGGGGAATATAAAAATAAAATTTATTATTTAAAAAAAATAAAAAAAAATAAAGTTCAAAAAAATATATATACATAGTGAAAGCAGACAGTCACAAAAAACCACATCTTATGACTCCATTTATATGAAATACTCATAATAAGCAAATCCAGTAGATCAGTGTTTGTCAGGGCCTGTGGGGGAGGAAGAATGAGGAATGACTATTTAATGGATCCAGAGTTTCCTTTTGAAAATGTCAAAAGTATTTTTGAACTAGAGATGATGATTGTACAAATTGTGAATATACAAAAATGTCCCTAAGTTGTTATACTTAAAATGATTAATTTTATGTTGTTAACTCTACCTTATAAAATACAAACAAATGAATAAAAGAATTGATCCTTTTTAAAATTTCTTTCTTTTCTTCTCTCTTTGTTAATTTTTGAATGATATTTGATTTCTCCCCTCCAGTGTGGTTCTCCCACTACCGTTGCACCTATGACCTATCACCATGGTCCCTGTGCTCTTACCTCCCCTGTTTTGATCCCTCGCCTTCCCCTCCCCTGCTGTGTGCCTCAGGTCTATGATCAGCTTACAAGTTTTATCTTTTTCTTTCTTGACACTTTGTTTGGTTTCTCTGTATTCCACATATAAGTGAAACCATCTGATATTTATCTTTTTTCCTTCTGAGTTACTTCATTTAGCATAATCCCTCCCAGCTCTATCCACATTGCTGCAAATGGCATGGGTTTCTCTTTTCTGATCACTGAGTAGTATTCCATTGAAATGTTTGTCAAATGAAAAAAAATGATGTTGAATGTAAGATTTATTTATTTGAATGAAATCTTTGTTGAAAAAAAAAATAGCAAAAGTGATGCTGACACCCAGACCCTATTCCAGAGCAGTTGCCAAAAGTGTGGCAATTTTATTTATTTATTTATTTATTTTGTGGGACTCTCGCCAGTGGCTGGGGATCAAACTGGCACTGCAGAGGCTGTGGGCAGCCTCGCAACCCAGCGCTCAACCGCTGCGCCACCAGGGGAGGTCCAAGTGTGGCAATTTTAAAAGCTCTCCTGCTGATTATGTGTTTTCTGGGTTGAGAACAGATGATTTCTCCCATCTGTATGTCCAGTATGACCACCTTTTCTTAAGTTCCAGATCTGTAGTTTATATATGTCTGGGACTTTTTTACACTGACATGCTTAGTGGGCACCTTAAATTCAAAATGTGTGAACTGAATCAGTCAATCCCCTTGTGCGTGCATCTCCTCATTCCTTCTGGTCTTTGCCACTTATTTCCTGAGCTTACTGTCTCTTCTGATGGAACCATTCTCTTCTCAGTCACCAGGGCTTTTTGATAGCATAATTTTATATCTGAGGAATCTTTAGAACGACTAAAGCATACAAACTGTTATATTGATGTCAGAAATTTCAGTCTTTTTTATTCCTTTATGAGGAAATAAAGGTCTTAGAAAAATTACAGAGGCTCTCCCATGGTGTCAGCTGGGTAATGGAAGCATTAGCTGTGTTTCCTGGATCTGAATAACTTCAGGGCCTGTGCTCTTTTTTCATGTAGTTGGCTGCGTTGGCTAATTCATAGTCTTACATTCGTTTCTGTTAATACTCAGCTTCATATGAAAGGTTTTGCTTTTTTTTTTTTTTAAAGATTTATTTTTTATTTATACAAGAGCTGGGGTACAGGTCAGAGTCGCGGGAGGGTGAGAGGATTCACCAGAGACAGAGTGGGGAGCAGAACAGGCAGACGGACCGAAAGCACTGCTGAGGGGAGCAGTGAGCCAGGCAGGAGAGGTCTGCCGCGCCATGTGGGACTCTCCCTGACTGGCTGGGAATCAAACTGGCTCTGTGGAGGCTGTGGACAGCTTCAAGGCACTGTGCTCAACCTGCTGCGCCACTGGGGAGGCCCTCAAAGGTTTTGCTTTTGATGTACTTTTTGAACTGTGGAATTTATTTAAATCTATTTAGCATAAAGGCCTATAGGATTTGTCATTCTCCAAGGGGATAGGTGTGTGAAGCATTTTCAACCTGTTTAAGGACTTCGCTGTTCTCGCTTCACTATTTTCTTAAAAATACCATTTTTCTTGTTTTCTCCTTTTTCCCTTTTCTTTTTGTCAAACTGGAGATAATTTTATAGGGACAGATTGGGGATGGGGGTGAAGGTAGGTGACTTGGAACTCTTGAGAGCATTCTGAGATTTTAAAAGTTGGTGTGTATATGAGGAAAGGAGTCATGAAGTATTATCAGGTTCCAGCACGAGGAGGTCAGTTCTCAGATGATGGCCACCACACTGCCCTGCAGACATAGGTGAGGCACGTGGCCCCTGTGCCCCACAGTGCAGATGTGACTATGCTTTTGTGTCTCTGGCAGGAGATGGAGTGGAAGGAAAACACCACAGCAGGGATTTCTAGGGGGTTGCAAATGAAGGGCTTTGAAGATATCATTTTTTTTAAAGTGTATTTAGACTTCTGTCTTTCTGTCTAGATTTAATGGTGAACATGTATAAACCTATGGTGATACCATAGAAATAACAACTGTTGGAAAAAAAGCAGAGTGGGAACAATGATTGTCCATAAAAATTGGGTTTGTCTGCCCAACTTAAGAGTGATTTATGTTTCTTATAAAAGAAAAACACAGGAAATACAGAGAAGTGAGAAGAAAGAAAACAACATCACAATCCCACTGACTAGAGACCATCACTGTTAGCAGCTGGTACTGATGCCTAGATCTTGGCCAGTTAAAAATTTTTTTTTTTTTTTAAAGATTTATTTATTTATTTATACAAGAACTGGGGTATAAGCCAGATGTGTGGGAGGGTGAGAGGATTCACGAGAGACAGAGTGGGGAACAGAACAGGCAGACTGATGAAATACACTGCTAAGGGGAGCAGCGGGTGCGACAGGAGAGGTCTGCTGTGCCATGTGGGACACTCGCCGACTGGCCGGGATCGAACTGGCACTGCAGAGGCTGCGGACAGCTTCACAGCGCGGCCTCAACCTCCTGCGCCACAGGAGAGGCCCCAGTTAAAATGTTTTTAATTGAAGAGGGCAAATCATCAACAATATGGGAACTACAAAGGTTATAAATAGTTTCTATGTCAAACAGCAATATGAAGCATTTTTAAAAAGCTTAACAGTGTTTTGTTATATGAAAATCCAATGATTAAGCTATTCCTATTTCTTGGATAGCCTTTTTAACAGTTTTTCACTATTATAAAATCACTGTAAATAAGATTTTTATAACTATACCTTGGCAGAGATACTAAGTGATTTCCATAAAATAATAATGGATTTAAGAGTGAGCAACGCAGAAATTTGCAAGCGGATTTGTATCCTTTGCCTAAGAAAGTGAAGTTACTTGACTGAGAGTAAGAGAAATGTGGTTGGTAGCTTACTTCCTGCTCAGATAACATGTCAACCTCAGTGTAGTGATCATAGCCTAAGTAAGGCAAGGGAGCATTTGACAGATTATTTTAGCAACTGAGATACAGATGTGAGCAGAATCTCAACAAGATTCCCCTGCTGACTAAATTGCTCAGCATTTTAGAATGCTGATAGCATATCATTTCCTAGCTGGTTCAATATTATACCCACTTTCTGGATCCCCTTAAGTTTATCACTCACTTAGCCTGCATCAAAGAGTCTGTCCATCTATCCTACTTTTAGATTACTTATTGTATAAAAGAACTGGCTTTCCTAATTGGTGTTCACTCCAGCTTAGCTTTTCACATTAATGAGACATGATAGATAATGGGAAATCTCAGAACATGATGCATTTTGTGTGTGGTATCTTTCAGCCTGTGAAACACATGTAAGAATTATATCAAAACAGATTTCAGACAGAATAATTAGAATTGTACCACCAATTGTGTTTTGGTTGGCCTCCCTATTGGTAGGGATCTAATCATACACTTGCAAAAATAAAACTTTTCTTAGGTTTCTTTCATGATGTGATTTCTTAGCATTGTACATGTTTAGTTATAAGTCAGCTTCCTCCTTTGACGTTTTACTCCAGAGAGCATTATTAACTTGTCGAGGTTGTAAGCCTATCCTTGGGTTGTTTGTATTATGGCTTAGCATTTATTTTCCCATTTGTTGATTAAATGCAATTAAGGTAGAATTCATTTTTAGACATATTTTTTTTTTAAGTTCCAAAATGAATGCTATTATTTGAGTGATTACAGCAATTTATTTGGTCCTAACTGGCCTTATTGTTACTTTGCTAGAAATGAGTGTGATCAGATGTAATGGTTCTTCTGTACAATATTGAATTAAAATCAACTTCCAAAAGCTCAGAGTTTAAAAAAAATATCTTTCCATCCACAGATTTTACCAGTGGTTCCCTATCATGAAAATTATATAGATGTAGATTTTGTAGTATATAAAAATAGTATGTATAACCATTGTAGAGACATTTATTTAGAGTCTGAAAGTTAGACCGAAGAAGAAAAAGGAGCCTCTTTCTAAATAATTATTTCTAGTTTAGAAAAAGAAAATTATTAGACATTTTGAAATCAAAGTTGATTTTGATGCTGACTTATGTTTAGAAATGAAGGACTATTTTTATCTTATTGCAGGAAATAATTTATACCCATTGCTCAATGAGATCAACTTTTGCTTTTGGGGATTGATGAGAGTTTTGATTTCTCTCCAGCAAAAGGTTATATATATTGACACTATTTGTATATAACTCCCTCAGGTGAGAAGCTCTTCTTTAAGAAAATCACTATAAGAATTCCAAATTAAAAAATAATGCATCCAGGGCCTCCCCGGTGGCGCAGCGGTTGAGTGCTGGGTTGCGAAGCTGCCCGCAGCCTCTGCAGCGCCGGTTCGATCCCCGGCTGCTCCCCGGCCACCGGAGGAGGGTCCCACATGGCGTGCAGACCTCTCCTGCCGCCTGCTGCTCCCCTCAGCAGTGTACTTCGGTCCTTCTGCCTGCTCTGCTCCCCGCTCTGGCTCTGGTGAATTCTCTCACCCTCCCGCGCTTCTGACTGTACCCAGTGCTTGTATAAATAAATAAATTAAATTAATAATAAAAAAATAATGCATCTGACATAATAACATGGCAGGAATATCTACCAGGGGGCCTCTGGTATTAGGTTTTGATCTATGCTGATATACTATGTAACTGAAACATGCATCTCTAGAAAGTTTGGTTTTTGCTTATAAAATTGGTGTCGTATTATTTAACTTCTATGTAGAACTACTGTTCTGCACAGTTCTCAAAGTGGTTGACATGGCAGAAGTTCCCTTTTGTTGATGACCTTCACGTGAGTGTGTGTACACAGAAGCTTACATACAAAATGAACAGAAAGAGAATTTTCATGGGGTCTGTGTGATCAACCATCAATCTGTTCTGCTTCTTCCCACACATTAGGACCTGTAGCAGATGCCAGAAGAGCTCATAGGCACATTGTTTTCAAGCTGTTTCCTTTTCCCTTTCATGAATGTAATTGCTTCTTGTCATTTTGACAATACAACTTTACAAATGAAACAAGGTGATATTAGGTCAAACTGTGGTCAGGATTCTGTAGTGCAAGGTTATATCATTTGGCATCATCTCTACCAGAAAAACAAACCAGAAAAAAAGAAAAGTCAATAGAGCTTAATTAGACATGTGGACTCTGTCATGAATATTTATGTCCCCAAGTCTTGCCTTGTGATAGTATTTGTACTTAAAATGCTTTTTCCCCTTTTTCCTGTGAAGTAGTTCAGAATGTGTTTCATGAATACAAGTAAATGTCATGTTGACTTTTATTTGGAAAAAGATTCCACTTATCCTGACAACATTGACATCTTTCTGATTGAGAGTATGCAAAGTAGCTCTTCCGTTAATTGGTCCCAAAGAAAATTAAGTTTTCCATTTTCCTATCTATACAGCTGACGCTTTCTCTCATTTATGACCCCCTGAATTGTCGAGGCTTTCCCTTTCCTGGTTTTGACTGCAAGCATTCCTCCTATGACTTTGAGAATCAAAAGGAATACTTCACCCTGGAAGCATTACTGTTCTCCAGTTTAACAGGAAGCACCAGGCTTAGTTAGCAACTGCATGCAGACTGCAGGCTACTCCTTATCCCAGTTTTATTTAGGTATGATTGATATACAAAGTACTTCACATAATTAAAATATGCAATTTGGCAAGTTTGGACATACACATATACTCATGTACCACCTCCACAATCCAGGCAATTAATATCTATCACCTTCAAAAGTGTCTGTGTCCCATTGCTTTTTACGGTTTTTTAATGCAGTAAAAAGCATGAGCTCAGTCCTCTTAACAAATTTGTTAAGTGCTCAATGCCTCATTTTCTTTTCTTTTAATTAAACTTCATAATTTTTTTAATACTGTTGTTCATTTTTATACAGTATTTGATTTCTCCCCTCAGGTATAGTCCCTGTAAATTTCCCACCACCACATCACCCCATAAACCATCACCATCGTCTCTTGTGCTCTTCCCTTCCACTCCCATTCTGTAAACTTCATATCTATAGTTTGCCTGCAATGCCTCATTTTCAGCTTGAAGTACTGTACCATACCCAGATCTCTGGAACAAACTCCTCTTCTATAGCTGTAACTTTATACCCTTTGAACAACAGCTCACCATTTCCCTCCCCAGCCCCCTGGTAACCACCATTCTGTTGTCTACTTCTATGCGTTGGGCTGTTTTTGAATGCCTCATGTAAGAGGAATCATGCATTATTGATCCTTCTGTGACTGGCTTCTCTTAGCGTAGTGTTGCCAGGGTCCAGCAGTGTTGCTGCAGTGGTAGGACAGCTTCTCTGATTTAGTTTCTTGTTTGACTCTAGAGAGGAAACAAATGACAAAAGAGGAACATTTAAGTCTTTTGTTTCTGAGTACTTGATGTTATATTTCATCCCATTTAGGGCTCCCAGTAAATTGTCAACAGGAATATGTCAGCATGATGGAACTAACTGAAGTTGCCAAACTTTGGAAGCCTAGATTTGGTTTGAGTTATGATTGCTGATTTCTAAGCTTTATTACCATTGTCATCTTGCAAAGTTTTGCTGGGTCAGCAGAGACTAATAGCTTCTGCTGAAAGATTTTGCTTCTGTTGTTTCTTGTTAATCAGCTAACCTGGATCTGTCAGAGTTCCAGAGTTGAATTGTCTCTGGTGGCTTAGTGCCTGACAAGCTGGCAAATGAGAGAGACGCAGACAGACAGACAGCCACTCTCTCCCTTGTCATCCCATCAAAATCTTGACACCTGGGTCATCTGAGAAAAACAGAGCAAGCATTTTTCTCCTACTGAGCAAGTATTCATAGCGGTGTCCTTTCACCACTTGGACATACCAGTCATTAAAGGCCAATGTAAATACACCAGCCTGAAGATAATCCTTTCACAAATATACAAGTGCCAAGTTAAAATCATCCGTCAATCCCTTGTGCATTTTTTCCCTTACTTTCATTTGTTTTAGTGGATAGGTGTTGTTTGAAAATAGTAGAGCTTAAGAAATTAGGAGTCCTGTGTTATCACAATATTTTGTCCATTTGTAGATAATTGAACCTTAAGTTCTTATTTTCTCTTTACAAAGTTGTGATGAATATATATATATATTTTCCTGAACAGAAAATAGTCACTGTCAGTGACTATATACTGACTTGTAGGTATGTGAATGTATGCCTATAGCTTTATATTTAATTTTTTTTCAAACCCTAATCATGAAACCTGGAACAAATACAAGATTAATACAGAAGGCAGTGAAGTGTTTTTGAAAAAGTGGGAAAATGTTGAATGATGTTCATTTACTTTGACATTTGGGATCTAAACATATTCCTATATAACTGTTTATTAACTATTGCAAGGGTAAACATAGCTACTTGAGAATAATAAATAATGAATGCATTAAGGCTAGTACCAACATTTCATGAAATTTAAAAATATTTATAGGGCCTCCCTGGTGGCGCAAGGGGTTAAGAAGCAGCCTGTGAAGCTAACTGCAACCCCTGCAGCACAAGTTCGATACCCAGCCAGGCAACTGCCCACATGGTGCAGCAGACCTCCCCTGACTTGCCTGCTGCTCCCCTCAACAGTGTATTTCAGCCATTCCACCTGTTCTCCTCCCCACTCTGTCTCTGGCAAATCCTCTCACTTCCCACATCTCTGGCCTGCACCCCAGTTCTTACATGCAGAAATAAAGAAATCTTTATAAAAAAATAAAAATATTTATAATAAAATAGGTCAAAGAAATAAGATAGAGGTCTGTGGTGGTCCTGTTTGTGTTTCCATTATTTGGAAACGGCTCCAAATATATACATGGAGAGAGAGTCTATTTTGACCTTCATTTTGTTTCTTTCCCTTAGATATATGCAAGCTTTCTTAATGTGTTTCTCACCATTATATTTAGAGTAAAGTTTTTTAGTGTGAACTCTGGAGTTAGATTGTGGTGTTCAAACCTTGAATTTATGGTATACATATATGTATATCAGGTCTGAGGTCTTCATTGTACATCAAATTAGTGACTAAGACCTCAACTAGGGGGTGGTAGCCTGAAGTCTCTGACACTTAGCAGATATTCCAACAAACTGTTGGGCTGATTTTCTAAATTCTCTGGAGCAGATTATGATCCAAATTCATAATCACTAAGGAGTTAGAAACAGACCTCTTAGTGAGTGGCTGAATATAATTGTGTTTGGTAGAAGTGGGGAGAAATTAAGACTTGCCCTAAGACAGGCCTTTCAGACGGGATATTAGAGGAGGAATTAATTTCCAGGATTTCTTGGTGCTGCATAATCTCCAGCAGCTGCTGAGCTTTCAAGTCTTGAGCAGGTGGGTGTCCGCTGCATTCAGTTTCCCACAGGGACAGTCTGTCAGTCTGTCTGAAACTATAGAAAATGCTTCCTTGTATATTTACTTTGTAGCTAACATATATGGAATGTCCATTTTTTATGTCACTATAGCTTGTGCTTCTGTAGGAGGAAAGAAAAACTCAGGGATGCGTATACAGTCTCTCTTAGCTTATAGTCTGGTGGAAAAAAGCAAAACATAATATGACTTTAGAAAATATGTAAAGCAGCACATATAGAAAACTGATTGAAATAATTGCAAGCTACAATATTTATTATTGGAGTTATCTAGTTAGAGAACATTTTCTACAGAAGGTGAGTACCCTCTTAATCTTGTAGAAGGTGATGGATATTTTTAAACATGGGGAAAGATGGGTGAACCAGATTGGATTTGAGAAGGGCAAGACTTGAGAGATGAATATGCATTACAATGGAAGCAATCTGGGATTGTAAATGAAGTTGTCATTTTCAATCTGAGAGCAAATTTATCACCCTTTTTCACTGCTGGAGGAAGTGCAAGTGTTTTGTAGCTGATTTTCTGTATTAATTTTCTTGATGCATAGAGTAGGATCTGTAAGCAGCCACTCAAAATATGTGCTCTTTTGTATCAACTTGTTTTGCTTCTGTCAGACATGGTTATTAGCTGCTTTACTTGACTCTAGGTTTGTCAACCAGGTTATGGAAACAGTTCCCCAGTTAGAAAAGTATCAATGTACTCTCTCTCTGAGTTTCCACAGAGCCACATGGATCTTCACCTTCAAGGTGCTGAGATGATCTTTATCTGTTAGAGCTGATGCCTCTAGGGCTGAGAGCCTGGTGGATTAGGCTTGCAGGAATTCCTTCTTTCTTGGTGCACTTGGAGGACAGGAGAAATTATTGAGGAAGGTGAAGTGTACCTCTATAACTCAGACTGTCTAGGTGATGAGGAGGCAGTGTTTTGGGCTTGTTCCTGAATAATAAGGGTAGATCCTTATCTTTTGTGTAGCAAGACCAGTCCTGTGGGCTTGCTGAATCTCTGGACTCTAAGGGAATTGATGATCTATGATGAAGATTTAAGTGACACCCCTAGTGCTTTGCCTAAGGCAACAGACATACTGAAAGCAAATCTGATACAAAGTGCTGTGAACTGAACCCCTCACACCCATTCATATGTGGAAGCCCTAACCCCAAATTTGTCTATATTCAGAAATACAGCCTTTAGGAGGTATAATTAAAGTAAAATGAAGTTTTATTTATTTATTTATTTATTTATTTTTTTAAATAGAGGCATGCTTTTATTTATTTATTTTATTTTGTTTGTTTTGTTTATACACGCACTGGGTACAGTCAGAAGCGCGGGAGGGTGAGAGAATTCACCAGAGCCAGAGCGGAGAGCAGAGCAGGCAGAAGGACCGAAGTACACTGCTGAGGGGAGCAGCGGGCGGCAGGAGAGGTCTGCGCGCCATGTGGGACCCTCCTCTGGTGGTCGGGGAGCAGCCGGGGATCGAACCGGCGCCGCGGAGGCTGCGGGCAGCTTCGCAACCCAGCGCTCAACCGCTGCGCCACCGGGGAGGCCCTAAAATGAAGTTTTAAATGTGAGGCCCTGATCTTATAGGATTAATGTCTTTTTAAAAGAAGAGACGCAGCTTTCTGCATGTGAGCACGCAGTAAGAAGACAGCCATCTGTGCCTGGGAAGCAGACTCTCACCAGAAACAGAGTTAGCTGACACTTTGACCTTGGGCTTTCCACATCCAGACATTTGTGGTACTTTGGTATGGCAGCCTGAGCTGATTAACATATTAGGTTAGATTTCCATACTGCATACTCTAATTAATAACATTCTTATGATCATTATATTATATTTTAATAACATTCTTATGATTGTTATATTTTAATTGGCTAGAGTTGTCTTAATATAAAAGGGTGGGAGGAGTGAATGATGGTTTTGAAGAGTTGCATCAGTCAGAGATGATAGCCTTAAAAATAACTCCTTGTAAGAGCTGGGAATGCTTTGTATTTAAAATGATGTCATTCTGGCACATATCAAAAAAAACAAGCAACAGCAAATGGCAATGATGTGGTGAAAAAGGAACTCTCCTACATTGCTAGTGGGAGTGCAAACTGGTCCAACCACTGTAGAAAGCTGTCTGAAGATTCCTCAGTCTACTAAAAATGGAGCTATCATACGACACGGCAATTCCACTCCTAGGGATCTACCCACAGGACACAAAAACACTGATTCAAAAGAACACCTGCACACCTATGTTTATTGTAGCACTATTTACAATAGGTAAAACCTGGAAACAACCCAAATGCCCAAAAATAGATGACTGAATCAAGAAGATGTGGCATATATACACAATGGAATATTATTCAGCAATCAAAAAAGATAAACATGCCATTTGCAGCAACATGGATGGAACTAGAAGGAATTATGCTCAGTGAAATAAGCCAGAAAGAAAAAAGAAAAATATGGGATGGTTTCACTTATAGCAGGAGAGCCAAATAAGACATCAGTATAAAAAAATAATAACAGTACAAAATGCAACAAAGCAAAAACAGACAATTATAAATCAGAAACATAATGCAGGGGAGGAAGAGGGAGATGGATCAGAGGGATGGAGGGAGGAGCACAGGGGACTGAGGTAATGGAGCACAGGTGCATTGGTGAAGGAAACTCTATTGGGACTACACCTGAGGGGTTGGGGGGAAGCAAATATTGTTTAAAAATGAACAATGATATAAAAAAAATGGTGCAGCCACTATAGAAACAGTATGGTAGCTCAGTGACATATTAAATATAGAATTACCATATAAAAAATAAATAAATTAAATTATGTCATTCCAAGAAAGGATAAGTTATTTCATTTGATAAAACCAAGTGAGGAAACTCTTCAGGTAACTAAAATTTTAATAATATATTTAGCTTACTATACTGGTCTTGCCTTATAACTATCCTAAGATTAACTTGATTGATTTTGTCTTAATATAAGTTTAGCAACTTAATCCCTTGAAATATGGGTGGTGATTATTGTACAGAATTCCCCAAATGATGTCTGTTTCTTTTATACTAAACTAAACCAACATTATTAGTTCATTTCATATTTCAGTTTGATGTAAATTTTTAAAAACAGAGAATGCTTCTTGGGTTGCAAGGCATTTGAAAGGCATTCTTACAATTTTGTATAACAAATTTCATCATTCTCACTTAGTCTATTATTTCTGGTAAGACTAAGAAGCAAGTTTTTTGGACTTAGAAATTTTTACGTTTATGTGCATTAAACTATTTAAACATACCTTTATGTACTTATGAAAAGATATTGATTTAGAACACATTTAAAATCCTGACTTAATCCATACTTTGAGTGCTACAGACATCATATAGATACATGGAAAAATAAAAAGTATCTCATTGCCCCAAACTGATTCTTAAAAATAAAACAGCAAAACAAACTTCAACTAAATCTTGTAGTTGTTAGTGATTCATAAGCTTCTCATATTTGTATGTAGTAGTTTTTTGCAATTATTTCAGGAAACTTAAAAGTCTCCTAAGAATTATTTCAAATGTAGGTGATATTGTGTTTCTTGAGATGACAATAAAAATGAAATCTATCTACATATATACTGTGTGAGTTAAAGGTATGTGCTACAAAAATATCTCCTGCCAAGCCTCTCAGTGGGGCTGGTTTGTCCGTGGGGACAGAGTGATAGTTTGGGGGACCAGATCAGCACAGCCCCTGTTTTTGTGGGACTTGTGGTTCTTAGGAAAAGCTGGATGGTAAGATTTGCATGGATTGGATTACAAATCAATGGATTATAAATTTGATATATTTGGTCAGTTGTATTTTGGTATGTAGGTGCTTTTGATCTTGGGAAGACAATTCTTAAATTTAATAGTTTCTTTAATCCTATACATAGGTTGATGCAGATTTCTGTGACTGTCTTTAATGTCATCTTTAGTTATCTCACTCTGGTGAAAAGACACGCTATATGCCTCTGCTAAAAACCTTCTAGTGACTTCTCATCTCTCTGAGAAATAATTAAAAGACCTTAGTGTGATACTGCTTCCCTCTTGCTTTCCAGATCTCAGTGGACTCCTCCCCATTCCCTGGGCTCTGCAGGCAGGCTTTTGGGCTCAGGACCATTAAGGGATCTATTTCCTTTGTCTGTAAAGGCCTTACCCCTAATACCATATGGAAAACATACTCACTTGGTTATGGTTACCCTCAAATACTACCTCTCTCAATGAGGCCGTCCTGAAAAAGTGGGCTAAATTAACACCCCTTCCTCTCTTCTTAGCTTTATTTTGCTTGATAGCACACTATATATTGTACTATTATTTGTTTAATTTACTTTTGTTTAATTATTGGTAATGTTTCCACTTAAGAGAAATATAAATTTCATTAAGGCAGGAATTTCTAATCTATTGCATTCCCAGTACCTAAGATTCTATCCAATTCAAAGTAAGAACTCAGTGAATATTTGTAAATGAATGAATATATGGTGCCCTCCCTCAACCTTTATTTTCTTGAAGGCAAACAAACTCTCTACTCATTACAATTGAAGTCATGCTGAGAACATTGATGGGATAACAATGAAAATGAAATGTTGAAGTCATTAAGGTCAACCTTTTTCTCTTTATTTTTCTAACCTTGGGCACCTTTTTTAGCTCCCTTTTTCTCCTTGTTCAGGGCTACCTATATGTAGTAAATTGAAGTCCATGCAAGTGGGTATAAAAGTCCTTGGAGGAAAGAGCCTTAGGTATCTGAGTGCAGGTTGCTGGTAGGAGCTTAAGTTGGGTGTGAGAAATAAAAAAAATGCATTGACTAGAGTTTTGGATTAATGATACCTTTAAGACACTGCCTTATTTAATTTCTCAACCTCATGTCCCTTCTTAAGGGTGAAGTTGGCAACATTTACAGTTATACTACTGAATGATATCGTAAAATCAGTTCATTAAGCTAATGTTTATTGAGAAACTATTGCATATATGAGTTGTATTGAGGAGAGTGTGTAAAATGAGATTGGAGAAACAAGCTAGGGTTAAATTTTGCAGATTCTTTGGAGTTGATCCTCAGCACAGTGTGAAACCTTTGACATTTTTAAAACAAGGAATGATGTGGTCAGAGATGTATTTTTTTGCTAACGGCTTTACTGCAGTATAATTCACATACCATACAATTCACACATTTGAAATGTATCATTTACTTCTAATATAGTCACAAAGTTGTGTGACTCTCATCGCATTTTAAAACATTTTTTATCACCCCCAAATTTTCATCACTTATTAATCATGCCTAGATTTCTCCACCCCCTTCCCCCAACCCTAGGGCAATCACTAACAGTTTTGTTTATTCTGGGCATTTCATATAAACAGAATTATACTATATGTGGCCTTTGACACTGGTTTCTTTCACTTAAATATTATACATATATTTTTTAATATGTTCTACTTTTTTTAAACAATATTTGCTTCCCCCCACCCCCTCAGGTTGAGTCCCCATAGAATTTCCTTCGCCAGTGTACCTGTGCACCATCACCACAGTCCCCTGTGCCCCTCCCTCCCTCCCTCTGATCCCTCTCCCTCCTCCTCCCCTGTAGTATGTCTCTGGTTTATAATTGTCTGTTTTGCTTTGTTGTGTTTTGTACTGTTATTTTTTTTTTTTTACACTGATGTCTTATTTGGTTCCCCTATATTCCTGTTATAAGTAAAACCATCCTATATTTTTCTTTTTCCTTCTGGCTTATTTCACAGAGCATAATTCCTTCTAGTTCCATCCACGTTGCTGCAAATGGCATGAGTTTATCTTTTTTGATTGCTGAATAATATTCCATTGTGTATATATACCACATCTTCTTAATCAAGTCATCATTTTTGGGCATTGTGTTGTTCCAAGAGTTTAGCTATTGAATATTTTAAAGGGTTATCCATGTTGTGGTAGTTTAGTATCTTTTATTGCCAAATAATTTTCTGTTAAATGGAAAATACCACATGTTTATCCATTCACTCTTTTTTATAAGATTTATTTATTTATTTATACAAGCACTGGGTACAGTCAGAAGCACAGGAGGGTGAGAGAATTCACCAGAGCCAGAGCGGGGAGCAGAGCAGGCAGAAGGACCGAAGTACACTGCTGAGGGGAGCAGCGGGCGGCAGGAGAGGTCTGCACGCCATGTGGGACCCTCCTCCAGTGGCCAGGGAGCAGCCGGGGATCAAACTGGTGCTGCAGAGGCTGTGGGCAGCTTCTCAACCCAGCGCTGAACCGCTGCGCCACCGGGGAGGCCCCTATCCATTCACTTTTGGTGGACATTTGTTTTATGCTTTTTGGTTGTTATGAATAATGCTTTTATGAATATTTATATACAAGTTTATGTATGGACGTATGCTTCTGGAAATCTTGAGTTTATAAGAGTAGAATTGCTGGCTTATATGATAATTCTATGTTTAATCTTTTGAGGAACTACCAGATTTTTTTCTAAAATGGCTGTACCATGTTACATTCCCACCGGCAATGTGTGAGGGCTCCAGTTTTACCACATCCTTGCCAACACTAGTTTTATTATTTCTATCCTAGTGGGTGGCAAAAACATTTCATTGTGGTTTTGATACACATTTCCCAGGTGACTAATGAATATCTTTTCATGTGCTTAGTGGCTACTTTTCTGTTTTCCTTGAGAAATGTCTATTTGAATCCTTTGCCTATTTTTAATTGTTTTTATTTTTGAGTTTTTATAATCTGCATACAAGTATCTTTATCAATATATGATTTGGTAGCATTGTCTGAGACCAATTAAAAAATGGACACTGTTTATTTATTCATCTTATTCATTTATTTTAAATCAGATCAGGATAGCTTGGTTAAGGAGATGAAATGAAATGAACAGATATGAAGGAGATCTATATATAAAAGGGAGAAGAATTTGTAATCAAACATGACAAGAGTGAAGAAGAGGGAATTGTTTAGAATGGGATCAAAGATTCAGTACTTTGATGGTGATGATAGGTATTTAATATTGAGAATAGACTCTGTTAAGCAGTTTTCAGGTATTATTTCATGTAATGCTCAAAAAAATCCTTCCAAGGTAGTTATAGGTATGACCATCATACAAAACCTAGACTTAGGCAAATGAATTCACTTGCCCTAGATCACAAAACTGTGAAACTTGATAAATAACATTACCTTTTGCTACTTACAAACTCTTTTTATGTTGCTGAGAGATCTTTTCAAAAAGCATCCAAAGTGAGTGAAAAAATACATAATTCTAATTAAATTTTTAATGAAGAAAATGCTATATGACTCTGTATTTGATAGAGCTAAAAAGTCCAGGCTAGTAGGGTAAAGGAAAGAATATTATATGTAAATTCCTAGTACCTGGGGCTTAGATGGGACAGATGGCAGGAGGACCCTTGTGTTTATTGCCTTTTCCTAAATTATATCGCATGCATCCCAGCACATTATTCTCCCAGTGTTGGAACTGGGTGGCCATTGGATTTTAACTGTGTTATGTGCTACTTTTTAGAGTAGTATAGTAACATCAGCAAACTGGATTTGAGATCACTTTTTTCCTTACAATGAGAAATACAGCAATTATTTTAAAATTGAACATGAGTAATTCCTTGAGGAGGAGCAAGTCTTGAATTATAAAATTTACTAAGGAACATTTTGATATCTCAGTGACTCAGTGAAAAAAAATTAAATGACTAGAAATATAGAGTTTTCCATTTGTTGTTCATTTTTGATATTTCCTTTTTATTAATCTATTATTCTGAATCTTGATTCTCTCTTACCTGCCTGTCACTTTTGTGGTCCTGGCTGCTAGTTGATCTACAAAGCTGAGAACCTATTTGCTATTATTTTGCTGCCATTCTGTTGTGTCTAAAGGAATATGGATTTTTTTGCCCAGTGAACTACAAAAATCAATATGTATTTTAAAAAAAAGCAAAGAGAATACTTAAAAACCACTAAGAAATACTCAACAAGAACAGGAATATATAAGCTCAACCTCTTGAGCAGAATGTGAATCTGGAAACAAAACGGGTTTTTTGTTTGTTTGTTTTTATCCAAGAATGAAAATGAAAGATTAAAATACCAGTAAATTTTGTTTTTTAAAAGTTGTTTTGGGCCTCCCCTTGTGGCGCAGCGGTTGAGCGCTGGGCTGCAGAAGCTGCCCTCAGCCTCTGCAGCACTGTTTTGATCCCCGACCCCCAGCGAGGGTCCCACATGGCACGCAGACCTCTCCTGCCACCCGCTGCTCCCCTCAGCAGTGTATTTCGTCTGTCTGCCTGTTCTGTTCCCCGCTTTGGCTCTGGTGAATTCTCTCACCATCCCACACTTCTGACTGTACCCAGTGCTTGTATAAATAAATAAATAAAATCTTTAAAAAAAAGTTGTTTAGAAGGAAAGGCTTACAAATGTTTACCATTTAATTTAGTGGCAAATGAAGCTTGGCAGTGTTTCTTTATAATAACTGCTTGATTAGAATAAACTGAAGGGATGGATAGATTGCTGGCTGGATGCGTGGATGAGTGGGTGGATGGATGGAGAAATGGATGGAGAAGCAGATAAAGTTGGTGCAAAATGGTCTACCATTTAAGTGTGTTCATGTGTGAGCATATACATGCTTGCCTGTGGACTCCCAGTGACACCATTTATTTCAGGGTTCCAGAGACCCTTGGCTTGATCAACCTCTGTGAATTAGAACTTGTCTGAAAACCTCATAGGTCAGTTCTGTGAATGTTTTTCTTTTGGGCTTCCTCAGTCCTGTACTTAGATTCTGTGAAGCCAACTTAGCGCCAGAGAAAGGTTTTAATTTTGAATTTCTTCCCATTTCATTTCTTCTAAAATGAAACAGCTCCACAATGTCAGAGCCCTGTGTTGGCCGGGCAGCTGCTCATTCCCCTTCGGGAATTGACTACTTCAATTAGTCTGTTCACAAAGGAGAAGGAAAAACAGATTAACTGCTGTTTTGGCATGACAGATTTTCTCAAACCCAGAGGTGGTGTCTTTTCTAGGGGAGCTGCAGCCTGCCTGGTCTATATGAACAGTTAGTGAGAGGAGCTGGCCAGCAGCTCTAAAGTAGAAGTGAACATAGGTAGGTAAAGAAACAGATAGATTATTCCCAGGCAAACATTTCAAGAGCATTGCTACCTCACTGGATTGTGGCTGTTGTCATTTCAAGATGTTGCTGATGGCAGTCCTTTTGTCCCAGCCGCACAGTTGAATCTTCAGATTCTTTTGCATTTCTCTTTCTGATGACTTCTCCTTAACCTTCCCTATTACCAGTTCTTGATTCTCAATGATTGCTTAAGTCCAGCTTTTCTTTTCCATTCATTCATCATTTATCAAATTTTGTTACCACCCCTGCTAAGTGCTTTTTGGCACCTTCTCCTATTAAACCCTCATTATAACCCTTTGGGAGGCAAGTTCAGCACCTTGGTTCAGGGCTGGACCTTGTGCTAGAACTTAGATTAGAAGCCCCAGCTCTGACCCAAGAATGGCACTTGAAAAAATGACTTCCTGAGATACAATTCATATTCCAAAAAAGTCAGCCATTTGAGTGTACCATTCAGTGTTTTTTAGTAGATTCAGATATGCACAACTCTCGTCACATCAATTTTAAAATATTTTCATGCACTCAGAAAGAAACCCTCTACATTTGAGCAGCCCCAGTCCCTTGTGCTAAGCAGCAACCAAATCTACTTTCTTTCTCTATAGATTTACCTAGTCTAGATATTTCGTATAAATAGAATCAGATAGCATGTGGTCTTTGTGACTGATGGCTTTCACTGAGGATGATATTTTCAAGGTTTATCCATGTCATAACATTTTATTCCATTGTATGGAGAGAACAAGTTTTGTTTATCCATTCATCAGGTGATAGATATTTGGGCTGTTTCTGCCTTTTGATTCTGATGGTCCTGCTACCAGGCATCATCTCCACATTTGTACATGGACATGTGTTTTCATATCTCCTAAGTGGATGCCTTAGAAGTGGGGATTGCTAGCTCAATGACTTTTTAAGAAACTACCCATTTTTCAGAGCTGCACCATGTTTCATTCACACCAAAAGAATTTCAATTCCTCACCATCCACACCAACATTTGCTATAATGGCAGAGTATTTTATGTGACGTTCATTATCACTGTCCTAGTGGGTGTGAAGTGGTGTCTCACTGCGGGAGCCGTGGGCCCTGAACTCTCTTGCCGTGCTCTGTTCATTCTACCCTTCTCAGTATCAGTGCTGGTCCTTTTTGCCTTCCAGGCCTCCATCAAGCTGTTGTCCCAGAACCTCACTAAAATACTGTTTGGTCTCAGGGGATCCCCATCCTTATAGAGTAGTATGTGTGTTTCATTTGGATTACTGACACCTTGTTTTTGGTTCTACCCTACTTTGCCTTGTTTTTTTTTTTTTTTTTAAGACAGACTTTCTGATCATTAAGACTGATATATTTACTGGAACCTGCATGTGCCATGTTCTTTCAACTTTTGAGCCTTTTCCACTGTAATTCTCCTTCCCTTCCACTAGACCCTTTCTGCTTATGCCAGGTAGATGGACTTCTTCCATGTTCTTCCAACATTTATTATTAGCATTACACACTTGGGAATAATATATTGCTTTGAATTTGTCAATGTGAATCTGTTTTGACTTTTGCCAACAATTCATGTAACATCTGGAACCACAAAAAACTCTTCTTTACTCCTCCATCAAGAAACTGAATCTTAACAATTCTCTTGAAGACCCCTCTGTACTGAAGGTCACATCTCCTTCCTATCTAACAGAGGTAATTACTCATTAATTTTGTTAGATCATTCACTTGTTTTCCTTCATAATTTCTACCTGTCTATACTTCACATTGCTTCCCTCTACATGTACTTGAATATGGAGTAAATGGAATTGAATTGCAATATAGCTTGCTTTGTTCAAGATTGCCCTTAATCCATTTAGCTGCAGTATATTCATTCTCACTGCTACATAAAGTTCCATTGTCCAATATTACCACAACTTATTTTATTATTCTCCTCTCAATAGACATTTGGCGTGTCGCCAGATTTTTTCTATTACATACAATGTGCCTAAGAAAATAGTAAATGTCTCCTTGTGTACATATGCAAGTGTTTTTCTAGGGTATAAAATATGGGAGTTGAATTCCTTGTTAGTGGGGAATGTGCATTTTCACCTTCACTAAATAATGCAAAATTATAAAGTGAATTGCCAGCAGTTTATAAAATTTTCCCCAGATCTGCTTCCTTGGCTAACTTGTATTTTTAATGTATTTTAAATTCACCAACTTTGCAAAGTGTGAAATGGCTTATCTCCTTGTTCCAATTTTATGTGCTAACCAGAAAACTTTATTTTTAGTAATGCTTTTTTGCTGTACTATCTCTCATATTTGATATTAATTTCATTTAATGAGTTTCTTTTAGTTAGCATTTGTCTGACACCTCTTTTTTTCCCACCCTTTTACTTTTGGCTTTTCTATATTTCTTTTAAATATCATGTAGTAGGATTTGATTAGTTTTTTATTTCTAACTCCAGGTTGAGGGTCTATGTTGCTTTGCCCATTTCCAGTGAGGCTACATGGTGATTGTTGTTGGAGTGAGTGAGACATGGGAGAGATGAGCTTTCCCAGACTGCACAGATTCCTCATCCTCTGATGCACATCCCTTGTGTAATCCCCAAGACTGTACTGAATAGTACAGGATAGAATAGGATGGATTTTATATCCATGTTAGATTATGGTCTATAGCACAGTTGACTTTAAGACTAGGAGATTATCTGAACAGGCTTAATTTATCACATGAGCCCTTAAATCTTAGACTAAAGGTCAGAGTTAGGGGAGTCAGAGATTTAAAAGATGAGTAGGTTTTGATGGATGGACTGTTGCTGATTTGAATATGGAGGTGACCATGTGACAAGGAATGCAAGTGGCTTCTGGGAGCTGAGAGTGGTGCCTAAGTGCAGCCAACATGGAAGTAAAGAACTGAATTCTGCCATGTGAGCTTGGAAAAGGATCCCTTGCTCCAAACGAGAACCCAGTTTGGTGGGCAATGCCTTGATTTCAGTTTTGGGAGCCTCCTCAAGAGAACTCAGTCATGTTGGATGTGGACTTCTGACTTACACAACTGTAGGCTAATATGTGGGTGTTCTTTTCAGCTGCTGAGTTTGTAATGGTTTATATTATGCAACAATAAGAAATTGATAAAGTCATATTACATTTGAGAGAGCTTTGGGACAATATTCAGACATGTCCGGAAGGAAATTTGAAGTAAATATGTAGCATCTGGTAAAAGATGCAATCCAGGGGGACATTTATGACCACTGTGGTATGAGCTATAGAAATATGATGTGTGGATGTGGTAGATCAGACAAAGAGTCAACAGATAGAGGGTGAGCTGAGAGAACTTTGGCATCACTTTCATTTCTCAGTGTTGAATCATGAATGAGGGCTTGAGGGAATGAAAAGTCATAGAGTATAAATTATAAAAGCTGCATTTTATCTAGCTAATTGAGACCTCTGGCATAGATGCTGTTCCTTTTTGATTGAAATGTTGTCATGTGACACCGGATTGCTGTGCTTTTTATTTCATGTGCAGGACAACACCATTTTTCTGGTAAGGAAATTGAAATCAGAAAGGGTAAATAGCTTATGTAAATACTCACTATTGGGTGTATAGATAGAAATACATTTAATAGAAAATGAAGGTAAAATACTTTAACTATATCAGTGGTGTTAATTCTTCAATGAGAATGATTTTCCAAAGAGAATTGTGTTCTGATTTGTGTAAAAGACGTTGTAATGTTTTGCTGCACAGGAACTAAGGTGCACTTGTGTTTGGGAAGGTAGATAGGACCTGTGGTGCTGCGGAGGGCATCCCTCTAACTAAATGTAGGGAACAGAGTGCGGCTGGGGCTGGAAAAAGGCAAGGTCTGGAAGGATGGTGGAGTAATTTCCTAGTGCTACACATTGCCACAAACATAGTACCTTAAAACAATACAAATTTATTCTCTTACAGTTTTGGAGGCTCCAGGGGAGAATCCATTTCCTTGTCTTTTCCAACTTCTGGATGTTGAATTCTAAAGGAGTTCTTTAAATAATAAATTCCTTGACTTGTGGCTCTTTTTTCCTTCCATCTTCAAAATGCTTCACTCTAGTCTCTACTTCTGTCATTATAGCACATCCTTCCCTACTGTAGTATTAGCCTTCTCTGTGGACATTTGTGATTAGATACAGCATCCACCCAGATAATCCCAAATAACCTCTCCATCTGAGATCCTTAAATTTAAACAATCTTTAAATTTTTTTGGCAAAGTTCTTTTTTGCCATATGAGGTAGTATTTATAGGTCTGGGGATTAGAATATAGACATATTTGGGACACTGTCTTTCAGTTTGCTATTGTCTTGAAAGGACATAGGAATTATTTACTCAATTCCAAGGAGTCTTTCATAAGTGTACTTGCTTTCCAAGGATCTGGAGGAATTATCCAGCATCAAGGCAGGGATATTGGAAGGCAGGCTCCATAAGGAAAAGTAGTTAAGAATTGCCCCGAGGATGAGAGGGTTGGGTGGGTACATTTCAGTCCACTTTTTCTTTGACTTGATTTTCAGTGCAGTAATTGGTACCTTTAATACCATGTCCTCATCCTTCTCCAATGAGGATTCATTGCATGCCTGTGATGTAGAACTGGGTAAGAAAATCCACAAAGAAAGCATGGCATGTTTTGGTCTCAGATCTCAGAGAAAAGCATTGATGGATAAACTAACCCAACTGCAGTATAACGGAGACCATAAAGAGCAGCTGATTTTCAAGATAAACCATGGAACCTGAAACATATTCAGGCTTAACCCTATCTGACAAAGTGCTGTTTACAGCATTGGAATATGACAGGAAGAAGTTTAGAGGTTTGGGGGGTGGTGGTTACTTTCACAAAAGTATCACCACAAAATGCTGTGGACAATCAGGGAAGTGATTTAGTCAGTGTTGTTATTTAGCCAAAATACATGACAGAGCTGTATTTACAGTGTCGAAAGGCAAACATCACAGGCATTTGAACAACTTGAGAACCAGTATTCTAGATGAGTGCAAAGGCTCATGGCTAAAGTCAACCATTATCTGGAATGAACTCCCACCAAGGGAATTTTTCAAATGTGTGCAGGGGACCAGTAATAAAACACAAACTCTAAAGTGTCCTCTAGCAACAATAACACATGGGGTGTTTTTTGATATAATATTTCACATTAATGTAATTGTAGATTAACTTTTTTAAGAGAAAATATTTATTCAAGCCAGATATGCTTAAATCCTTTCATTTCCTTGAGTATGACAAAGCACTGGGAATATACTCCCCTTTGTAATTTCCTACTGACTTGCCTCAGTTATTGACAGAACATTAACCGCAAAGTTTGCATGTGAGAAAGCACCCCAGATGGAAATCTTGAGTTAGCCAGACCCTGGCTTGGAGTAGGAGCGCTGTGCTCTGCTTCCAGCACAGCTGCACTCCTGTTGTAGGTGGCCTTGCTCACCCACCTGCCTGGAAGATCTTCCAGGACCAGGGTGGAGTGAAGACTGGTCCATTCACAGGGTCCTTTTCTGCTCTCAATTTGCACATGTGACTCCTTTGTCAAATGTGAAATCAGTGAAAGGAAACCATTTAAAACAGAGCTGGGAATATAAGGCTTGGGGGATGGGTAGGGGGAAGAGGGAAAGGGAAGAAATATAATAGTAACAAAATTAAAAATGGACAAAGGACTTGCATAGACATTTCTCCCAAAATGATGTAAAAAAAAAAAAATCTGAGAGTCACTGGGAAATGACAAATGGGTGATTTCCAAGAGAAAAAAATAAAACAGACCTGCAAGGATCAGAAGGGGGAGCCCTCACACACGATCACTGCCCATTGTTTACAGACTCCACCTTCTGTGCCCACCTCAGCAGAGAGAAAAAAGAGGACCTCCTTGCCTAGCAACCGTGTAGCCAGTGAGAAGCCTTCCTTTCCTCCAATACACTTCCATTTAAACAGCCTTCCCAGTTGGCTCTTAACACCTAATAAAACCAGCCTTCCCTTTGTTTCTGCTATCTCACCTATGTACCTGCCATAGTTCACAGGATTGTAATTCCTCTGCTATTCCTGAATAAATTCACTTTAAAAATTTTAAAAACTGGCTAATTTACTTTAAACAGTTGACACGAAGAACCACATGCTGTGTCAGGTTTAGTTAAAACCAAAGCATGTTTTTTTTTTTTTTTATAGAGGCATGTTTTATTTATTTATTTATTTATTTTGTTTGTTTGTTTTTTGTTTATACATGCACTGGGTACAGTCAGAAGCGCGGGAGGGTGAGAGAATTCACCAGAGCCAGAGCGGGGAGCAGAGCAGGCAGAAGGACCGAAGTACACTGCTGAGGGGAGCAGCGGGCGGCAGGAGAGGTCTGCACGCCATGTGGGATCCTCCGCCGGTGGCCGGGAAGCAGCCGGGGATCGAACCGGCGCCGCAGAGGCCGCGGGCAGCTTCGCAACCCAGCGCTCAACCGCTGCGCCACCGGGGAGGCCCCAAAGCATGTTTTTTTATAGTTTTTATGAAATGTTCAGACTGGATATATTTATTGTTATTTATGTATTTATTTTCATTAAATAATTTTTTATTATTGTTGGTTAGAATTTAGAAATATCTAAATTCTTGGTGTGAGCAAACTTAGAAACTATATTGATGAAAGGAAGACATTTTAAAGTTAAATTCTTAAGACTCTGAGCCTTGCCTCAACTACTTACCAGCTGTGGGAAGTTCATCAAGGAATTGACTGGATTCATGCATGTCCTGTAAAAAGTGGGAAAATCGGGCCTCCCCGGTGGCGCAGCGGTTGAGCGCTGGGTTGCGAAGCTGCCCGCGGCCTCTGTGGTGCCGGTTCGATTCCCGGCTGCTCCCCGGCCACCGGAGGAGGGTCCCACATGGCGCGCAGACCTCTCCTGCTGCCCGCTGCTCCCCTCAGCAGTGTCCTTTGGTCCTTCTGCCTGCTCTGCTCCCCTGCTCTGGCTCTTGTGAATTCTCTCACCCTCCCGCACTTCTGACTGTATCCAGTGCTTGTATAAATAAATAAATAAATAAATAAATAAATAAATCTTTAAAAAAAAAAAAAAAGTGGGAAAATCTGCCTCATGGACATATTCCTCTATATGCACAGTGCCGAGCACAACACTTGGCTAATAGTGCCTGGCTCTTTAATTATGGAGGCAGAAGCAATCATTGATGTTCACTATTTTATCTACCACTTGCTTCATATCTTGAGTTAAAACCACCAGTGCTCAAAGGTCATATTACATTTTGGAAGAACTTAGGATATTTGATCTATGAGATGGAAAGATAAAATGCCTCTGCCTTAGGAACGGACTGTGTAGTGGTCAGGATTGCATCACACTGTTACCAGCAGACATTAGAGATGTTGGTCTGAGAACTGTGTTGGTAAGGAGGTGTCTGCTGTATCCCAGGTCCCACAGTGCTCTGTGGGCTATGAACAGAACCTCCTTTGTCTTATCTTCTGTCTCATGCTGTGGGCTTTCAAGCAGAGTCCTCATTGGGTCCACTTCAGTGAGTGTCGGGGCCCACACGCACAAGTGGGTGAGATGAGAAGTGAGTTCCTGTCAGGTTCTTCTTAGAAGGTGACTGCTAATTGTGAAAACTGTTTCCCAGAGTTTTATCTCAGACCCTGTCATGTGAATGTGCTCCCGTTGCATTCATACACACTCAGTTCTAGCCTTGGAGATACTGTTTTCTTAACTCTCCTTTCTTGCACAAGATTTCAGTCACTTACTGGGTAACTTTTATGTGACTATGCCCTTGAATGACTTCTGCTGGTCCCCGTTATGCTCTTCCTCATTTCTTCTGTCTGTTTTAGGACTATAAATTAGGCATATTTACTAAATATCTTGTAATATAGAATCAAAATGACCTTGCTTTGATTTCTGTTCCACTCCCTCCCCTGCCCACTTAGCTTCTCTACCCTACAGAGAACTAAGGGCAGGTGAAGGGAATAGTAATATGATGTCAGAGGGCCTGTATTATGACCAGACCAGGCACCATGGTAGATGCTTGAGCCCTAATTCAAACCTTTCAGGAAGCCCTGATATTGCCATTTAACTTTTGCTTAACTAATGTATCCAGTGCACCATGCATAGATTGTGATCAGAATTTGGGTCTGAGTCCAACTACTATATCATTTACTTGGAGTCTCTTGTGACACCTGGTTGTATTTTTATTATTATTTATTATTTTTACTATTCCCCTAGCCAGGCTTGAATGAAATAGGTCCTGTCCTATAATTGTGTGGTTTGTTTTGGTCAATTTATTTTCCCCCTTTTCTTTTAGATGACTTTGTTGTTAAACTTAAAAAGCTCAAAGTGTTGATAAAAGTTCTGCATGATACTTAGGTACTCCTTCTCTCTAGCACTTCATAAATTGTGATGAAGGGAAAATTGTTCAAGATGCTAATGGCAATGTGAAATTGTTTCCTTGCACAAATAAGTAAGTATAATTGTTGAATTTGAGTCTTTAGTATGCTAAAGTGCATCCTGTCTGAGGGAATGTCATCTACAGCACTTCCCAAACTTATTTTTGTTTACATGCAACTTAATTTATTAGAAATAAAAAATCTTACCGAGACATATTTGTTTTTAATTCCACTAAATGGATTTGGGTTTTGAAGAACAAAAGAAATCATGGTTTGGAGACTTGAACTATGTGTACAGACTACCTAGTATTACATTATGCTGGTGTTCTGCTTTTACTGCTGTGTTTAAGAACATAAACATGTAAAAAGGGGCTTTTGCTCTTCTTAGAGTTTAAAATCTCTAGTGGTATAATATCTCTCACACTAACAAGTAGTACACAGTGTTGATTTCACTTTATAGGTTGGGTTTCCTTTTTTTTTCCTATATTCTTTATAGTTTTTCATATTTAATAGACCTGACAGGAATGCTATAAAGAAGGCCAAATGTAGAATCCCTGCTCAATTTACTTATACTGGAAAAGCTTACTTACTATAGAAGGTGGGATTGAGGAATTTGGGATTTTTATTGTTTGAGTGTTTAGAGGAGGGAATAAAGATGAGTATTAAAAGCCACAGTAATTAAAATACTGACCAATTGAATTCTTGTGCCTGCAGGTTTTTCTTGTCCTCTTCTCAAACTTCTTACAGTCACAGAATGCTTTTTGTTTGGAGGAAACCCTTTCTAGTCTTGTATATTGTTATTTTCTGGGTAAAGCTACTGAGTCTTCCAGAGCTAATGTAAGGTGTTTTGGGTTATCCAGATGGCTGATGGAATATGCCTGTTAGTGGACTCAAATTCACAGAAAGTAGAATTTGAAGCTTTCCTTAGTTTAGGAAAAAATGTGGAGACAGGGCCTCCCCGGTGGTGCAGCAGTTGAGCGCTGGGTTGCAAAGCTGCCCACGGCCTCTGCAGCACCGGTTCGATCCCCGGCTGCTCCCCGGCCACAGGAGGAGGGTCCCGCATGGCGCGCAGACTTCTCCTGCTGCCTGCTGCTCCCCTCAGCAGTGTACTTCGGTCCTTCTGCCTGTTCTGCTCCCCTCTCTGGCTTGGTGAATTCTCTCACCCTCCTGCACTTCTGACTGTACCCAGTGCTTGTATAAATAAATAAATAAATAAATAAATAGATAAATAAATAAATAAACAAATCTTAAAAAAAAAAAGTGGAGACATGCACAAGAAATGGGTCTCAGAGGATGACGAAGGCAAAGGTGTCACTTAGTTCTAGGAAGTTACATTTTTATAGTGCACAGCAACCAACTTGTTCTTTTTACTCAAAGGAGAGCAGAGTATACCACAAAGCTTGTGAGCATCCAGTCTAGAACTTTATTTCATTTATATTGTGGGCTGTTAAAAGCTTACGCTCTGAAAATGGAAGAGGTTGATTTGAAACTGACAACATGAAATCTGGAAAGCTAGATTTTCTTCATAGGTTGCCGGTGTATTCCCACTCAGAGCTCTGGTGTCCCTGAGAATTCCCCAGCACCATCTATCTGTAGTGCTTTTTCCCCTCCAAGCCTCTCTCTCTCTCTCTCTCTCTCTCTCTCTCTCTCTCTCTCTCTCTCTCTCTCTCTCTCTCTCTCTCTCTCTCTCTCTCTCGTGGTTATGCACCTCAGATAGCTTTCTGTCAGGATAAAACCAGGCTTCTCTCTCCCAGCGCAGTGAGATGGGCCTTTCCCAGAGGAAAGAGGTAAGTGCCTTTTTTTCCTGATCATTGGGTTTAGAGAAACGAGGTGACTCCCGCCCCCCCCCCCTCAAAACAGTGTCTGGACATTTGCGGTGTTGATGGTCCTTTCAGGCTGTGATTTTGGATACCCTTGCAGAAAGGAGCAGCACAGCATCATGGGAAAGCATCTGTACCAGAACTCAGATGTGGGTTGTGGCCACATAGCGATTCTAGCACAAACCAGCTACAGTCCCTTGAGCAAACTGTTCCCACTTTAGGCCTCCATTTCCTGCTTGTGAAACAAAAGGGGTAGGCCTCATGATCTCCAAGGAATTGTTTGTTGTTGTTTTAAAATTCTAGATAGTATTTAAATTTTAATACTGAAGAAAAATAAATGAAATGTCTCCTGGATTTATTTTTAATAAGTAGTTCATGGCCAAGACTATTCACTGAAATGAATGAATCATTTAAAGAAGTACTTTTAAATATTCTATTGGATTATATTTTACTTGAAATGTTTTATTTTCATTGTGTCCTTTGTAATGAATTTCAGCTTGTCGTTGAGCTGGTCTGACAAAACTAAGTGATAACAGAATGGATACTATGTGTTATGAATCAATCAGTCAGGTCTCCAAGGGAAAATATTATGAAAAAAATACATAATTTATTCCTGTAAAAGAACTAGATTACGGCTGACAAAAATATATCACCCTTTATTATTGCTGTTTTGTCCCACAGGTGTGAATAAACCTGGAAAACATAAACATTTGGAAGTTATTGAAATTTATTGAAAACCTAGTTCAAAACTCCCCCCCTCCTTTGTTCCCATCCAAAATATAGAATTGTTATAGTTGGCTGGGGTCTTTCTTAGATCTCAATGGTGTAATTTCCTCACATGTGTGAAAATTGCATGGGTAGGATATAAGAATAATAAGCTGTTAAACAGCAATTTTACAAGCCTTTATGATGAAATATAGACAATGGGAGATGTGTGTCATGGAAGTCTTCAATGACTAATAAGGAAATAATTTGACTGACAGCAGGTGTTTGATTAACAAAAAAGTGAGTTTATAGCATAATAAAGAATGGCATGAAGGATCATATTGCCTTTCAGAAAAGATGATAGAATATTTTGAGGGAATGCCCATTTTCCCCCCTAAATTGTAAAAATTATAGATATTTATTGTAGAATTTGTAAAAAACGAAGGAAATAGAAATCACAGATGGTGTCACCATATTAAGACAATGTTATGTCATCATAACACTTGTTTGTAGCTATATGTGCATGCATATGTGTTTCATTTTTGTGGTGTGCTCTATTACTCATTTTTCACAAGATCAGTAGGTGTTAAATGATGAGAGGAGATTGGTCAGCATAAATACTTAGTTATATTCTTCCCAGCAGGACTGTTTGGATTTTAACTCATGCTAATTTAATAGTAATTTATTCTGTTCTTCATAATGGTCTTTATATTGTCAACCTTCTCTCACTTACTAGATTTTAATAGTTTTTTTCCAAGGGATGTGACTATAGTATTTCCAAGTATTGACCACTTAATTTATTTTATATATCGGGTCACTTAAAAAAAAAATCAGTTGTGGTTCAAAGAGGTGGCTTGAGAATTTATCAGTTCCATTTCCTTTTTTCAAGTTGATCTGCCCAATATTCTCAAACTGTTTAAGGATCTCCTGAAAATAAAATTCTAAACCTCAAATAGTGCTTAACGCCCTTTGATGTCAGCAAATTTTTCCTTCTACCTAATTTCAATACCTTATGGCACAGCTTAACTCATTTCCTTTTAATTTTTCTTCATTGGAGATGGAGAACAGCTGGTTACTTTTTGTCCTGTACCTTAATATACAAACAAGATCAAGTTGCCCTTTCACTCTCTCTTCATGTTAAATTTCTTCTGTTAGTACTTCTTTTTTTTTTTTTTTGTGGGACCCTGGCCGGCGTCTGGGGAACGAACGGGCGCTGCAGAGGCTGCGGGCAGCCTCGCAGCCCAGCGCTCAACCGCTGCGCCACCAGGGGAGGCCCTGTTAGTACTTCTGTTTTACCATGAAAAGCTTGCTATGAAATCCACACATAGAGCAGGGCATGTGGTATGCATTCAATAAGTAAGTTTGATAGAATTAACTTTACTATGGGTTGTGAATTACTCTGTAAGTAAAGCATCACCTCCCTTCCTAATCACTTCCTCCCCATACACATCCCCATTTCTGTCTTCCTAGTTAATGCTCCTTACAAAGGTCTCTGTGTCCAGCTGGGAATAGGAACTAAGCCTATGGCTAAGATAACACATTATAACAACATTAGTAATGACTTGATAAAATTCTCCAGTTTATGTGTGGAAGGATAGGAAGTGGGTAGTAAACTGAACACAGAACATCAGGTAGCTTGAGTTTATCTCCTTTAAACTGATGTTTGTGTAGTTTATAATTTACAAAGCATTTTATGACTTAGCAAGCATTTATTGAGGGCCTATTATATGTTTCCCAGTGGGTTAGGTGCTCGAGCTTCAGAGTCTCTTACCCTCAGAGAGTTCACAGTGACAGAACGTAAAATGTGATCATGGCCCATTGAGATAAGCTTTCTAGGAGTGGTAAGGTCAAGGTACAGTGGTGCCAATGATCATTCTATCTGATGATCACAAGAGACTAAGAAAAAGTGGTTGAATAGGGTTCTAGCCCAACACCTCAGGTATAATTTATTTAGTCATGTGGTTCCATTCCCCCTAACTAGAAAGTGTGCACTAGATTTTCCATTTTGGAAATCCTAACACAGGTTGCTGACTAGCAACAGTGTTGGATGTGAAGAGAGAAGTAATCTTAAATGTAGTTGAGAAGGTAGGACCCCTATCTTAGAAGAAACTGAGAAATAGAAGCTGGAAACTGTTATGTTAGAAAAACATAGTGCAGGGAGAGGGTGAATGAAAGGAAAATAGGAGAATGGATGATGGCCTGAAAAAAGGCTGGGAAGGTATTAGGGAAGGAAGCCCAGCAGAGATTTGAAGAGTAGGAGGTAAGATGGACCAAAATATGTCACAAATAGAGGTGGTAAAAGAAGGCCACCTCTGGGGTGAAACCCATCTTCCTGGGTGCAGACCATGTTGCCTTGAATTCTGAGTGGGACCAAGGGTGAGATAACAGGGTGAGTGGCCACCTGCAGACATTGGAGAGTGGCTTGTGAGACTTGCAGTCAGCATTGTTGGAGACAGAAATGCATTTGTCCTTGCGGACACCATCTTCATCAAAGATTGGCAAATGCTTTCTGTAAAGGGTCAGATACTAGACATTCTAGATTTTTTAGTTTTTCTGCAACTAAACTTTGTTACTCAAAAGCATCCATGGCTGATACATGAGTGAATGAAGGTGACTGTATAACGAACAGGCTAGTAGAGTCCAAGTGCGCCTGGAGTAAGTGGTAGGCTGGGATTGAAATTCCCATGTCCCAGAGATTTGTCACAAGCACAATGGCACTGGCTGCAAATTTTGACCTCCCCATTGTGTTTGATCATATTGTCTCTGCCTTCCTCTCCCACTTCTTTTTTTTCTGATAGCTGCTATGGTTTTTTAAAGAAGGTTCTAGGACTGAGGAATTGTGTTATATCCTGTACTCTCATTCTGAGGTCTACCTGGCACATGAACTTAGCCAGTAGGAAATGATAAAAATGTGTTGTGATAGGAGGGAGGTGGGAGGAGCAATCAGGGGGAACACAGAGTAGGAAGTAGAAAAGGGATTTGTGGTGAAGAGTGGGAAGAAAACCAGGCCTGGAGGCCCCTTGAATGTGTCTGTGTACCCTAAACACATCTGTTTCCAGCTGGCTTGCTTCTGCTAACAGTTTCTCAATTTTCATGTGTAAGAACTATAGGCAAAATGAGTAGAATCAAGGGTGCATGCCACTTGGATCCCAGCCAGCTTTTATTTTAGGCTGACAACTTTTTAGATGTGATACAAGATTCGTAGTTGTTTGTTTCTTCTAATGAGGTGGCAAGATAAGGCTGCATCTGGTACAGCTGTATATCTGAACATCGGTTTCCTTTTTAAAAAGAAATAGGAAAACATACACATTTCAAGGTCTAAAAATGCAGTTTAAAATATTGAGCTAGTAATTGGACCCCTTTGTAAGTAAACTTTTGTTACCTTTTGGTGAGTGCAGGAAGGAAGCACTGCACATGAAATTGGGGAGTAAATGTTCTTCCTCTGCTCTTGAATTTCTGGAGCAGGAGTCACCATATGCATATAAGGAGGGGAGCAAATTTACTGGTGTTGAAGATGTCTGCATGGTCCCTTTCCAGTCAGAGGGCAGATTCTGTAACTCTAGCCCTCAATGACACTAGTTAATACAGGTCCCAAGGTATTTTAGCAACACTATCAGGGAGGGACTGGAGGCAGCTGATGCTTGTGCGCTCGAGGCTGTCAGCACACCCACCTAGCCCTAACCCCTTCTTTACGCTAAATGGAGCTGAGCTTGTTGACCTTATGCTTGTGTTTACAGGAGAAATTTTTGTCTCCTTTAGTCAAACTCTTCTGAAGCAGATTAGAAGCAGAAAGGCTTACGGAGTGAAACTTGTGAACTTGAACTTGCTTACTATATAAACTAGGGAAGAGGAAAGAGCAACCTTGATATAGTGTAAAAAGAGGTTTTCATTTTCATTTTTCTTTATTTTTCCCTTGTAGAACTTTTTGACCCTGTTCCATTGCAAAGTAAATTCAGTTTGGCTTGGAGAAGAGCCACACAGATGGAAAATAGTTGAAAGACAGTAAATAAAATATAACATAAATGGCAGGTTTACGCTTACAGCTTCATGTTATGGGGGTTTGCATGCTGTATCCCATTTTATTTAAGGATGAATAAACTTCATGTTAATGAAGTTGGCAGATGATCCTGAATCAGGGGAGATTTCAGAAATCTGGAAGGACAGAAATATTATAATTATACCTTAAGGAGATTAGAAATATAGACAGGAAATAACAAAATGAGATACAGCTTGGAAAATGCACACTAATACAGCTGAGGAAAAATAATGTAAAATGCAGGATTCAAGTAAACATAATATATGTGTTTCAAAATGCCAAAAAATAGCAATATTTGGAAATATCTACTGGACCCTGTAATACATTACAATGGACTGACCATTAGGGCCCACCTACATTGTTATTGCAATAAAGAAATGATTTATTTTGCAAAAAGATGACTAGCAGTGCTTATTTTAGTGTCCATAATTTTGCTGTTAAAGAGATAAGTAAATTTGAAGGCAGTAATTGCAAGTACTTGGTATAATACTAGGAAGGATGGGAATATAAAAATAGAGACCAGAAAGATGTGAATTGTGCTTGGTAGTGCTGTAGGTTAGAATAATCGACTCAATGGCTCTCAGGAGGCAAAATCAATAGGCAGAAGACTCAGGGAGGAGGAAGGAGAAGTGGGACTTGGTGGAGTAGTGGTCATTGTCACCACCTACAAGAGGGATTCTATGAGAAAAGTCAGAGTGGAAAGAAATGATCACAAACTCCGTATTTGTTGATTACAGGAACTAAAGGGATATTTAGGTGTAGGAGTGTCTAGAACACAAAAAAGATATTTAGGTCTAACTGGGCTTGTCTGTAAGCTAGAAGCTAATTTGATGTGTTAGTGACTGACAGGAAACATCAAGTGATTAATGTTGTGGATAAAACACTTGTGGATAAAACACTAGTGTTTTATCCCAAAAGGCTAAAATATGTGGGATTCTTAAACACCTTGATCAAAACAGTGGAAGGCACTCATTTAAGCATTTTTTTCTTTTGAAAGACTTTATACACAACATTTCTTAAATATAGCTATGGTAAATAAAGCTATTTTAATAGTCAGGCATTTAAAAATTCATAGTTTTAAAGAATCACATAAGAAAATAACTATTTTAAAATGTTCAACATCACTTGTCATCAGGGAAATGCAAATCAAAACTACCATGAGATACCATCTTACACCAGTGAGAATGGCACATATTAAAAAAACTAGCAACAACAAATGTTGGCGAGGTTGTGGAGAAAAAGGAACTCTCCTGCACTGTTGGTGGGAATGCAAACTGGTCCAACCACTATGGAGAGCTGTGTGGAGATTTCTGGACCTACTAAACATAGAGCTTCCATATGATCCAGCAATTCCACTCCTAGGTATTTACCCAAAGGACACAGAAACATCAATTCCAAAGAACACCTGCACCCCTATGTTTATAGCAGCACTATTTACAATAGCTAAGCTTTGGAAACAACCCAAATGCCCAAAAATAGATGACTGGATCAAGAAGATGTGGTACATATATACCATGGAATATTACTCAGCATTCAAAAAAGATAAACACATGCAATTTGCAGCAACATGGATGGCGCTGGAAGGGATCATGCTCAGCGAAATAAGGCAAAAAGAAAAAGAAAAATACCGGATGGTCTCACTCATAGCAGGAATCTAGAAAACTTAAATAAGGGATCAGGAAAAAGAATAACTATAAGAAAGTGAAAATCAATCAACAAAAAACTATGAACCAGAGACACTTTTTGGGGGGTGGGGGCCGGGAGGGGAGGGATTGGGGTCAGAATGGGGCATGTGCAGTTGTATGGGGGAATATAAAAATAAAATTAAAAAAAAAATAAATAAATAAATAAAAAAAAAGAAAAGAACTATTTTAAGAATATATATATATATCATATTTTAGTTCTATAGGAAAAAGCTTTATTTGAAAAAATAGTTTAAAAATGAACAAATTCTAGAAAATAATGAAAATTTGATGACATACCAATAAATCTGGCATTTGATGATGTGTGATGTTGACATCAGATCGCGGCTTAGTTTATTTAAATACTGGAATAGATGATATCCCGTGAGCTGAATTGGAAATTAATGAGCAGAGTATCCAGAAAGGAAGTATGCCTAAAATCGATGGAACACACACTTCTGTAAAATTTTAGTTCTTAAATTAAATCTTAGGAATATTGAATTTTTTGATTGAATCAATTGAATTTACTGATTTTCGATCAAAATGCTATCTTTACAAAATGAAGTTTCAATGTCATGGTATTTGCAGGGAGGTGCTAGATGCAGAAGTTAGAGAACTGTGTTTTGATACTGGGTCTGCCTCTTCAGATGTGTGTACTTCGACAAGGCTCTAAAGATGCCTGAGCCTGTGTCCAGGGTGTCTGAGGGCTTTGACCTGCCTGTTCTCCTCTCTGCCCTCATTATAGTCTTTCAGAAAGTGCTGATATCAATTAATGGAAAGCCCAGCAATCTTCTTTATAATTGTTCCTGAGAGTCAAATTCCTCATTTTGCATTTGAGGTATATAAGATGTGATACTGTATAAAGAGCATTTTTTAATTATAGTGAGTAATTTTTATTGAGATATATTTATTGATATATATAGCATCATGCAAATTTAAGTCACACATTGATTTCATGCATTCACATATTGCAGTATGATTACCACTTTAGCATTAGCTAACACCTTTATCATAGCATGTAATTATTTCCTTTTTGTGGGGAGAATATTTAACATCTAGCCCCTTGGCAACCTATAAGTATAAAATAACAGTATTGCTTTTACTTTTTTTTTTTTACTAAGGTATATGATTCAGAAAAATATAGGGTCCCATCTTTTCAGATGAATGTGACCACACCATTTAGTGTCAGCAAAGACTGTGTCTAAAGCAGATAACAAATAGGGACACACATGTGTTTCATCATAAAGTGTTATGACAAGTTAGAAACCAATTAAAAATAAAGACTCTGAGCTTCTCAGTTATTTCCTGCTTCCTCACTGTCCTTAGTCTCTCACCTATTGACATGGTTTAATTTTTAGCATACTTGGCCACTTAATTGAATCTTCAGTCTTCCCTGCTTCTTTTTTGGTCCCAAAATATTTTGGATCATTTGTTCTGAGGAATATGCACTGGTAACGCATAACCAGAAATTTTTAGAGTAGATGGTAGAAGCAGTAGCTTGGAAATACCCTTATTAAATTTAAAAGAAGGTCACTTCTGCTCCTTAGATCTTAAGGATAGGGAATGTGGGACAATGCTTGGTGTACACAAAGGTGAGGTTACCCTTGTAAAGGTTCCAGGTTAGGAGGTGGAGGAGTTTTGAAGAAGTAGAAGGTGTAGGATATTATGGATTGGGTTATATCCCTTTCCCCCTAATTCTTATGTTAAAAGCCTAAACCCCCAGAAAATGAACTCATGGATGTAGGGTAATTTCAGAAATGGATGTAGGGTAATTTCAGATGTAATTAGTTAAATTAAGATTAGATCATTGGGGTGGGCCTTCCAATGTAATAGGCGTCCTTGTATAAAGAGGAAAATTGGATATAGATGGGCACACAGGGAGAATACTATGTGAAGCTGAAGGCAGAGATGGAGGTTATGCTTCTGCAAGCCAAGGAAGGACAAATATTGCCTCCAAGCCACCAGAAACTGAGAGGCCTGAGATTCTCACTACCCTCTAAAGGAACCCACCAATCCCTTGATCTCTAACTTCTAGCTTCCAGAACTCTGAGGCAATAAATTTCTTTTAAGCCACATAGTTCATGGCACTTTGTTATGGCAGCCCTTGGAAGCTAATACAAGGGGAGATGGTATCTGGAAGGTGAAATTCTTGCAGAATTCTGTTAGAGTGAGGGAGATATGGTCAAGGGGGAAGGGCACAAAGAATGAGCTTGAGGGTGTCAAGGAGATAATAGGATTTTTTCCATTGTGGGTGGTCATAAAACTGAGAATTTAACTTTCCTTTTACATAGGGATTTACTAGTCACATTTTTCATTTGCAATGGTAGATGTTGCATCAGATTCTGGCATATGTTGGACTGGAAAAGCTTAAAGAGATATTAGACAAATGTGTCTTGAGGTGTCAAGCAGCACCATTGAAAGAGTTTTGCAGTGATTTGTTCTAAAGCTTTCAACAAGTTGATCAATTTCATCTACTTCACCTGTTGCTGAGTTTGTCTTAACCTTAGCAAAAATGCTAATTAGTTATGAAAACCTATATTGATGAATGAGGTGAAGGTCCTCTGAGGAACATGCATACTATCAGTTAACAGTTGTTTTTTCATTGATGGAATGTACTTGGAAAGAGTATTTCAGGTTATAAGGAAAGTATTTTGAAATGTTGTAGGATGTAAGTTAATCCTGTGACTAAATCTATTACTTATGAAAGAAAAAGTATATAGTGTCTTATAGTATAGCAAAAACATTTGAAGCCATCAATTATCTTCTATTGTGGATCTGGTTTAGTAATTTTTACAAACTAACATCTTTCCATATGTGCCTTGATCGTGTAAGGGGGAAAAAACTGAAATCCACTTACCCTAACTATGAATTTTGCTAGACAATTGCCCAATTCTTTCCAGTTTCTCTGCTTGTAAACCAATATAAATGCAGATTTTACTTAACCCAAAAACTGTAGGTAGAATATTTTTTTCTTTTTTATCTTCTATTTTGTCACTAGTAAAAAAAACTGTGATACATGCATCTGCCCTCCTCTTGCTCTTTCTTCCTCCCATATGTGTGTATGTTACTCAAATATGCAGATTTAGGGGATCAGAGATGCTCCTGGAAGAAGTTTTTGCACATTTCACTTAGAACAGGTTTCCTTAGCCCTTTCAAAGACTAAGATGGGGAACATTCTGGGAAAACTTAATTTTTATAAACATGATCCTACTTTGACATGATGAGATCATTTCACTTGTGTCAGTGATACTAATAATTGGGAAGGAATAGTAGGCAGTTAATTACATTGAGAATCAAGATGGCACTATGAATCCTATATCAGCTATGTCCTTATTATATGACCTTGGTCAGAAAAATCAAAAGCCACTATAGTAACAGTATGGTGTCGGTGTTTGTAATAAAAAGCTCATTTTAAGGTCTGCTGTTAAATTAACATTCATTCATGCAGAGAGAAAAACTGGAGTTTCTTATCTTGCTAATTAGACACAGGTTACATTTTCAGAGGAAAGGGCCTTAGATGTTTTTTCAGAGAATATAGCCCCATGCCCTGAAGATAATAAGGGAAATTATGTCAGAGAGAGAGAGAGAAACACTGTAAATATCATTTCACTTACATCAAACCTGAAAAAGCTGAACTCAGAGACTAGAATGGTGATGACCAGGGGCTGAGTGTGGGGGAAAGGGAAGATATTACTCAAACATACAAACTTCCACTTACGGTAAGATCTGGGAACTTAATGTACAGCGTGGTGATTACAGTTAATAATATGATATTGCAGATTTGAAAGTTGCTAAGAGAATAAATTGTAGATGTTAATTCCACACATAAAATAATTACATGTGATGTGATGCAGGCGTTAGCTAAATGCTGTGGTGGTCATCATTTCACAATATCTAAGTTTATCCAGTCAACACATTGTGCACTGTAACTGGGCACTATGTTGTATGTCAAATTATATTCCAGTAAAGCTGGTGGATGGAAGAGGGAAATGAACTCCTTTTGAAAAAATTGCAGTGAGTACCCGGTCAAGTTACATGATTAAGAGAGGCCTGTAGGGGAGTGTGAGAGTAGGGACCCAGCTGTCCTGATTTGCCTTTGGAATTGGGGGAATTAGGTGGGAGTGTTGATGGTATATAATTCACTTTCCCACTTGTTTTCATGATGCTTTGTGTTTATTGTGCTGCAAGCCAGTTGATGTCAACAGGAAGTGGCATGCTCAGTGATAGGCAAGCCAGCCTAGAATTTAAAGTAAAGACAATTAAAATTAAGTTATCTTTATTTATATCCTGTTTGGATCCAAAAACTGAACAGGGGATGCTTGCATTTGATTTGGTATCATTTTCGGAATTATCTCATGAGGACTTAGAATATTTCATTTGCTTGGTCTTAGTTCATTTATGTTCTGGACTATATATCTGCTTTGTGACTGAGATGGAATTTTCCTGGTGGCTGAGGATGCATTGGAGTGTTGTCATGAAAAATAAAATTGAATTCAGTCAAAATACAATCAATATAAAAGTAGGGTAGTATTTAGGGAATGTCATCATTATTGCACAAATGAAATAAGTGCCAGTGTTAATTTTCAATGTTGATAGACCTTTTATTGCTTATTATTTTGTTAAATAAGATTAACAAGCAAATGAAAACTCCTGAGTTTCACCTTCCAGTTTAATTTCCTAGGAATGCAATATATTTTTGGTGACCAAAGGATATTTTAGCAAGAGAGAAAAGGTGTAAGAGCAGATCTTCCTCGATCTGACAGAATGCTAAGGATAAGGTTCACTAAACCTCACCATGTTGGTGCCCTGTGTTGTTTTCACCATAGTCTGGATGTCTTTTGGGGCCGACTTTTCTTTCTTTGTCAGTGAGACTTTATAAAAACACCATTCTTGGGCCTCCCCGGTGGCGCAGCGGTTGAGCGCTGGGTTGCGAAGCTGCCCGCAGCCTCTGCAGCGCCAGTTCGATCCCCGGCTGCTCCCCAGCCACCAGAGGAGGGCCCCACATGGCGTGCAGACCTCTCCTGCAGCCCACTGCTCCCCTCAGCAGTGTACTTCGGTCCTTCTGCCTGCTCTGCTCTCTGCTCTGGCTCTGGTGAATTCTCTCGCCCTCCCGCGCTTCTGACTGTACCCAGTGCTTGTATAAATAAATAAATAAATCTTTAAAAAAAAAAAAACAAAACACCATTCTTTACTAAAGAGAGCCCCCCATTGCAAATAATGCTTTCAGAAAAAAAAAAAAAACTTCAAAATCCAGATAACATAATTCATACTAACCATTTTCCAACTGAAATTGGCATGCTCAGTGGCATTCTCAATGAATTAATATTAAAGCCAACTCGGTATTAAAATGCAGAAACAACACTCCAGTTAATCCTGAGGAAGACTTGTTCAGTGCTTTCATCTGCCTATAGGATTTTGTGTACTGACATAAACTCTAAGGAGATGGCTGACATAGCCCAGTCATCACATTGGTTATCTAACTTGAGAATGAGTGATGTTAGCACATTGGCAAAGTTCATTAGAATGAACCTGTTAAAAGAATTTGAATTTGAACGTAATGGTCCTTTTTGTACATGTGAGGGTCTCTTTTTGTAGGAAAACATTTGAGGTCACTTTATACATTATTGGTACTAGGAGGAATTGTATTATAATGAGAAAAAGTTTAACCCAATTTGACTCTATTATCTACCCTGCTTATTTGTTAGAAATCTATGATTGCGTGCTGAAAGGAAACTTATTACCATGTTCTCTTCCCTGGACAGGCATCATATATTGCCTCAATAACAAGTAGCAACAAAGCACTTCTTCAGTAGCCAACAATCTTACAATTCTAGCTAAAGAGTGTTTGGCAAGAAGAATATTTAAGACTGAACTCTATAAATAGGTTAAATTGAAAGTATAGTTTTATAACCAGAGTAAAAATCAGTGTGGAATAATTTATAGGTATTTCTTAAGTTTATATCTTAAACATTGAGGTATCATCCCTAGTTTTTCTGCCGATGCTTTCAATATACCCCAGTGATCAGAGCCTCTTGGAATGTGGTTAGCCCCATTTGGGGGGATCCCAGAGCCCACTAAGTATCAAACTAGCTGTGTACTGCATTCCTCTACTTCCTCTGTAAAATGCCACTCATTTTCCTGTTTCCCGATCATACCCAAGAATTTTAAAATTATATTTTAACAAGGGAGGATATAATCTGTTAAAAAGATTTTGAATAGCAAATTGTTGTTTTTCTGTACACACACCAGAGATCAGAAATAGGGATCAGTAGAAACTTATGTCCACCTCATCCATTGGCAATAATTTATCCATTAGCAGTAATAAGGGAATGGAACCCAGTGGGGACAGATTGCTTGAGCAGGAAAACAAGCCTTATGCCCATGAATTTGGGATTCATATACCTTCATAAGAGGGAAAGAATAGTGAGAAGGTCAGTATTAGAGTCAATTTTCAGGAATACATTCCCGAATTCTTGTGGTCTTTCCACATAAGAGTTTAAAATTATAAAGGGATTCAATTATAATTTTTTGGCAGAAGCAGCAAAGGGTATCATAATGTCTGCCACACTCCAAAGAACCTTTGCAGAACAATTACTGCCCTTAAGGCTTGCTTGTGAAGGGTCCCTTATGATGCAGAGATCTGGGCAGAAATAGAAGGGGCTGAGGCTCAAGCATGGTGCTGCATTAGCCACATGGGCATGCATTCTAAGTAGAGTCTACCATAGACCAGAATAGTACATGGTGAGGGGAACAATCTGGGAGAGAGTAAAGATTTGTGTTTTATATATGCTGTTTAATTTAATATTAAAATCTTATAAGGCATATATCATATTCATCGTTAGGAGAGGGTAGCATACTCCTGAAATAGGTGAGTAAATGTTCAAATAATATTTAATTACCTAAGATGGGTTGATATGGTTCCTTGGGCATATAAAATTAACTAATTTTGACTTTTCATTAAGCTGTAATTTCTAGCTGACTTTGTTTTTCTAGCAATATATAAATTTGTTTTGCTTTGTTTTATTACAAAGAAGTTCATCAAGTTTTAAAAACTTAATTTAGAAAATCTATAAGGGTTAATTACTATCTTTCGGAGTGCATTCCGATTTCGCAGTTTAGTTTAAATTCCAATTTGGGAAAAAAATAAAACAAGTAGAGATACAAGTACAACTGTATTTGTTTTCAAAAGGGTATATAGGGATAGTCTTGAACATGGTGAATGGGCCACATGGTTTAAGAAAATTTCACTCATTCTAGAAAAATGATTTTTGATGAAAGGAGGTGCTAAGATTTTTTCCCAAGGCTTTTTCATGTTGAACATCTTTCAGCAAACTGGTCAGAGTTCCACCAAACTGTTTTGAAGTTTCTTTAGAACTGACCTGGTTTTTCTCCTTACTACACATCTGAATTTTCTTAAGCTTTTGGAACTTTTTTCTATTTTAAATGTTATGTAAACTCTTTGGTTCGACCATTGAATGAAATGTTATGACATTTAAGGGGAAAAAATCCTATAAGCATTAATCAATGTAAGATATTTGTTGCTTTTTCATTCGACCCCATCCAGCTTTCATCCTGACATACACCATCCTGAGGCAGCCACTGCTTGTTTAATTGTTTAGTACAGAACGTGGTTTGATCTCTTCTTGTGCTTTCAGTACTGGTAAATTAATCAAAAGAAGTTATTGCTCTGCTGGGCATTAGCATGGGTTTAGATGTTTCTGCTTCAGGGCCTGTTCATCAACTAAAATGCTTTTAAGCCCCAAACGGAGAGTAAACAGTCTTGCGGTGGCCGCTTTGAGGTGAGCCATTACTTGTGACCTGCTTACATTTGGGAAGGGGCCTGTTTGTATTAGCAGTTATTCTGGTTTGGCTTATAGCATCTTCAAATTTTTTTTTCCCTTTTTCATTTGTAATGTTCTTTGTTTCTGTGAGGAACTACCCATACCATCACTGCATACATGCCATAGACATTTCAATAACAATACGTGGCGGTCAAAATAGAGGAACCCAGTTTGGTCCTATGCCAAAAGTTTAATAAAGTTTGAAAGCTAAAATATGTATGGTAACCAATGTTGTCATTGTCATTCGAAGGCAATGAAGTTGTAACACCACTGGAGGCATAAGTTGTAAGAATAGTCTCATTAACATGAGGGATTATGGATCTTTTTGCTTGATCGTGTCTTCTCATGGATAAATGTTGACACATATCATTGGCTTTGCTTGTGCAAACATTGTGCGGGGCACTGAGGATACAAAAGAAAACAGCCTTTGCCTTCTAGGAATTAGTCCTGTGAGGAAGACAGACAAATACATGGTGATTTCAAGGTGATGGGGTAAGTATTCTGCTTGAAATATTTACCAGGCGGGCCTCCCTGGTGGCGCAGTGGTTGAGTGCTGGGTTGCGAAGCTTCCCGCAGCCTCTGCAGCACCGGTTCGATCCCCGGCCGCCGGGCGAGGGTCCCACATGGTGCACAGACCTCTCCTGCCGCCCGCTGCTCCCCTCAGCAGTGTACTTTGTCAGTCTGCCTGTTCTGTTCCCCACTCTGGCTTTGGTGAATTCTCTCATCCTCCCGCGCTTCTGACTGTACCCAGTGCTTGTATGAATAAACAAATAAATCTTTAAAAAAAAAAAAAGAAAGAAATATTTACCAAGGGACAGTGGGGATGTAAAGGAGCATGGTGAGGTTTTAGGTTGGTGAGGTGGAGGGAGGACCTGGTGTGGGCAGAAGCATCAGGGGCAGCCTCTGCCAAGGAGAAGACAACGTTAGAACCAGTCTTCAGAATGGAATGGAAGTTTGCTGAGAGGAGACAACAGGTCAGGGAGTTCAAAGGGGAGATTTTTGTCAGGAGAAAAGGCAAAGCAACAGGCACCCACGTGGGTGAGGGGTGTGGATGACAAGTAATTCTGGATGTCGGCATTGTCACCTGGGAGGTAGTGTCAGGCAGGGGATGATCAGGAAACCTCCTCCTTAAAATTGATATATTATCATTTAATATAGTGGTCTCGACTTAGATAAATAAAGGGGAAACTATGCATTTGAAATGTTAGTTTTCATTAGCAGCCCAAGTGTGGAAGAGACTCAAATAAAAGAAAAAATATAACCATACAGACAGGAAAATAGACAGTATATTGCTATAACACATAACACTCTCTTCAGACTAATTACAATCGTGTATGTGTTAGTGCGGTGTAATTAATATACAAAAGCTGCAGGTGTTTAATGTGTTCAATTTGATGAGGCAGAACATATCCACACACCCATGAAATGTCATCAAAATCAAGGTAATAGAATGTCTATCACATCCAAAGTGTGACCAGGAAGCCTCTTCATTGGTGATCTACTGGGTGAAGGCTTATTTCTGGAGGGGAACCAATGGGAATTTAAGAGTGCGCAGTGGGCAGATTGGTCTTACAAACTTCGCAAGGTTGTCATGTAGACAAAGGAATAGTGGGCACCAAAACCAGTGTGTTTGTGTTTGTTCAGATCTTCTTTAAAATTAAAATGGGAAGTTATAGTTATTATTGAGGAGGATGAATTATTTCAGATAACTGAGATATTATCTCTTTAGTGTCTTATCATTGAGCTCAAAGTCTACTTTAGAAATTATTATATGCATGTTAAAAGCTCCTACTTGTATATATAACATTCTATTTTGAAAGAGTTGCTTGGAAAAAAAAAAATCCTTTTGGGATTACTTTGATAGTTCAGTAAAGTAACATAGTAGCCAGGAATCCTTTATTTAAAGCCTAAAAATTTGTTGTTTGTTTCTCCAGGGTATAAAATTGTAGTGATTATTATTATTATTATTTTTAATATGTGGTTTTTTTTTAAGATTTATTTATTTATTTATTTATTTATTTATTTATTTATTTATTTATTCACGCACTGGGCACAGTCAGAAGCACGGGAGGGTGAGAGAATTCACCAGAGCCAGAGTGGGGAGCAGAGCAGGCAGAAGGACCGAAGTACACTGCTGAGGGGAGCAGCGGGTGGCAGGAGAGGTCTGAGCGCCATGTGGGACCCTCCTCCTGGGTGGCCGGGGAGCAGCCGGGGATCAAATTGGCGCTGCAGAGGCTGTGGACAGCCTCGAAACCTAGCACTCAACCGTTGTGCCACCGGGGAGGCCCTGTAGTGATTATTTTTAAGTTGTTATACATCGTTGCAGAGACATAGGATCACAGTTCTTCAGATTCATATCACCTCACCACACCTGCAGCCAAGTCACCCATAGTCTTCCAAGTTAGGCCCTTGGCCCTCTGCATATGCTTCTGTGCACCCTCCCCTCCCTATCTGTTAGTCTTAGTTCTACGTGCAGACTTCTAAGGGTCCTTGTTGATTTGGTGCTGTCTGATCCTTTGTTTTATTTCTCTATATTCTGCCTATAAGTGAAACCACTATTATTTGATTTATTTTGGTTAGCATAGTCCACTCCAGCTCCATGCATGTTGTTGCAAATGACAAGAATTCATCCTTTCTAAAAATAATTGAGTAGTATTCTGTTGTGTATATATACCACATCTTCCTAATCCACTCATCTGTCCTTGAAGATTTAGGTCAATTCTATTAACTTCATAATCAAATTATAACTTCGTAATTTAAATTAATAAATAATATTGAAATGATAATAGGTGTGCATATATGTCTGAGCTAGAGTTTATGCATTTTTCAGGTAGATACCTAGCAGCAGAATTGCTGGATCATATGGTAGATTTATTAGTGTTTTTTTTTTTTTTTTTTTTTTATTTATTTATTTATTTTTTAATATTAAATTTTATTTTTATATTCCCCCATACAATGGCAAACGCCCCATTCTGACCCCAATCCTTCCCCTCCCGCCCCCCCACCCCCAAAAAGTGTCTCTGGTTCATAGTTTTTTTGTTGATTTTGATTTTCACTTTCTTATATTCATTTTCCTGGTCCCTTATTTAAGTTTTCTAGATTCCTGCTATGAGTGAGACCATCCGGTATTTTTCTTTTTCTTTTTGCCTTATTTCGCTGAGCATGATCCCTTCCAGCGCCATCCATGTTGCTGCAAATTGCATGTGTTTATCTTTTTTGAATGCTGAGTAATATTCCATGGTATATATGTACCACATCTTCTTGATCCAGTCATCTATTTTTGGGCATTTGGGTTGTTTCCAAAGCTTAGCTATTGTAAACAGTGCTGCTATAAACATAGGAGTGCAGGTGCTCTTTGGAATTGATGTTTCTGTGTCCTTTGGGTAAATACCTAGGAGTGGAATTGCTGGATCATATGGAAGCTCTATGTTTAGTAGGTCCAGAAATCTCCACACAGCTCTCCATAGTGGTTGGACCAGTTTGCACTCCCACCAACAGTGCACAAGAGTTCCTTTTTCTCCACATCCTCGCCAACATTTGTTGTTGCTAGTTTTTTTAATATGTGCCATTCTCACTGGTGTGAGATGGTATCTCATGGTAGTTTTGATTTGCATTTCCCTGATTGCAAGTGATGTTGAACATTTTTTCATATGTCTGTTGGCCATTTGCATTTCCTCTTCAGAGAAGTTTCTTTTTAGCTCTTCTGCCCATTTTTTGACTGGATTATTTTCTTTGTTGTTGCTGAGTCTCATCAGCTCTTTGCAGATTTTTGTGATCAGTCCTTTATCATTAGTGTTGGGTGCAAAAATGTTCTCCCAGTTGGTGGGGTTTCTCTTTGTTTTTGTTATTGTCTCTTTTGCTGTGCAGAAGCTCTTTAATTTGATGTAGTCCCAGCTGTTTATCTTTCTCTTCACTATCACTGCTTTGGGTGATGTGTCTGTAAAGATGTCTTTGATGTGCAAATCCCGTAGTGTTTCGCCTATATTTCCTTCTATGTATTTTATGGTTTCAGGTCTTATGTCTAGTTCTTTAATCCATTTTGAGTTGATTTTTGTGTATGGTGTGAGGTAGTGGTCAAGCTTCATTCTTTTGCATGTAGCGACCCAGTTTTCCCAGCACCATTTGTTGAACAAACTTTCTTTGCTCCAATGCATAGTCTTTGCTCCTTTGTCAAAGATTAGTTGACCATAAATCTGTGGGTTTATTTCTGGATTTTCTATTCGATTCCATTGGTCTGTATGTCTGTTCTTGTTCCAATACCATGCAGTTTTGATGATTATGGCTTTGTAGTATAGTTTGAAGTCTGGGAGTCTGATGCCTCCATTTCCTTCTTTTTTTTTCAGTAGAGCTTTGGCTATTCGGGGTTTTTGGTGATTCCATATGAATTTCATCAATAATTGTTCTATTTCTTTGAAGAATGCCATTGAGATTTTGATTGGAATAGCATTGAATCTGTATATTGCTTTTGGTAGGATGGCCATTTTAATAATGTTTATTCTTCCAATCCATGAGCAGGGGATGTCTTTCCATTTCTTTGTGTCTTCTTCTATTTCTTTTAACAGTGTTTTATAGTTTTCTTTGTATAGGTCCTTTACCTCTTTTGTTAGATTTATTCCCAAATATTTGATTTTTTTGTTTCGATAATAAAAGGGTGGTTTTTTTGATTTCTTCTTCTTCAGATTTATTGTTGTGTATAGGAAGGCCACTGACTTTTGCGTGTTGATTTTGTATCCTGCCACTTTACTGAATTGATTGATGAGTTGAATTAATTTTTCTGTGGAGATTTTGGGGTTCTCTATGTATATTATCATATCATCTGCAAATAGTGATAGTTTGACTTCTTCTTTTCCTATTTGGATTCCTTGGATGTCTTTCTCTTGTCTTATTGCTCTGGCTAGGACTTCCAGTATTATATTGAAAAGCAGTGGTGAGAGTGGACATCCTTGTCTTGTTCCAGATCTTAATGGAATTGCTTTCAGCTTTTCACCATTGAGAATGATACTGGCTGTTGGCTTGTCATAGATGGCCTTTATGATGTTGAGGTATGTTCCTTGTATCCCAAGAATTTCAAGGGCTTTTATCATGAATGGGTGTTGCACTTTGTCGAAAGCTTTCTCAGCATCTATTGATATTATCATATGGTTTTTATATTTCTTTTTGTTGATGTGTTGGATAACGTTGATTGATTTTCGGATGTTAAACCATCCTTGTGCCCCTGGAATGAATCCAACTTGGTCGTGGTGAATTATCTTATGGATACATTGTTGGATTCTGATAGCTAAAATTTTATTGAGGATTTTTGCATCAGTGTTCATTAGGGAGATTGGCCTATAGTTTTCCTTTTTTGTGTTGTCCTTATTCGGTTTTGGTATTAGTGTAATATTGGCTTCATAGAACGTGTTTGGTATTGTCCCTTCCTTCTCAATGTTTTGGAAGAGTTTGTGAAGGATAGGCACTAATTCGTCTCTGAATGTTTGGTAGAATTCATTTGTAAATCCATCAGGTCCTGGGCTTTTGTTTTTGGGGAGGTTTTTAATTACCATTTCAATTTCGCTGCTTGTAATTGGTCTGTTTAGGTGTTCTATTTCTTCTTTATCTAGCTTTGGGTGATTGTAGAGTTGTAGGAATTTGTCCATCTCCTCTAGATTGTTGAACTTGTTTCCATATAACTGTTCATAGTAGTTACTGATTATTCTTTTGATTTCTGCTGTGTCCGTTGTGATTTCTCCTCTTTCATTTATGATTCTGTGTATTTGTGCTTTCTCCCTTTTTTCCTTTGTGAGCCTGGCTAGGGGTTTGTCTATTTTATTTATTTTTTCAAAGAACCAGCTCTTGGTTTCATTGATCTTTTGGATTGTTTTTTTAGTTTCAATTTCATTTATTTCTGCTTTGGTTTTTATTATTTCTTTTCTTCTACTGGTTCTGGGGTTTTTTTGTTGTTCTTTTTCTAGATCTTTGAGCTTCGAGATTAGGTCGTTTCTTTGAGTTCTTTCTTGTTTTTTGATGTGAGCTTCTATTGCTATATATTTTCCTCTTATTACTGCTTTTGCTGCATCCCATACATTTAGGATATTGGTGTCCTCCTTGTCATTCAATTCAAAGAATTTTTTAATTTCTTCTTTGATCTCCTCGTTAGTCCAGTGGTCTTCCAGTAGTGTGGCTTTTAATCTCCATGAGGTAGGATAGTTCCTTGCCTTCTTTTTATGATTTATTTCTAGTTTGATGCCTTCGTGGTCAGAAAAGATGGTTGGTATGATTTCAATCTTGGTGTATCTGTTGATGTTTGTCTTGTGCCCCAGTATGTGATCGATCCTGGAGAATGATCCGTGTGCGCTTGAGAAAAATGTGTACTCCGTTTTTTTTGGGTTTAGTGTTCTATAGATGTCTGTTAAGCCCAAATGCTCTAGGTCCTTATTTAGAGCTTTAGTTTCTTTACTTATTTTTTGTCTTGTTGATCTATCCATTGTTGATAGTGGTGTGTTGAAGTCTCCCACTACATATGTGTTTTCTCTGATGTCTGTTTTCAGAGAGGACAACAGTTGTCTGATATATTTTGGTGCTCTTTCGTTTGGTGAGTATATGTTAATGAGTGTTATTTCTTCTTGAAGTATTGTCCCCTTAATCATAATGTAGTGACCATTGGGGTCTCTTTTTATTTTTTTGAGTTTGAAGTCTGTTTTATCTGATATAAGTATAGCTGTTCCTGCTTTCTTTTTTGGCCCATTTGCTTGTAGGATTGTTTTCCATCCTTTGACTTTGAGCCTATTTTTATCTTTTGTAGCTAAATGTGTTTCCTGGAGACAGCAAAAGGTTGGGTTTTGTTTCTTAATCCAGGCTGCAACTCTGTGTCTTTTTATTGAAGAGTTTAGTCCATTTACATTTAGAGTTAATATTGATATGTTAGCATCTGTATTTGCCATTATGTTTGTCTTTCCTTTGATTTTATTTATTTATTCTTTTAATAACTTTTTTTTTTTTCGGTCTTCTTTCGTTGTTATTCGTCCCTCTGAGGTTCTGGCTTTAGGATTCCTTGTAGTATTTTTTGGAGTGAGGGTTTAGTCGCAATGAAATTCCGGAGTTTCTCTTTGTCTGGGAAGGTCCATATTCTTTCTTCATGGAGGAAAGAGAGCTTTGCGGGATAGAGTATTCTTGGTTGGCATCTGTTTTCTTGGAGTCTGTTGACTATGTCCCTCCACTCTCTCCTTGCCCGTAGTGTTTCTTCAGAGAAGTCTGATGTCAGCCTGATTGGTTTTCCTTTGAATGTTATCTGTTTCTTCCCTCTTGTCAGCTTCATTATTTTTCCTTGTCCTGGATTCTTGGGAGCTTTACTATTATGTGTCTTGCTGTGTTTTTCCTTTCGTCGTGGAAGTTTGGTGTTCTTCTTGCTTCTTGTATATCAATTTTCAGCTCCTTCTTCTCATTTGGGAAGTTCTCTTCAATTATATCCATGAATATTTTCTCTGTTCCTACATCTCTCTCCTCTCCTTCTGGAATTCCTATAACTCTTATATTTCCTTTCCTCATGGAGTCAGATAGTTCCCGAAGTCTTTCTTCATTCTTTTTCCTTCGTACTTCTCTTTCCTTTTCTGTTTTGGTTCTTTTTATTCTGTGTCTTCAAGATTACTTATTCGTTCTTCCATTTCATCTATTCTGCTTTCATTGCTTTTCCCAGAGTTCTTTAGTTCCTCCATTAATTCTTTGATCTCCTGCATTTCTCTTACTTCCCTCTTTAGGGACTCAATTTCCTTCTTCTGATCTATCACTTTTTTAATCATGGCAATTTTAAATTCTCTTTCTGGAAGGCTCAGAAGTTCTTCCAAGTTGCTGTCGTTGCAATCTGGGGAGTGGTTTTCTTTTTGTGGTGTGCTTCTTTCCTGAGGAGTTTTTAGGTTGCGTGTGGTTCTTCTACTCCCTACTGTCTGTTTTCTAATTTGTCGTATGCGTTGGGACACTGTGTTGCTCGGACTGACTGACATCTTGGGTGAACTTCTCCGCTCCCCTCTGGCTCTTCCAGGAGCCATCTCTGTCTTCTGGGGGAGCTTTCTGCTGGTTTTAGGCAGTTTTTACTGAAGAAATGTCCCTGTTCTCAAATGGCGAAGCGGGATGCAGTCCCTGCGCCTCCGGTTTCAGGCACACTCTTCTGCGCACCTGGTCTGCCCCGGACGTGGTTCCTGTTCCCTCTGTGGGCTCAGACTGCTGGTCGGAAGGGGCCTGGCGTGGAATAACTTCCCGGCTGGCCACTGGGTCCTCCAGAAACCTTCTGCCCTTTTCAAGCAGTCTTAAGAAATGTCCTGTTTTATAGGTGTTTAGTGACTTTTTTTTTCCTGGTCGCTAGGTGGCGCCAGAGATCTCTCCTATTGTCCTTGGGGGGCTGTTTTTCGCCTCCCCCCACCCCGTGGGACAGAGAACAGAGCGGGAATGGTAGGGTACACCTCAACAGCTTTGGGGTGCTGTGTCTGCCTTGTGCCCACCGTCGTGGAGAAACCACGCCCCGAATTTTCGTGCCCCGGGTCTCAGTTCAAAGCCCTCAGTTCCAGGACGCGGGCTGTAGCCCAGTTCAGTGGCGCATGAATGGCGCCTTTTGCACCGCTCCCGTGCCTGGGCGCCTGGATCCTGCTTACTCAGGGAGGGACCTTCACCTCAGTGAGGACCTCCGCGCGTCTCCCCGCAAGCCTAGGTCTTCTCCCCGCAAGCCTAGGTTGCAGGCGCGGGGACCTGGGCAGCCGCGATCCAGGTCTGCACTTGCTTTTCAAGCGCGCCGAGCACTCCGCGTTTCCGCGCCAGCTTACCGGCAGCCCGGGCTGTGTGTGCGTCTCCCGGGGTCTTTGTTCTTCTCTAATGGCGCCCGGAGCCGTTCGCTCACCGCCGCGGCGGATCCTGCAGGGTTCGCCTCAGCTCCCGTTCACGGGGTGTGGTGGCTGCAATAGTTCCTTTCCGCTCACAGTCCCGCTTGCTGCGTCGTTTGTTCTTGTGGGCCGTTTTGGTTTGTTGTTTCCTCCTCTCTGCGGGTCGGAGAGTGCCCGATTTATTAGTGTTTTGAAAAACCTCCATACTCTTTTGCATAGTCTACATTCCTGCCAAGTGTGGATGAGGGTTTCTTTTCCTCTACATTGTCATCAATACTTGTTTCTTGTCTTTTTGATTTGGGCCATGCTTGTGGATATATCATTATGCTTTTGATTTGCATTTCCTTAGAGATATAAAGTCTTCCCTCTAAGTACTGCTTTTGCAACATCCTGTAGGTTCTGGATGGTTTTGTCTTTATTTTCATTTTTCTCCAGGTATTACACCTTTGATTTACTCATTACCTCAATAGTCAATCAGTAGTATGTTCCTCAATCCCCACATATTAGAGGTTTTTCCTGATATCTAGTTTGATACCATTGTGATCAGAGAAGATACTTGATATAACTTCAATCTTCAGGAATTTATTGATGATTTTTTTTTGTGACCCAACATATGGTCTATACTGGAGAATGTTCCATGTGCACTTGAGAAGAATTTATACTCAGCATTTTGGTATGCAGTGTCCTGTAAGTGTCTAGTAAGTCCATGGGGTCTAATTCTTGTTTAAGGCTCTTGCTTCCCTGCTGATGTTCTGTCTGATTTTCTGTCTGATTTCTAATCTTCTGTCTGGATATGTCCATTGGTTAAACTGGGGTGCTAATGTCCCTTATTGCTGACAATGTCTGCTTTAAGATTTGATAATAGTTGCCTATTTTTATGTTACTTAGTTTGGTACATAAATATCATGGATGTTATATCATCCTATTGTACTAATCCTTTAATAACTACGTAATGTCCATCCCTACTTCTCATTACCTTTTTAGGTGTAAGTCTGTCTTATCTGATATAAGTATGGCTGTCCCTGCTTTTTTTATACATCTCATTTTCCACCTGTTTACTTTAAATTTATGTTTATCTTTGTAGCTCAAATAGGTCTCCTGGAGACAGCGAAAATTGGCTTTTGTTTCTGATCTGACCAGCTACTCTCTGCATTTTTAGTGGTTAATTTGTAATAAGGAGGATTCTTGATATATGAGGATTTTTTACTACCATTTTTAATTCAGTATTTTGTTTCTATCTGTTTTATCTCTTCATGTGTGCATGTCTCTATATTACATACCTAAAATCAGGTGCCACTATACATATAGTCTTATGACTTCTTATCTTCATTAAGCAGTATATAGTGAACATATGTCTATATTCTATGTCAATCTATCTTAGGTCTGTAGCATTTTTCAGTGGCATGGCACTATGAGCAATGCTTTTGAAACTGTGCCTTTACCTGTGGCTTTGACAGCTTATTCACTTACTTTCTTAGCATAAATTCCTGAAATGAAGTTACCTGCTCAGAAGTTCTATATTTATCTACTAGTAATATTTTAGGCCTTTGTTTCCCTGCACATCAACAACATGTACATTTAGTCTCTTTAGATTTTGACAAACTTAGGTGTTCCCTCCATCTGAGCTGTTCTTTTGTCAATTTGGCTCACCATCTCTTTCCATTGTTTTAAAACTAGCTCAGAGAAAGATTCTAGGAATCATTTTTCTATTCCTTTCCTTCTCTTTACTCACCAACCTTCACTGTGTCACTGTTTGAACTGTTGTTTTCTAGCAGTCTTCAGTTTCTACCTAGCTTGAATAGTTTCTAAACAGATCCTCTTTATCTTATTAGAGTGAGGAATGCAGGGGGTTTTCAGTGACAGGGTCTGAGTCATTTGTGGAGAGAAGGGCCAGTAGACTTGGCCAGGTAGAGTAGAGGACTTGAGCTCCCACTGTCAGAGAAAGGCTACTCTGACAGGCCATAGCACTTAAAAGAACAAATTGCTCACTATATGGGGGGTGGGGAGAACAAAAACAATAAATATGTAAAGCTGGGAAATGGCCTTGCAAACAGACTTGGATGAGGCACATTGGGAACCCACAATCTGAGTGATAATATTCCTGGCATTTGGCCCCACAGCTACCTCTTTGATTTGACCTAAACACATTTATAAAACCATTTGTATCTTATTCAACACTGAGCTTAGTACTGATTCATATGAATGTTGGCCAGACACTCTGGGTTATGTGGTTATTCTCTTCTCCATTCGTTTATTGAATACAATACTCTCTTTGACTTTTTTATAGACAGGAGGATTGAAACTCTCATTCTAGTGCAAGAGATCAGTCCATATATATTTTCTGAACAACAACCATGTACCAGGCATTGAGCGCTGAGTTATACTATGAAACAATGAATATGGCGCTGGCATTTGTGAGGGTATTCCTGAGGGAAAATTATCATTGCAGAGGGTGTCTCGCCTTGTGTTTTATGTTCTTTCCTAGTTTCTCTCTTAAAGACATGTTGTCATGAAAACTGGGAACCCCATAGGAGTCACACTACAGTGGTCTGGAGTGACACATCTCCCTGACTGTGTCAAGGGTTGCTTTTCCTCCTGCTCTGCTGAGTGGGTGTGCATGCAAGAGGGAAACACCACCTTGTCAAAACTTGGCCCCTAGAGTTAAGGAAGTCTGTTTCCGTACTTAACATAGCATCTGGAAGAAATAGAAAATGGCTATTTCCTAATTACCATTAAAGTGTATTAAGCCAACATTTGTGTATATTTTTCTGCCCTTCATTCACTCAAAGACTGGAAGAGAAATTGCTCCCCTTGTATCATGTCTGTGAATCATTCCAAGAATTGCTGGGTGCACTACAGATACTCTTTGACTCTGTCAAGATTGATAGTCTGCCTTATCACTGGAGGCCTCAGAAGCAGAGGCTATCTCTACGAATCTAACTTAATTGCCTAATGCATTTATATTGGTTGACTAGTTTGCTGCAGTCTGCATAGCTGGATTGTTTAATATATTTTCTTTGTTCTACTAATGACCTGAATGTCATAATGTACTGATAAAGTCCCAAAATACACAAAGAAAACTGACAAAGAATACCAGTTTCTTATTAAAGTGACTGGCCTTGGCTGTTGCTTTGCTGCTACTCAGAATGTCCCTGAGTAAGTCATTCTAAGCAGCTCATTACCATGCTGTCTGCCCAGATCTGACAGACCACTGTCTTTCCAGGAAGCAGTGGCCTTCTTTTTGCTTCTTATGAAAATATCAAGTTTTAAACATTTTGAATGGAAAAAACCCTACTTTTAAAAAATTTTTACAGTATGATTTCGTGGAACACAGCCAATCTCTTGAATGTCACTACAAACTATTTTTCAATAATTAACCCTTTCTTCTGAACAAAGTTAATAGCTTCAATTTTAGAAGAATTCTACTTATTTGTAGTTCAAATAAAGCCTGGTGTAAACAACAGCATCCTGGAGAATTGTCTGGTGTCAAAAAAACATAGGCAGAGTTGTCTTAACTTTTAAACATTTTCAGATCAAATGTAAAGAGCAAATTCAATTTTAATTTTTGGTAATATTTAATTATCTCAGAGATGGAGTTCTTTTTATTCATTTTTCATCGACCTAACATTTGTTTACATCAGTTTGTATTTTGAAACTATATCTGTTTGGGGAGGATTGTGGGTTTAAACTTCTACAGATGTGTATTTTCACACCATACCCACCACCAGTGCCCACCCACCATGTTCCATTTGGGTCCTATTTCTCCTCCAATTCCACCCTGTCACCCTCCCCTTCTGGTTGCCCCAGTTTTGAAATTAGGTGTCAAGAGTTTATTATTGGTTTGGTTTTAATTGACTCTTTGTTAGATATGCCTATATTCCATATGGAAGTGAGACCATCTGGTATTTGTCTTTCTCTTTCTGACTTATTTTGCTTAGAATTATCCTCTCCAGTTCCATTCATGTTGTTGTAAATGACGAGACTTCATCTTTTTTTAATAGCTGAGTAGTATTCCATAGTATGTATGGTGGGGGGTGTGTGTGTATGTGTGTGTGTGTATGTGTGTATGTATGCATGCATGCACATTATTCTGATTTAGTCCTCCGTCCTTGGGCACTTAGACTGTTTCCATAGCTTTGCAACTGTAAATAGGACTGCAATGAACATAGGAGTGCATATATCTCTTTGAACTAGTGTTTTTATATTTGAGGGTAAATACCTAGGAATGGAATTGCTGGGTCAAATGGTAGGTCTATTTTTCAATATTTTGAGAAACTTCCATAGGGGCCATACCAGTCTACATTCCCACCAACAGTGTATGACGGTTTCTTTTTCACCACATCCTCATCAGCACTTGTTATTTCGATATTTTTTGATGTGGGGCATTCTCATGGGTGTGAGATGGTATGCCTTTGTGGTTTTAATTTGCATTTCCCTGACCATAAATGATAATGAGCATTTTTCCATGTGCATGTTGGCCATCTGCATGTCTTCTTTGGAAAAATGGCTATTTAGCTCTTCTGTGTATTTTTTATTTAGTTTTATTTTTTATTTTTATTTACTATGTAGAGTTTCAGTTTGAAATAGGTCCACTTGCTTATATTTGCTTTTCCTTCTCTTGCTGTTGAAGACAAATCACCAAAGATGTTTCTGAAACCAAAATTATGGAGTGTTTTGCTTTTTTACCTTCAGTGTATTTTATAGTTTCAAGAATTATTACCATGTCTTTAATGCATTTTAAGCTAATTTTTGTGTAGGGAGTGGAATGGTGATTCGCTTTTCCTAGCACCATTTGTTGAAGAGAGTCTCCTTGTCCAATGCATACACTTGGCAATTTGTCATAAATTAACTGTCCATATTTCTGGACTTTGAATCCCATTTCATTGGCCTGGGTCTGTTTTTGTTTCAGCACTATACTCTTTGATTGTTATATCAATAGCTTTTTAGCGTAGTTTGAAGTCTGGGGGTAGGATACTGCCACTCTTCCTCTTTTTTTGTCAGGATTGTTTTGGGTTAGTTGGGGTCATTTGTGGTTCCATATGAGCTTCATTGTTGTTTAGAATGCCACTGGAGTTTTTTTTTTTCCCCCCCAAGATTATTTATTTATTTATTTATTAAGATTTATTGATTTATTTATACAAGCACTGGGTACTGTCAGAAGTGCAGGAAGGTGAGAGAATTCACCAGAGCCAGAGCGGGAAGCAGAAAAGGCAGGAGGACCAAAGTACACTGCTGAGGGGAGCAGTGGGCGCAGCAGGAGAGGTCTGTGCACCTTGTGGGACCCTCGCCCAGTTGCTGGGGATCGAACCAGTGCCTCAGAGGCTGCGGGCAGCTCTGCAGTCCAGAGCTCAATTGCTGCACCACTGGGGAGGCCCGCCACTGAAGTTTTTGTAAGAATTGCACTGAATCTTTGTGTTGCCAGTCCACTGGCAGGGAATGTCTTTCCATTGTTTTATGTCTCCTATTTCTTTTAGCAATGTCTTGTAGTTTTCATTGTGTAAGTTCTTCATCTCCTTTGTTTGCATTGCAAATGGGATTGTTTTCTGGATTTCTTTCTTTTCTAACTTGTTTGCATATGGAAACACGACTGATTTTTGCCTATTGATTTTGTACCCTACCACTTTAATGGGTTGATTTATTATTTCAAGTACTTTTTAGTGGCATCTTTAGGGTCTTCCACATATATTATCATGTCATATGCAAATAATGAAAGTTTTACTTTTTTTCCTAATATGAATTTCTTTTGTATCTTTTTCTTGCTTGATTGCTCTAGGTAGGATTTCTAATGATATGTTGAATAGTAGCAACAATTGATATCCTTGTCTTGTACCAGACAATTGATATCCTTGTCTTGTACCAGAATTTAGAGGAAAAGCATTGTTTTCCATCATCAAGGATGATGTTGTCTGTCGTTTTGTTGTATATAACCTTTATTATTATTGATTTTCAGATGTTGAACCATCCCGGTGTTCCTGGAGTAAGTCCCACTTGGTCAATATGTGTGATCCTTGGGATGTATTGTTGACTTCAGTTTGCTAAGATTTTGTTGAGAATTTTTGCATCTATGTTCATTAGAGAAATTGGCCTATAATGTTCTTTTTTGGTGATATCTTTGCCAGGTTTTAGTATCAGAATGATGTTGACTTCATAAAATGTGTTTGGAAGCTTTCTGTCTTTCTGTATTTTTTTTGGTATAGTTTAAGTTAGTTCATCCTTGACAGTCAGGAAGAACTCACTAGTGAAGTATCATCTGGGCCTGGAGTTTTGTTCTTTGTTAGACGTTTGATTATTGTTCCAATTCCTTGCTTGTGATCAGTCTGTTCAAGTTTTCTGTTTCTTCCTGGTTCAGTTTTGGAGGGCTATAAATTATTAAGAATTTTTTCATTTCCTCTAGGTTATTCATTTTTTGGCGTATAAGTGCTCATAATAACCTCTAATGATCTTCTGTATTTCCGTAATGTCTGTTATAATTTCTCCATTGTTTCTGATTCCATATATTAGATTTTCTCCCTTTTTTTGGTCTAACTAGATATTTATCTGTTTTGTTGATTATGTCTCAGAATCAGCTTTTGGTTTCATAGAACTTTTGGATTGCCTTTTTGATTTCTAGCTCATTTTTTCTGTTCTGTTATTGTTCCTTCTGTCTTTTGGTTTTATTTGTTTTAATATTTTAAAGTGAGATTAAGGTTGCTTATTTGAGCTCTTTAAGTTGCCTTTACTAAAATGGAGTTGGCTAGGTCTCAGAATGTTTCTTCAATTTTTCTTTCATTATATTTCTCTTTTTTCTTCTACCTACATCCTTTGTGTTATGATCTTCAAGGTGACTAATTGGACCTCTGTTTGCTCTAGTCTGCTTTTATAGATAGCTGCAGATTTTTTTAAATAAATAAATCTTTTTTAAAATTCTTTTTTAAAATTCTTTTTTAAATTTTTTTTTATTTTTTTAAATTTTATAAATATTTTTACATCATTTTTTATTTTTGCACAATGTATGCAATTTCATCTTGGTTATAGTCTCCATACAATTCCCACCCCCCCTTGTCTGTTTGCTTTTTTTAAAGATTTTATTTTATTTATACAGGAGCTGGGGTACAGGCCAGGTGCGCAGGAGACAGAGACAGAGTGGGGAACAGACCAGGCAGGCTGATGAAATACACCGCTGAGGGGAGCAGTGGGCGAGACAGGAGAGGTCTGCTTGCCATGTGGGTTGCTCTGAGGCTGACAGGGATAGAACCGGCACTGCAGAGGCTGCAGCTAGCTTCACAGCACTGCGCTCAACCACCTGCATCACCAGGGAGGCCCAGACCCCCACTTGTTTTCATCCTCTCCCCTCCTCCCCCCCATGTAGTGTGTCTCTGGTTTGTAGTTGCTTGTTGATTTTGATTTTTACTTTGTTGTAATTAGTCTTTTTCCTGGTCCCTTATTTAGATTTTCTAAATTCCTGCTATGAGTGAGACCATCTGGTATTTTTATTTTTCTTTTTGGCTTATTTCACTGAGCATGATCCCTTCCAGCTCCATCCATGTTGCTACAAATTGCATGAATTTGTCTTTTTGATTGCTGAGTAATATTCCATTGTGTATATGTACCACATCTGCTAGATCCATTCATCTATTTTGGGGCATTTGGGTTGTTGCCATAGCTTAGCTATTTTAAATAGGGCTGCTATAAACATAGGGGGGTGCAGGTGCCCTTTTGAATTAATGTTTCAGCTGAAGAATTTTTTAACTCCCTTGCTGATCTTTTTATATCCTGCAACTCCCATATTTTCTTGTTTAAATCTTCAATTTTGAATTTCAGTTCATTAATTGCATTTCTCAGCCATTTACTTTTTCTGCATTTTCTTTTTTTTTTTTTAAGATTTATTTATTTATTTATACAAGCACTGGGTACAGTCAGAAGTGCGGGAGGTTGAGAGAATTCAACAGAGCCAGAGCAGGGAGCAGAGCAGGCAGAAGGACCGAAGTACACTGCTGAGGGGAGCAGTGGGCGGCAAGAGAGGTCTGTGCGCCATACGGGACCCTCCTCCAGTGGCCTGGGAGCAGCCGGGGATCGAACTGGTGCCACAGAAGCTGTGGGCAGCTTTGCATCCCAGTGCTCAACCACTGCGCCACCGGGGAGGCCCTTTTTCTGCATTTTCTTCCATTATTGTTGAATTCTTTGTCTGATAGGAAGATGAGATCTATGTCTTTGTGGTTGGATTCTGAAGAGTTGTTTTCTCTTTGTGGTAACATATTCCCTTGAGGTTTCAAATTGCCTTGTTTTGTGAGGGTTTTTTGTTCTGCCCATTTTGCTGTATTAGATCTTCTCTAAAATTCTGTCCTCTCCAACAGTAATAAATTGTAAGCTTTAGGTGAAGACTGACTTCCCACCCTGGTTATCAGCAACCTGGAAGCCTTTTGTTTGCAGGCTCTGTTCCATGTTGTTACCTGCAGTTTTGAATACATACCCTGGATGCAGATGCAGAGATCCTGGAGGAAGAAGGGATGGGCCTTCCCTCAGTTTCTCTGAAGCCTGAGGTCTGAAAGCTCCCTACCAAAAAGTCTGTGCATCCCATATGCCTGACAATGCTTAATTTTCTCTCTGTACTGGGCTACCACAGGTGTCCTTGATTGAAGTTTCTTTATGAGCACAGATCAGAGGTTGTGCACAGACAGGGGGCAATGAATGGTGGGCATGTCCTTTCTCCCCCAGTCTCTCTGGGAAGCCTGTGGTCTTGAAGTACTCTGCAGAATATTCTATGTATTTGACATGGAATCTGTTCTTTCCCCTACTTTCGGTCTAGACAGGATCTCTAGCTAGTATCCCTTGCTTGTGAGCATAGTCCAGAGATGGTGCATGGATGAGAGAGAGAGCGGTGGGCATGATACTAGTCTCTGGGAAGCCCGCAGCCTAGAAGCCCCCTGTTGAAAAGTCTATGTGTGTGACATACACAGTGGTGACCCTGATCAATCCATGAAGCAGAGAAGTTCACATATAGGTTTTATACAGGTCACAGTATCATGTCTGGATCTTGTACAACTCTGGGTGTTGGCCATACAAAAAGAAAAAAGTCACATGGTGGGCTTCCCTGGTGGCGCAGCGGTTGAGCGCTGGGTTGTGAAGCTGCCCGCAGCCTCTGCAGTGCCAGTTCGATCCCCAGCTGCTCCCCGGCCACCGGAGGAGGGTCCCACATGGCGTGCAGACCTCTCCTGCCGCCCGCTGCTCCCCTCAGCAGTGCATTTCGGTCCTTCTGCCTGCTCTGCTCCCTGCTCTGGCTCTGGTGAATTCTCTCACCCTTCCGCGCTTCTGACTACATACCCAGTGCTTGTATAAATAAATAAATAAATAAATCTTTAAAAAAAAAAATCACATGGTTTCATTGGTCACAGTGCATGCTTTCATCACCTTTATACTGGAGCCCAAATGAAGTCCCAGTATGTGCTTGTCACTTTGTCTTGAAAACCAGGTTACCCTAATCTATGTGGATGAGTGTCATTTTTATACATTGCTTGAAAAAAAAGTCACAGCAGTAAAGATGTGTCACTGCTTTAGATTCTGTTTTTAGTATACAGCAATTTAATATAATGAGATACTGAGGATTTGAGTGTGTGTGTGTTTGTGTATGGAGATGAAAGAAGCTATGAGTTTGTCTTGCTTTAGTCTCTTCCCTATCACATTCCTTTAGTTGAGACACAGTTTGGTTGAAGATTCCCATTTTTAGCTGTGAGGTAAAGTATAAGCATGTCTCACCTTCTCTGTTATATTTCAAGACTTTCATGAGATGAAAAGATAAAGTCTAATGCATAAAGTTGGCAGCCCCCAGTGCATATGGTCCTAAACATCTCCTAAACTCTGTTCAGGTTTCTTGGCTAGAAACTCCATTGTAAACTCCCTTTTGAGTCTAACCCTAATCCCAACTGTTGGGTATCTATCTATCTCTGGTCTGGATCTCCTCTCTTAGCCCACTGTTAGGCTCTATGCCCTTGAAGCCTGCATGATCTCACTCACTTGTCTGCTGCAGCTGTCAGCCAAGGTAAATGTGACAGATGTTAGCAGTACTAACCCTAGCAAATCCAATATATGCCAATTTGATTTTTACATGGTAGCTGTTATTTACAAAAGGCAGGAACCTGATGAATATGGCTGTCCATGTGTTTACTCTAAATTTACTCTGCAAAGTAGGGCTAACAGGTAGACTCAAAGGTTGAGATTTATGCTTCTTTGATGAGGCATTGTAATGATCCAATATCTAATCTTTCACTTTCTTGGATTAAAAACTGCAGGATAATCACTTTTCATTAGGTGTGATAAGTGTGTCTTTGACCATGAAATGGAAACAATTATAATTAAGGAGGAAAAGAAAGAGCTAAGTCTGAAGTCTAAAAATTCATGAAAACAAGATAATTTAACAAACATTTGTTGGTTACCTATTGTATTTGGTGCTGTAAGAATTAAAGATAAGAAAACATATCCGTAACACCAAGTAGCTAATAGCCTAATCTTGGAAACAGAGGGATAAAGCCAATTACAGTTTAGAGCAGACTTTATCCAGACTATTATTATGGTCTTAGTCAATTGGAAGAGCAAAATGCAAATTTTGCTTTGTTGTAGATTGACTAATACTGTAATTGGTTGTAATAATTTATTCTGTAGGTGTACAATGTCTTGGGACTCTTGTCTCTTTACACAGACCCTCATGTGGTTGATCACTATACTCTTACTCATAACACCACCACCAAGACCTCCTACCACAGCTGCTGATGTCTGTTGATCTTTCTCTGTCACTCTCAAGAACAGTAGCACATGTATAGAACTGTAGGAATCATTTTCATGTTTTGAGAATGGTAGACTGTTGCTCACTCTTTATTAGTCCAAAAATATGTATATATAGGAATAATTAGAGTTTCATAGCAAAATTGAGGAGAATGTACAGAATTTTCCAATAACCTTCAACTCCATATTTACAGAGATTCCTCAGTGACAGCATTCCCCACCAGAATGATACATTACAATCCATGAATCTATACTGACACATCATCATCACACAATTAGGGTTCACTCCTGGTGATGTAGGTTCTATAGGTTTGAACAACTGTGATTCTTTGTCTAAGCATTTAACATATATGGTGGTGAAAAAGAAAAGCATTATTATTTCCTGCTATTCAGAGCAAGAATTAGTAGCTTATTTGAGAAGGGATGTCTGCAACTTGGAAGAGCTTTGTTTACCTTGTCTCCATTCCCCATCAGAAAATTGTACTCTCAAAAAAAAAAAAAAAGAAAAGAAAAGAAAGAAATATAAAGCAAAGGAAGGAGATGCATTAATTTATGAATTAACTCCCCTAGTATAGGTATATGTGGTGCTGGTCACTGTCATCTCTGTAACTCTTAGAGCTCTTGGTGGTTTGGATTAAGACAGGGGTGAAGGTCAGAGGTGGACATGCTGCCCCACTATTTCCAGAATGTAAACAGTTACAGTTTGGCTTCTTTATTGGATTGATAATGAGACCTAATTAAAATCATTCTATTAAGCATCTTGATCGTCATTAATTTTCATTGGTGCATGAGCTCATGATGCCTGGTCCTGAAGGAGCCATAAGCTTGTTCTGAAATGTCTAAACTCCAACACTTCTCAGCTTTCCTCTAGGGTCTGTTTCCTATTCCCACCTTCCCTACAGCAGAGGCCAAGCATGCTATTTTGAAATACTAGTGAAATTTGCAGTGGAAAACAATAAATGTATGTTAACTTCGAGGAAGGCAGACACTCCTGAGAGGTTCTTGGGGGCCTTAATAAAGCATTTCAAGGAAGCAGAGTATCGAATTAATTCTTTTTGTGCTAAAAACATTAAGATATTTAAATGTGTTATTCTAATCCGTGTTTCAGCCTGGGAACAGAAGGATTTAATATCTTTTATTTAAATCCCAGCCTTCCTAGACTGCTCCATTCTTTACAGTTAACATAGGAAGAAACAAGCTGTAACCAGTTGATTTCAGTGAATAAAACTATATAATTCACCACATACGACCTATTAAATTTTTACATAAAATGTGGTTGCCCAGACCTTAATATATTCTACCTCATTTTGTGGAGATGTTAGGATTTCAGAAGCTAGGCTTCCAGCTAAGCGCCACTTTAATTGTTTTGTTTCCTGGACATGTGATAAACTTGTCATGGACACAAGTATGGATGCATAAATTTCAAGCCCCCAAGCAGGGTATACTTATTTCAAAGCAAGCCCTTTCTTAGGTGCAGAGTAAAGCGATCTTGGGCAGCCAGGGTGTCCTCCCTTTTTCTGAGAGCCACTCTGAAAGCCTCAGCTGCACACAGCGTTTATGGCCATGGTGCAGGATCGGGTTATAAGGTTTTTGTTCAGTTAATAAAGCGTATCAAGTTTCCCAGCAACTCCTATTGAGGAGAAGAAAGTGCCCACAGGATAGTGAAGGCTGCCCCCAGTGATGTTGTAATTAAGGTCAGAAATTAATATGTTGGCTCTTCCCCAAATCAGTTATTAGGGTTCCTTCCCTCTAAATCTTTGTTGAAGAATTTTTAAAATTTGGGATCAAGATTTTGCTTTCATATAAGGGGGTGACTTCAGCTGCCTGGAAAACAGTTGTAGCATTCTTCATATTTAAACTCTAGCTAACCCATCTAAAATGAAAGTGCAGTATATTTTGATCAATCTACTAGCAAGATTGTTTTTCAAGGTGTAATAAAATAAAAGGTAGCAGAATCAAGATTATATTTTGTGCAGTGTGGTGTGTTTATGTATCACTGAATTGGTACACCACTTCAAACTCTTTATTACATATTGACAATGAGTTAAATGAATCTTTAAACAACAAAGACCTTATTGGTAGTAAATGTTACTATATTGTTATAATGGCAAACTTTTATAAATAGTATTTTTTAAAACTCTCATGTTCTCTCTTGCCCCCCACGCCACCTCTTGCCCTTTTAAAAGTAGCGTATGAAAGAGAGCTCTACTTGGAGTTGAGTTATACTTAAAGGGTCTATTTTGAAGTGTGGAGACATTTAACCTCAGTATTTTTGGAAAATGAATACTGATAATTTGTAATAATCTTCTTACTTATAGGATGCTGTGGAAATGTTAGACTTTATGCAATTTGACTTTAATATATACCTAGATTCCCAAAATAATCATTGAATGGTACTATCATGACATAAAGCAAAATGGCAGTCCAACGCTGCTTCTCATCTTACCTGGCACAGTCAGAATTGTGCTGTGCCAAGTGCACACATCCAACCTTCAGTGTAGCTGAAGGGGCACAACACATTGCTGGTGACTGCAAGATACAGGAAATGGTATTATAATATTTGTGCTTCAGCTCTACCAAATTCAGTAATGCCATCAGTACACCCAGGCTCTTGGGTTGGTTGTTCAACAAATCCTGTGGCTCGTTGGCCTTGTTCAGCCACAATGGTGGCTGAATCATATCAAGATTCATAATTATTTCACACAAACTTATCACCATTAAAGAGATGTAAATTCATTATTTTATTCAGTCAACAAGTTAAAAACTTACTCTATGAGGCCTTGTGTTGAATAGTTATTAATAGGACAACGGTACCAAGGTATTCGAGATTGTGGTAGAATGTTATTTTAGACTTATATCATTGTTCAGAGAGCCATTGCACGGGAAGTTGCTTAAATATAAAGGATTTGGATGATTTGCATCACCTGACATCCCTGAGAACATTTTTAAAGACTTGGTAAGCCTGTGTCTATAAAGCCCTCAAAGTGCTTATGCAAGATGATATGTGGGGCTAACTGTTGGCTTATAATAGTCAAAGCATTAAGATTGAAAGAAGCAGGGGGAAATAGACTGTGCTTAGGTGTTAGCCTTTCTCAGAAGAACCCTATGTGAAAGCAATGATTATTACCAATGTCATTTAGCACTCTCATGAAAAAAATTCTATAATAAGCCTATAACATTTTTTAAGGTTATTAGTAGAAAACAGAGTAAAACCAATGGCATATTTGGTCAAAAAGTTTACAAATATATTGGGGGCGGAGCAACATGGCGGCGAGGAGACGCTGCGAGTAAGATCTCCCATTAAAAAAGTGAATAGGGAGGAAAAGCGGCAGGTCCCAGTGAGAACTGGGACACGGAAGATAAACGGGTGACGCCAGCGAACTGCCCGAAGAAGAAAGTGGCCATAAAAGAGGACTAGAAGGGAGGGAAGCGCAGAACCCTGCTCCCCTCCCCCGCCCACAGAGGCGGCACTCTCCGACCAGCAGAGAGGAGGAAACAACAAACCAAAACAACCGACAAGAACAAACGACGCAGCAAGCGGGACTGTGAGCGGAAAGGAACTATTGCAGCCACCACACCCCGTGAACGGGAGCTGAGGCGAACCCTGCAGGATCCGCCCCGGCGGTGAGCGAACGGCTCCGGGCGCCATTAGAGAAGAACAAAGACCCCGGGAGACACGCACACAGCCCGGGCTGCCGGTAAGCCTGCGCGGGAAACGCGGCGCGCCTGGCGCGCTTGAAAAGCAAGTGCTGCCCAGGTCCCCGCGCCTGTGACCTAGGCTGGCGGGGAGACGACGAAGGCTTGCGGGGAGACGCACGGAGGTCCTCACTGAGGTGAAGGTCCCTCCCTGAGTAAGCAGGAACCAGGCGCCCAGGCACAGGAGCCGGGTGCAAAAGGCGCCATTCCCGCGCCACTGAACTGGGCTACAGCCCGCGTCCTGGACCTGAGGGCTTTGAACTGAGACCCCGGGCACGAAAATTCGGGGCGTGGTTTCTCCACGACGGTGGGGCACAAGGCAGACACAGCACCCCAAAGCTGTTGAGGTGTACCCTACCATTCCCGCTCTGTTCTCTGTCCCACGGGGTGGGGGGAGGCGAAAAACAGCCCCCCAAGGACAATAGGAGAGATCTCTGGCGCCACCTAGCGACCAGAAAAAAAAAGTCACTAACACCCTATAAAACAGGACATTTCTTAAGTCTGCTTGAAAAGGGCAGAAGGTTTCTGGAGGACCCAGTGGCCAGCCGGGAAGTTATTCCACGCCAGGCCCCTTCCGACCAGCAGTCTGAGCCCACAGAGGGAGCAGGCACCCACGTCCGGGGCAGACCGGGTGCGCAGAAGAGTGTGCCTGAAACCGGAGGCGCAGGGACTGCATCCTGCTTCGCCATTTGAGAACAGGGACATTTCTTCAGTAAAAACTGCCTAAAACCAGCAGAAAGCTCCCCCAGAAGACAGAGATGGCTCCTGGAAGAGCCAGAGGGGAGCGGAGAAGTTCACCCAAGATGTCAGTCAGTCCGAGCAACACAGTGTCCCAACGCATACGACAAATTAGAAAACAGACAGTAGGGAGTAGAAGAACCACACGCAACCTAACAACTCCTCAGGAAAGAAGCACACCACAAAAAGAAAACCACTCCCCAGATTGCAACGACAGCAACTTGGAAGAACTTCTGAGCCTTCCAGAAAGAGAATTTAAAATTGCCATGATTAAAAAAGTGATAGATCAGAAGAAGGAAATTGAGTCCCTAAAGAGGGAAGTAAGAGAAATGCAGGAGATCAAAGAATTAATGGAGGAACTAAAGAACTCTGGGAAAAGCAATGAAAGCAGAATAGATGAAATGGAAGAACGAATAAGTAATCTTGAAGACACAGAAATAAAAAGAACCAAAACAGAAAAGGAAAGAGAAGTACGAAGGAAAAAGAATGAAGAAAGACTTCGGGAACTATCTGACTCCATGAGGAAAGGAAATATAAGAGTTATAGGAATTCCAGAAGGAGAGGAGAGAGATGTAGGAACAGAGAAAATATTCATGGATATAATTGAAGAGAACTTCCCAAATGAGAAGAAGGAGCTGAAAATTGATATACAAGAAGCAAGAAGAACACCAAACTTCCACGACGAAAGGAAAAACACAGCAAGACACATAATAGTAAAGCTCCCAAGAATCCAGGACAAGGAAAAAATAATGAAGCTGACAAGAGGGAAGAAACAGATAACATTCAAAGGAAAACCAATCAGGCTGACATCAGACTTCTCTGAAGAAACACTACGGGCAAGGAGAGAGTGGAGGGACATAGTCAACAGACTCCAAGAAAACAGATGCCAACCAAGAATACTCTATCCCGCAAAGCTCTCTTTCCTCCATGAAGAAAGAATATGGACCTTCCCAGACAAAGAGAAACTCCGGAATTTCATTGCGACTAAACCCCCACTCCAAAAAATACTACAAGGAATCCTAAAGCCAGAACCTCAGAGGGACGAATAACAACGAAAGAAGACCGAAAAAAAAAAAAGTTATTAAAAGAATAAATAAATAAAATCAAAGGAAAGACAAACATAATGGCAAATACAGATGCTAACATATCAATATTAACTCTAAATGTAAATGGACTAAACTCTTCAATAAAAAGACACAGAGTTGCAGCCTGGATTAAGAAACAAAACCCAACCTTTTGCTGTCTCCAGGAAACACATTTAGCTACAAAAGATAAAAATAGGCTCAAAGTCAAAGGATGGAAAACAATCCTACAAGCAAATGGGCCAAAAAAGAAAGCAGGAACAGCTATACTTATATCAGATAAAACAGACTTCAAACTCAAAAAAATAAAAAGAGACCCCAATGGTCACTACATTATGATTAAGGGGACAATACTTCAAGAAGAAATAACACTCATTAACATATACTCACCAAACGAAAGAGCACCAAAATATATCAGACAACTGTTGTCCTCTCTGAAAACAGACATCAGAGAAAACACATATGTAGTGGGAGACTTCAACACACCACTATCAACAATGGATAGATCAACAAGACAAAAAATAAGTAAAGAAACTAAAGCTCTAAATAAGGACCTAGAGCATTTGGGCTTAACAGACATCTATAGAACACTAAACCCAAAAAAAACGGAGTACACATTTTTCTCAAGCGCACACGGATCATTCTCCAGGATCGATCACATACTGGGGCACAAGACAAACATCAACAGATACACCAAGATTGAAATCATACCAACCATCTTTTCTGACCACGAAGGCATCAAACTAGAAATAAATCATAAAAAGAAGGCAAGGAACTATCCTACCTCATGGAGATTAAAAGCCACACTACTGGAAGACCACTGGACTAACGAGGAGATCAAAGAAGAAATTAAAAAATTCTTTGAATTGAATGACAAGGAGGACACCAATATCCTAAATGTATGGGATGCAGCAAAAGCAGTAATAAGAGGAAAATATATAGCAATAGAAGCTCACATCAAAAAACAAGAAAGAACTCAAAGAAACGACCTAATCTCGAAGCTCAAAGATCTAGAAAAAGAACAACAAAAAAACCCCAGAACCAGTAGAAGAAAAGAAATAATAAAAACCAAAGCAGAAATAAATGAAATTGAAACTAAAAAAACAATCCAAAAGATCAATGAAACCAAGAGCTGGTTCTTTGAAAAAATAAATAAAATAGACAAACCCCTAGCCAGGCTCACAAAGGAAAAAGGGAGAAAGCACAAATACACAGAATCATAAATGAAAGAGGAGAAATCACAACGGACACAGCAGAAATCAAAAGAATAATCAGTAACTACTATGAACAGTTATATGGAAACAAGTTCAACAATCTAGAGGAGATGGACAAATTCCTACAACTCTACAATCACCCAAAGCTAGATAAAGAAGAAATAGAACACCTAAACAGACCAATTACAATTAGTGAAATTGAAATGGTAATCAAAAACCTCCCCAAAAACAAAAGCCCAGGACCTGATGGATTTACAAATGAATTCTACCAAACATTCAGAGACGAATTAGTGCCTATCCTTCACAAACTCTTCCAAAAATTGAGAAGGAAGGGACAATACCAAACACGTTCTATGAAGCCAATATTACACTAATACCAAAACCGAATAAGGACAACACAAAAAAGGAAAACTATAGGCCAATCTCCCTAATGAACACTGATGCAAAAATCCTCAATAAAATTTTAGCTATCAGAATCCAACAATGTATCCATAAGATAATTCACCACGACCAAGTTGGATTCATTCCAGGGGCACAAGGATGGTTTAACATCCGAAAATCAATCAACGTTATCCAACACATCAACAAAAAGAAATATAAAAACCATATGATAATATCAATAGATGCTGAGAAAGCTTTCGACAAAGTGCAACACCCATTCATGATAAAAGCCCTTGAAATTCTTGGGATACAAGGAACATACCTCAACATCATAAAGGCCATCTATGACAAGCCAACAGCCAGTATCATTCTCAATGGTGAAAAGCTGAAAGCAATTCCATTAAGATCTGGAACAAGACAAGGATGTCCACTCTCACCACTGCTTTTCAATATAATACTGGAAGTCCTAGCCAGAGCAATAAGACAAGAGAAAGACATCCAAGGAATCCAAATAGGAAAAGAAGAAGTCAAACTATCACTATTTGCGGATGATATGATAATATACATAGAGAACCCCAAAATCTCCACAGAAAAACTAATTCAACTCATCAATCAATTCAGTAAAGTGGCAGGATACAAAATCAACACGCAAAAGTCAGTAGCCTTCCTATACACAAACAATAAATCTGAAGAAGAAGAAATCAAAAAAACCACCCCTTTTATTATCGAAACAAAAAAAATCAAATATTTGGGAATAAATCTAACAAAAGAGGTAAAGGACCTATACAAAGAAAACTATAAAACACTGTTAAAAGAAATAGAAGAAGACACAAAGAAATGGAAAGACATCCCCTGCTCATGGATTGGAAGAATAAACATTATTAAAATGGCCATCCTACCAAAAGCAATATACAGATTCAATGCTATTCCAATCAAAATCTCAATGGCATTCTTCAAAGAAATAGAACAATTATTGATGAAATTCATATGGAATCACCAAAAACCCCGAATAGCCAAAGCTCTCCTGAAAAAAAAAGAAGGAAATGGAGGCATCACACTTCCAGACTTCAAACTATACTACAAAGCCATAATCATCAAAACTGCATGGTATTGGAACAAGAACAGACATACAGACCAATGGAATCGAATAGAAAATCCAGAAATAAACCCACAGATTTATGGTCAACTAATCTTTGACAAAGGAGCAAAGACTATGCATTGGAGCAAAGAAAGTTTGTTCAATAAATGGTGCTGGGAAAACTGGGTCGCTACATGCAAAAGAATGAAGCTTGACCACTACCTCACACCATACACAAAAATCAACTCAAAATGGATTAAAGAACTAGACATAAGACCTGAAACCATAAAATACATAGAAGGAAATATAGGCGAAACACTACGGGATTTGCACATCAAAGACATCTTTACAGACACATCACCAAAAGCAGTGATAGTGAAGAGAAAGATAAACAGCTGGGACTACATCAAATTAAAGAGCTTCTGCACAGCAAAAGAGACAATAACAAAAACAAAGAGAAACCCACCAACTGGGAGAACATTTTTGCACCCAACACTAATGATAAAGGACTGATCACAAAAATCTGCAAAGAGCTGATGAGACTCAGCAACAACAAAGAAAATAATCCAGTCAAAAAATGGGCAGAAGAGCTAAAAAGAAACTTCTCTGAAGAGGAAATGAAAATGGCCAACAGACATATGAAAAAATGTTCAACATCACTTGTAATCAGGGAAATGCAAATCAAAACTACCATGAGATACCATCTCACACCAGTGAGAATGGCACATATTAAAAAAACTAGCAACAACAAATGTTGGCGAGGGTGTGGAGAAAAAGGAACTCTTGTGCACTGTTGGTGGGAGTGCAAACTGGTCCAACCACTATGGAGAGCTGTGTGGAGATTTCTGGACCTACTAAACATAGAGCTTCCATATGATCCAGCAATTCCACTCCTAGGTATTTACCCAAAGGACACAGAAACATCAATTCCAAAGAGCACCTGCACTCCTATGTTTATAGCAGCACTGTTTACAATAGCTAAGCTTTGGAAACAACCCAAATGCCCAAAAATAGATGACTGGATCAAGAAGATGTGGTACATATATACCATGGAATATTACTCAGCATTCAAAAAAGATAAACACATGCAATTTGCAGCAACATGGATGGCGCTGGAAGGGATCATGCTCAGCGAAATAAGCCAAAAAGAAAAAGAAAAATACCGGATGGTCTCACTCATAGCAGGAATCTAGAAAACTTAAATAAGGGACCAGGAAAATGAATATAAGAAAGTGAAAATCAAAATCAACAAAAAAACTATGAACCAGAGACACTTTTGGGGGGTGGGGGGCGGGAGGGGAAGGATTGGGGTCAGAATGGGGCGTTTGCAATTGTATGGGGGAATATAAAAATAAAATTTAATATTTAAAAAAAAAATAAATAAATAAATAAACAAGTAAATAAAAAAAAAAAAAAATATATCCAGATTCAATATGTTGTACTCCAAATTCTCAGAAAGCCTTTGTAGAACATAGCCTTTTGTTATATTATGATATAATATAATAATATATATTATGATAGTAAGAATTGTGGAATTTGATGCAGAAATATAGGCCTTATCTACTGATCTGTTCATCATTGCAATCATTAGGCTGCTGTTAAACTTCAGCCCTGTCACCTAATATATGTTGCCAATAAAATTAAATGGCAGATTTTACAATTTAGAAAATATATAGAGTGTGTTGAAAGTTACTATGTGCCCACCCATTCATCCCTTTCTCTCACTTAAACCAGGACAGTTGCTAATCATTCTATTATTGACTCCACAGTCTTACTTTTTCAAGATGTCATATATTTGGACTCATACAGTAGGTAGTCTTTCAAATTACCTTTTTTCACTTAGTAACAAGCATTTGAATGTCTTTAATCTCTTTTCCTGGTTTTATAATAGCTCATTTATTTTTAGTATCTAATAATTTACACTTTCTATAGGTATTACAGTTCTTCAATTCACTTAATGAAGGACAAATTGGTTGCTTCTAAGGCATGGCAATTATGAATAAAGATGTTATAAATAAAAAAAAAAAAAAAAAAAAAAAGTTTACAAATATTATCTGTCCCTGCACCACGGGAAAGGCTGGATGTTTTGAACCATCTTCTATGGTAGTTGTCATCTTTTTAGTATTGCTTTTATTCTCTCCATCTGTGAGTAGAAATCTTCCACAATAGCATGTTTCTAGGTTGGTTATTTATATAGAAGTTAATATATTTTTGTTCAAGTAGAGCTGTGTTTTTTCCTGTTAACATTGATAAGGTTAGAGATGTGTTTGCTCTTAGATTCATGATTTTGGTAGGTAATCATTATTTATTGAATGTTCATTCTGTCAATCCTTGGGTTAGCATTTAAGGTATAGTGAGGAAAGGACCAGAAATGAATGAAAGATACTAGCCTTGTTTTTGTAAAGGTTAAAGAGACACACATATCCCACATAGGTGATGTTGAACATTTTTTTAATTGTACCTTTGGTTTTTGTTATTGAGTTGTATGAGTTCTTTGAGGGTCTTGGTTGTTAACTGCATGTTAGATGTCTGATATGCAAATATTTTCTCCCATCAAGTAGGGTGTCTTTTTGTTTTAATGATAGTTTCTTTCACTATGCAGAAGCTTTTTAGTTTTATGTAGTCCCATTTGTTTATTTTTGCTTCTGTTTTTCTTTCTGTTTGAGTTGAATACCCAAAGCAACCACTGAAGTCAGTGGTTTAAGAGTGTCTTGCCTATGTTTTCTTCCATATATTTTATAGGTTCCAGTCATATTTACAAGTCTTTAACCAATTTTGAGTTAATTTTTATATGATGTAAAAGAGTGATCTACTTTTATTTCTTACATGTGGCTAATTTTCCCAGCACCATTTGTTGATGAGAATTTTCTTTCTTCACTGTATACTCCTGGCTCCTATGTCATAGATTAGCTTTATTTCTGGGCTTTCAGTTCTATTCCATTGGTTTGTTTGTCTATTTTTATCTAGTACCTTGCTGTTTTGATTACTGTAGCCTCATGGTATAATTTAAAGTCTGAGAGCATGATACCTCCATTCCTCTTCTTTTTTTTTTTGGTCAGGATTGCTTTGACTACTCATGTTTTCTGTGGCTCCATATAAATTTCAGTAATTTTTGCTGTATTTGTTTGAGGAACTCAATTGAATATTTGATAGGTGTTGTGTTTTGCTAAGAGGAGCATTTTAACGAAGTTAATTCTTTCAACTCATAAGCATAGAATATCTTTCCATTTCGTTGTGTCTTCTATTTCTTTTAGTATTGTCTTAGAGTTTTCATTGAATGGATATTCCATCTCCTTTGTTTTTTTCCTAGGTACTTAATAATTTTTGATGCTACTATATAAATTAAATTGTTTTCTTATTTCTCTCCCAGTTCATTGTTTGCACATAGGAATGCAACAGACTTTTCTATATTGACCTTGTAGCCTGCCATTTATCTACATTGATTTATTGTTTCTAACAGTTTTTAATGGAGTCTGTAAGGTTTTTTATGTGTGTTATTATGTCATCTGCAAAATAAAAGTGTTATTTTTTTACAATTTAGACTCCTTTTATATCTTTCTCTTACATCTGCAAGATTTGATAGTGTTACTTCATCTTTTCCAATTTGGATTTCTTTTATATCTTTCTCTTGCCTAATGTTCTAGTTATAACTCCCAATACTATATTGAATAGCAGTGGTGAGAGTGGATATCCTTGTTGTGTACCCAATCTTTCTTGGGGGAATAGTGCTCATTTTCTTACCATTAAGTATGATGTTATTTAAGGGTTTGTCATAAATGACTATTATGTTGACATATGTTTCTTATATCCCCCTTTTATTGAGAGTTTTTATCATAAATGATGTTTAATATAATCAAATGTTTTCTCAGCATCTGTTGATATGATCATATGTTTTTTATCTTTCATTTGTTGATGTGGTGAAGTACATTGATTGGTTTTCAGATTTTGTGCTATCCTTGCTTCCCAGAATAAATACTGCTTGGTCATGATGTATGATCCTTTTAATGTTTTGTTGAATTTTTTGGCTATGATTTTGTTGAGGATTTTTGCATGTGTGTTCACTATGGGTATTGGTATATTAATCTGTAGTTTTCTTTCTTTTTTGTGATATCTTTGCCTGCTTTTGGTATCAAAGTAACATTGGCCTCTTAAAAAATGTTTGGAAAGATCCCCTTTTCCTCAGATATTTGGAAGAGTTTGAGAAGGATAGCTTTTAACTCGTCTTTAAAGGTTTGCTAGAATTCACTTATAAAACTGTCTGGCCCTGGGCTTATATGACATTTTTCAAGTGCTGCAAGTTTTGAAACATTTAGGATCAGTGAATGCTGTAAGAAATAAGGAATAATATTGTATTTCATTTTTTTAATAAAAGAAAATCTTTAAGAAGGATGTTATCTTAAGTTAGTGGAAAATGGAAATAACATTATATGTTTTGGTTTCTACATCATAAAAAATATTGTGAAGTCCTGAATACCTAATTTTAGTGAGCATTTTTCCCCTCACTTTCTTATGTGTGAAAACTATTTTAAGTGAAATTCCAACCCAGGTTTTTACTTATTACTTGATTTAAAAGCAAAGAAGAGCCTACATGTGCAAAGCTTGACTCAATGTTTTGTTAATTAATTGTTATGTTTATCTTGTGCTATGAAAATGTAAGCTTAACTAATTAAAATATTTGAATAAGAGAGAGCTTTGATCTTGTCCTGGCCAGTGTGAGCCACAGATGAGCATCACCAGCATCAATTGGATGCTTGTTAAAAATGCACGTTCTTGGGCCCAACCCCAAGCTTTCTGAATCAGAATCTTTATTTTCAAAAATTCTCTAGGCCATTCTGATACTCACTCAAAATTTGAAACTCAGAAATGCCGGCTAGTGATCTTTGAACTTTCTTTTTAGTCATAAGGACTGTCTCTGTGGTGTAAAGAAGTTTGTAAATCTAATTAGTAAAATAGTGAATCTGGTTAACTAATAAGTGTTAGTGGCCCTCCTTGAAGTTCTCTTGAGTGTCCCTGTGTGGAATTCTTTAACTCCCTTGGCTCAACTGAGCTCAGTTTACAAATAAGTAATTGAGGTTCAGCCTCACTTTGACAAATGAGGCGACTGAGCTCCGAAAAGGGAAGGCATTTGTTTTAGTTTACTCATATGAAATTGCAAGATCAGAATTTAGAAGCTTACTTTGAGACACAGATTAATGCATGATCATTAATTCTATAAAAGCAGTTGTCAAAGTTTTAATTAAGCATTATATTTTAAATATCTGTAGAAATTTAGTTTTTAAATTTCAGGAACTCATATCCAAAAATGAGTTAATCTAGGAAACTTTTTTAAGTCTAAAAAGGCAAGCCTGTTTTTTAATTTGATAAGCTATTGTGTTAACCAAGAAAAAAAAGGAAGGTAAATTACCTCACTAGTAGATTAAAGATCTTTGATTTTATATTTTTATTCATAAAGTGCCAAGATAGATTATGGAAGTGTCCTAAGCATCTAACTTGGCTCAGATATGGTCTGGGATTTTTACTTTACAGGTTGAATGTATTATATGCTGGGAATACTTATTATGTGTGACATGTGATTCCTGGTCACAAATTAAGATTAAAAAAGAGCTGGTTTGTGCATTGTGGTTACCTGGCAAACTAAAATAATATGTATGGCTGAAGTGTAATGGTGTCTAATCAGTTCTGTAGAAATTAGCTGTTTGACATCTGTTTTGAACCCCTAGTGTGTGCTAGAAATATTTTCTCAAGGCATTGCAGCTGAGGGCAAAATAAGGCCTTGATGAGAATTTCATGCTTTGAGAACATTGGGATATGACTTGGTTTATAAACCCCAATCAGGTTTTCTCTTTATTTTTGATTTTTGCAAAAGGCAGCTGTTGGACTTTTATAGGTTTTATTTTAAGTCATCAGAATTGTGACTCTGCTTGCTTGAGATCCTATTCCCAGAATGGCAAATGTAGTGAGAATATTGATTTTCTACTTGGGTCATGTTGGTTGGCTTATTGTTAAACCACCTAACAAAAAATGACAACATTAACCTCAAAGAAAACTTTGTATTTATTTAGGGATCTATTTCACTACCACAATTCTTCCAACTTCATATAGTGTGATATGTAGGAAGCTGAGCTTTCTGCCTCACAGTCTTCCTGCTTCCCCTCAGGCTCTCTTTCTCTCCAGAGCACCTCAGGTTTGCTGATAAAGAGGCAAACTTGCTTGATTACCTGGGTGACTCAGAGACTCTCATGGAGTTACTTCCTAGGTCAGCCCATTGCTGTTTAAGTGTCTTTTCAGTGTTCTTATATGATATCTTCAAGGATACAGAAGAAAATTTGGAGATTGAATGATGGCACATGAGGTGAAATTTCACTTTAGTGAGTGAATAATTATAGTTTGAACTACAACTAATATAAAGATGAAAAGAAATGGTTATTGTGGCGGCTACAAGATTCTCTGGGTTCACAGTATCCTAATGTCTTGGTAATTTCTTTACAGATTTCCTAGGCCAAAAGAAAAGTTGGACAGTTTTGAACTAATAAGTACGCATGGTTAAATAATCTAAGATTTTGTATCCTAATAACTTAGCAGACATTTGAAACAATAATGCACATAAATTGAGAAAAATTTAACTTCTCTTTTCTTCAAATAATCACAATCACTTGCCAATGGTATGGTATGGTTGCATGTGTTGAGGACTGCACAACTTCTCATATCTTGTAGTGTTAGTAGATACTGCCAGCCTCATTTCCAATTCTACATTGATTTTTAGGTGGTAGTTGTATTTATGCAATCACAAAAACTCAGCTTCACAAAGATATATCATGAAAAGGAATGTAGCATGATCTGATACAAAAAAGCTTCCTTCAACTAGTATTTTGTACCATTACCTGAAAGATATTGCTGTTTTTCCCTTGAAAATTTATAATTTCCCACCATAGCAACTCTGTACACCTAGACACAGTTTGAGAACCATGGGTAAGATGGCATGTAATTCTAAATATGTGTATTTCTTTCACAACAATTGAGATATTTGTAGGTGGGACAGGAGATAACATTTGTTCACACTTTCCAGTCAATATAATGGTTTCACATTAGGAGATAAAAATCATCTTATAAGGGGGGTGATTCTCATTTCACCCATATCATTGATGAAAAGACATGGATCTGTAGCTTTATTTTTCTTGCTTAAGTAGTTAGTGTGTGACATAGAACAAGATCATAGTTATTTAACTTTGAATCCTAGGTTGTTTTCTTTATATCATATTTGATTTTTATTCTATTAGATTCAAAAATGGCATGAGAAATCACATTTGCATAGCAATTTAGAAGTGTGAGTTATATCTACCAATAAGAAATTTAATGAGAGGGCCTCCCCGGTGGTGCAGCAGTTGAGCGCTGGGTTGCGAAGCTGCCCGCAGCCTCTGCAGCGCTGGTTCGATCCCCTGCCGCCAGGCGAGGGTCCCACATGGCGCGCAGACCTCTCCTGCCGCCCACTGCTCCCCTCAGCAGTGTACTTCATCAGTCTGCCTGTTCTGTTCTCCGCTCTGGCTCTGGTGAATTCTCTCACCCTCCCGTGCTTCTGACTGTACCCAGTGCTTGTATAAATAAATAAATCTTAAAAAAAAAAAAAAAAGAAATATGGTTTAAAAAAAAAGAAATTTAATGAGAGAGGAATTTAAAGATCATCCCTTGACTCCAAATAGCAGTTGCACAAACTTAATATAGATACAGCTCATATCTCTGTATTTTCAAATTGCTTATGTTTGGTTGACTGGAAGCTAAATGATCAACAATAGTAAAGCTTCCAGTAATTTCACTTCAAGCTACGAATTAAAGTAAATCTGTCATCTGCTACAAGGGAAGTGGCGATTCTTTTCTAGTCTACTCTCAGCTGTCTAAAGATCATATATGAAAGCTATTTTTTTTTTTTTTTTTTCTTGATCCAGGTTTGATGAAAATAAGATGTCTGAACCCAAAAGTTACTGGTAACCTCTCAAAGTAAAGATATACCTTCCATGGCAGTTCCTAGCTTTTTTTTTTTTTTTTTTTTTTTATTTTATTTTTATATTCCCCCATACAATTGCAAACGCCCCATTTTGACCCCAATCCTTCCCCTCCCGCCCCCCACCCCCCAAAAAGTGTCTCTGGTTCATAGTTTTTTGTTGATTTTGATTTTCACTTTCTTATATTCATTTTCCTGGTCCCTTATTTAAGTTTTCTAGATTCCTGCTATGAGTGAGACCATCCGGTATTTTTCTTTTTCTTTTTGGCTTATTTCGCTGAGCATGATCCCTTCCAGCGCCATCCATGTTGCTGCAAATTGCATGTGTTTATCTTTTTTGAATGCTGAGTAATATTCCATGGTATATATGTACCACATCTTCTTGATCCAGTCATCTACTTTTGGGCATTTGGGTTGTTTCCAAAGCTTAGCTATTGTAAACAGTGCTGCTATAAACATAGGGGTGCAGGTGCTCTTTGGAATTGATGTTTCTGTGTCCTTTGGGTAAATACCTAGGAGTGGAATTGCTGGATCATATGGAAGCTCTATGTTTAGTAGGTCCAGAAATCTCCACACAGCTCTATGAAAGCTATTTTTAAGTTCTAAAACATGCCTATTAAAATTGGTTGAAGGATTTGAGACTGTTTAGCCTGTAGAAACTGAGCTTTTGGAGGAAGGTTATGGTATTTGTCTTTATATTTCAGCCTTCCTAATTTTTGAAAGAAGAGTTATACTCATTCTAGGCTAGCATAGAGAACAGAATTAGTACTTTTAGTATGCTTATGAACAACAAAAAGTAGTATTTTTTTAACGTTAGCAACTGCCCCAGAAGGCAGTAAATTCCCATCATTGAAAATCCCTGTGAAAATGATTTTTAAAAAGAAATCTTTTCATTCCTTAAATTGTGTTTTTCTCATTTGCTAATTTTTATTTCTTTGTAACTGAATAAAGAATCTTTCAGAGTATGTGTGCATTCAGTTTGCTTGTCTAACCGAACACATTTCTTTCCAGAACTGGTAAAATTAAAATTATCTGTTAGTTGTTAGAAACAGGTGTTTTATGGGTTGGAGGCCATAAGAGAGGTTTTGGGTACTGGAAAGACTTTGAGTTTCCATTCTAGTGTACAACTGTATGTGGATGCTGCCAACAAACCTCTGGGAAACCCAGAGAGTTCCTTTGCTCTATTTGTGTATATGTGTGTGTAATTGATTCAAAGTTTACATGTCAATTTCCCATACCAAATATCACTTTACCAATTCAGAAATTAAATAAATCAATCCTGAGGTATGAGTTATCATGTTGTTGTATTCTCTGGTCTTATGATCTGAACAAGCATATTATAATTAATATTTCTGTGACTTAGCCTACATAGATTTTTATTGACTCTTCTTTCCAGACAACTTGAGGCCTTATAAAAAACAGTGCAACTTTTTTGATCACTGTGGAAACAAACCCTCTTAGGCGAAGGCTGACTTTTCCTTTTATGCTCATTACAGTTCTGCTTTAGTTGACCTTCTACCCCTGTGAAGCCTCTTCTGAAATCCTTCTGCCTTGGCTGCCCTTCAAACACTGTCTCAAACTATGGGTGGAGGTGGAAAAGTCTTTTTCTTTCCTCTCATTCTAGTCCTCTTTCTGTATTTCTCAAGTCCTGCCAATTTTCTTAACCTTCTGTGAAAGCAGGCTTCATAGAAAAGTCCCTTGTGTATGATGTACATCAAAACAAAATGGGGTTTGGGCTAGTTTTCTGATTTATTGGGGAGTGATTGCGATTTCCTAAGACCTTTGTAACTAGCTTAACTGCCTTTATCATTCAGGAGGACACAGGATGTCCCTAAGCATTCATATGTTAGGCTCCCACTGAGCAGTGATTACAAATAGAATGTAAAACAGTGGGACTTCAATAAAAATTAAAAAAAAAAAAAAACAAATAGGGTGTGTTTTAAGTTAGTTTTGAGTTGTGTTTTTCATCTGAAGTTGGCAAAAACTTAAAAGCCACAAGCTACTGTATTCTGAAATCTTTGCACATAAGCATAAAATGTATGTATTGAATTTGGAAATTATCCAATATCTGCCTCTCTAATGCAGCTAAATGTAGATTGCAGCTGTTTTGTGAATAATCATAATTTCTCTTTTTTCTCTTACAGAGTGTCTCCTCTACAGAAGTCTGAGATAGTGGATGTGGTTAAGAAGCGAGTAAAGGCCATCACCCTTGCCATCGGGGATGGTGCCAATGATGTTGGAATGATCCAGACAGCCCATGTGGGTGTGGGAATCAGTGGGAATGAAGGCATGCAGGCAACTAACAACTCGGATTATGCCATTGCACAGGTCAGAGGCCTGATTGGCCAGCTGTCCCATCCTGTTGCTAGAGATGTCAGCTGGATGTGAAAATTTGGCTGGTGCTTGACTGTCATTTCCACCCTAAGAACTCTGCCACCCGTTTTGATATTGCATCTAAATGAAGGCATTGGTATATTTAGATTTCTCTGTAGTCTTCTTCTGCAGCGTGGGTTTTGTTTCGTTTTTGGCCAGCTGTGGGGTTGGCTGACCTTTCTGTCATCCAAGTAAGGCTTCATTCCTGACAGATAGGTCCCTGATCCTTCTAGTAATAATCTCTTATTCTTAACTCCATATCTGCTTTTCTTTATGCCATCTTGTGCCAAAAAAACCGCTGTGCTCATAACATCCAATCTCTGCTATTCCCATCCTGGCATCTCACCTCTTTCCGAAGGTACTAGAAATACTGTCTCATCAAGCATTTCAGGTAGGTTGAGGAAAGCAGTGATTTACAGGTGCCAGCCTCTCTGTAGCTGTGACCAGGATTCTGCCTAGGCCACTGCTGTGAGATGAATTACTGAACACATTAAGCAGTTTTAGGCCATAGTTACCCCATGGTCAGTACCCAAAGCCTTCTGCAGTTAGACCAGGTTCAGCCCATTCTTCTCTGGACTGAACCCTGCATAGAGAGAGAGTCCTGATACACTTTGTAGTTACCATACAGATGGCCTCATGATGAAAGGAATATCTGCTCCTAATGACAGTCAAAAAATGAAGGAAAATAGCCAACCTCTTGACTCTTTAGATACTTTCTAGATCATTGGGCCTGCCAGATCTTCCAGGAAATATAGACATCACACCCAACAATGATTGTTTCCTCTTGTCTCCAAATTGCAGTAGGTTGTAATTAAATGCCTGTTCAGTTGTTGGTTAGCTAAAATCCCTTGTGTTTTTCCAGTGTTTAGTCTTTTAAAGAATGTGTTAACCTTAATCATATAAACAGAAGTAATGATGGCTTTTACTCCATTTAAACTGAAATCAGGTACAGCATATAAAATGTGAAAGAACTTCCAACATCCTCAGGGCTGCAGGCTGGTCTTGTGCAGCTTCAGGGCTCCACCTCCCCAAAGGAGGGCTCTGCATTAGATCACCTCTCAAATTCCCTCCCAGCTTGTGGCTCTGCAAACACAGACAGGATTTACAAAATCCTCATGGCTCTGAAAAGTTAATGAAATCAATCTTGTTCCTTTGTTGATTTCAAGTAAAGCCTCAAGATAATTGCTGAAAGTAGATAGAAGAAATTCTGATTTTACAGGTGAGAAAACTGGAACTTCTTCCCATTAGGTGACCTGCCTTGGGTATGTGTGTGCGCGTTCTGAGAACACCAGACCATGGGGACCATCCCTGCGCACCTGCCACTTTCCTTTCCCAAGTCAACTACTCCAAGGCTCATGGGACTCAGGCTTCCTGCAGTCTGTCAGCAACTGTAAATGTTATACATCCCAGCATTATTAAATACTTGAGTTATAGCATCATAAGGCTGGAAGGAATCTTTGGAGGTTTCCTAGGAGTTCCAGGCAAATATTTGTCTGTCTTTTTCTTTAAAATGTCTAGGGAAGGAGATTCTATGACCTGCTGTATTAAAACTGCATACTAATAAGATGTGGAATCTGGAGAAACTGCTCTCTTCAAACTAAAAGCATCAAAGAAGTTGGAGAGGAGAGTGAAGTTTTATAACTTGATTTAGGAGTTTTCTTGCCCTTCCAGTGTAATAGTTACATTGGCCAAAGGAACTGATGGAATGGCTTCATGTATCTGTGGGTCTTTGTTTCTCCTGTCGATGATCCTGTTCAGGATTAGGCAAAGATCCCATTATTTTAGGGTAGTGTTTCCTTCTCCTTACCCTCTCCACCCAACAGCATGATTCCTCTGCCTTAATTACTAACTGGAAAATGCCTCATTACATGCATTCCTTTGTACCTAATGAAATCATGTTGTTGGTTGTGGTCAATACTTTGTGTTTTATCTCTTCATTTTAATGTACATGAATAGAATTTTGATTGGGTTTTTCAGAAAATGTTCTGTAGGGTTATGTACAGAAATAAAAACTTAGCTCAAAGACTTACTCTGGGCAAAATGGTGACGTAGGCAAAGCTGTGGTTCCATATCTTTCTGCCAGTCTTGCTTTAATCTTCAGGGGCAGCCACTGGGGCTCACAGCCAGCCCCTGGGCAGCCCGTGCATAAACCTGTGTGATGCTGCACCTCCCCAGCTGCCTGTTCTCCTAGGAAAGAATCATCCCTGCCCCCTACCTTCTTAATGTTTTTTGAATGACCTCATGAAAACGGCATTTGATTTAGGATCCTTTTTTCCCTCCTGAAAACAAATCATTGTAGCACTAAAGTTGAGACTCTCTGGATTACTCCAGCAGATGTCCTCTGTGCCCATTGAAGTTAAGCATCGGGGGTCCAGGTCAAATACAGACTTCCTTTTTTTTTTGTTTAGCTAGTTATTTTATGATTCCCCACTCCCCTTTGGAATCCTTAATGAGCCTTTATGGGGAGTTTTATTTTTCCATATGCACCTCCGCCTGCCATTTTGAAGTCATCATTTGCCTATTGGAATACGTAGGTGAATAACCTGCCTTACCCTGATCTTCTGGAAGAACTCATTGAAATGTGAGTCATAGTGACTCTTCTTCTTTAATGCTGGTGGAAATTATTACATGGCTTCTTGAAAAGAAGATTTTAAAACAAATATTTTATTTTCAAAGTCATATCTGCAGGTAGTTAAATTTAATTTCAAAAGTGATCTGCAGTAAGTAGGCATAGCAAATAGCTATTGAATTCATTTGCTGTTTCAGCAAATGAATTTCTAATGTTTGTAGACTCAATACAGCCTTTTTCTCACTCTTAGGAGAATAATGGGGCCTGCCCTGTGGCCCCATTATTAGGGTGCACAATAATAATTTATATTAAATTAATAATTTGTGACTAAGAACAAGGAATTAAGACTTTAGTTCAGGACAACAAAGGGAAATACAACCCAGTGTGAGGATAATTGAATATATGGATACCATGAATTGAAATAGGATTGTCTCTAATAGTACATTCATACTAGGTTATAACACAGTCTACAAAACCTACTCATTTCCCTATTTCCAGCTCAATGTTCACACTTTTTGGAATCTTCCTGAAATAGTACACAAGGCAAGGCCAGGGAGACTGAGGAGATATGACTTGAGTGCTATCTAGTGTTCCCCTGTTCCAAAGATGGTTCATATGTTTTGCTGGAGTGTTGCTGATTATTTCAGACTGTGTGAGTCACTACATCATTCTCAGCTTAGGATCAGTTAGTTTCGCATTGGTTTTTGTTTCTCCTGACTGCATAATGCTCTGGCAAGAAGTGTTCTGTACTAGTTGGAGGCAAAAAAGGAGAACAAAATGCTATAGAAGTGGAGGCAGAGTATGTGTCTAGTACATCTCTGTGTGCATTTGTGTGTTTGTATCTGTATGTATATCTCTGTGTATGTCTGTATATGTGCCTGTGTTTTTAATCTGTGTGTGTCAGTGTGTGTGTATATGTGCTTGTCTGTGTTTATTTTTGTCTCCGTGTGTCTGTGTCTCTGTGTGCCTGTGTGTGTTTGTGTGTCTGTGAGTATTTGTGTGTCTTTATGTGTGTGCCTATGTGTAGGTCTCTGTGCAAATTGTTTTTAACCTGCAGGCAGACCATGGAAATTAGTCATATATTATTGTATGTTCCTTCTTTTGAGCAACTACTGCTATATGAATGTCCTTGTCTTTGCTCCTGTTGTCACCATAAAGCCTGTGATGGACAGAAGTGTCTGATTTCCAGTGTCCTTTTCTGCCAGTCCACAAAGTCAGCTACTTTAATAATTAAGACCCTAAAAAGACATGTGCACAAATAGGACTTTCTGGGAATAACAAACTCCAGCATATAGATAATGTAGATTTCAGAGATTTTAGTTGTTCTTACTGACTCTTTTGGAATATTGAGACTTTACTGCTATTAGTGAATGGTTTTCTTAGGTTACCTGCAGAATCTGTTTTCCTCTGGGACTTTTCTGTCTTCTCAGAAGGATGTTTTGTGACTTCTCCCTAGATGATGGACTTTTCTTAACTCTGCTCCTTTCCTTTCTCAGTTTTCATACTTGGAGAAACTACTGTTGGTTCATGGTGCCTGGAGCTACAATCGGGTGACCAAGTGCATCTTGTATTGTTTCTACAAGAACGTGGTCCTCTACATTATTGAGGTAAGATAGATTTACTTCTGTCCTTGCAGAGAAAGACCTTGGAAGGATTAAAATTAAAGAAAATGCACCACCATGACACCGGGACACACATACCTCTTAGAAACTGGGCCACCTTCCAGGTGTCCCTTGTGGTGAGTCTCCAAAGGCAGGAGCCTGTGCCTTTCTTTTCTGTGCTGCCTCCTCTTATCCCTGCTTGCCCCATGGATGGGTAAAGCCTTCGTGGTTCCTGTTCCTGGGTTTCTCCTGGCCTCACTCTTGCTCGGTGTTCTTGGCTGAGTAGAAGGTGGCTGTTGCTCACACCCTCTGGCTCGGGTGGACAGTGTGGGAAGAAGCTATGCACACCTCTCTTGATGGTCACTGAGACCTTTGTAGGCAACCCAGTCAACTTTTTCTTTTCTAAAGTGAACAAACCTTGATTTCTGACTGTGTCTCTCATGAGATCTGCAAGGTCCCTAAGTCTTCATTCATTGCTTTAGGAATATTGAGACTCTACTGCTTAACAGGGGAAGTGGGAGTGAGTAGAGAGTACAATAAGGTTATTAAAAATATCTCAAGGAGTTCATATTCAGTTGACAAACCTTTTTCAAGATGCTGATTCAATTATACAAAAGAAATGTGCTTCTTGAGGGACTGGCGGTGGGGATGTAGACCCACCAAAAAGGGGGTCAAACTTGATGTTTGATCTCAGCAGAAATATCAGCTATCTCTTCACTCCTTTTTAAGAACATCTCTGAGATGAAGGTCATCAAGATGAACAGATTTCTAAATGTGTTCAGGAAAGAGGAACTAGGCAGTAACTATATGAAGAAATAGAAAAGCAATGTTAATTGTGTCTGACATTAATATCTCCTATTGTGGATTATTTTGTGTCTTCTTAATTCTTGGCAAAAATAATAACCAGGATATGAATCAGGTTTTTTGGTGTGATTTTTGATGTGATCCCTTAGAATACTCAGCTCAGATAATTTAATAAGTGTTGTGCTAAATATTATTGTGACTGTTTATCAAATCATCTACTCTTTCTTTCTTATTGAACCATTCAGGTTAAACACATAGGTGGGTGTCACTTGCCATGTAACTAAACTGCTAACTTTCTAGAGCTGTGCACTGCACAAGTCCCAATTACTGCCAAGGAGTAAATGGGACAGAAATGTAGCTCCTGTCTCTCCAACCCTCCAGTGTGTGGAACCCACTTGAAAAAAAATTCACTTTTCTGATTGGCACAAAATACAGCCTACCATCCAGGCTGTGCACTAGGCTATGCCACATACGCAGACAACAAACCTCTTCCAGCTCATGCAAAGCCCCTTGTGGACTTAGGGAAACCTGATTCTTGAAGAATGTTATAAGCAATCAAAAGAGATCTGACTAAAGTCCTGAGGGCTGAGTTCTTCCTAATTTAAAAGGAGTCCTTTGTGTGACATATCCTATGTGAGGAATTAAACAGATATGTATTATATCTGTAGGAAGAAAATATGCAACAGGATCGCGAGAGATTTAGAGATGTGTTGCTGTTTTATTCAGTATTTAAAGTTAAACACTGTTGATTTAAATTGCTTTCCATGCTCTAATGGCTTGTCTTGTACTGTAATATTAACTAAGTCCACTCTTAAGGAAGAACTTTGGGATGTTATGTGTAACAGTCCTTGTAGTTTCTATCTTCTTCCTGCCCTCATTTACAATTCCCTTTGGCACTTAAAGATGTTTGTCTTCTTCCTATAGCATTCTTTGCATCTTTGATACGAGTCACTCCTAAATGTCACTTGGGGTCATAGATAATTGGTGTGTGGACTAAAGTAAAATGGTATTGCAGTCCCTTTTCCCATGTGTCATCACAAGTTTCACATGCATTTTAAATTCCTGTAGCTGTTGACTTCACAAGGTTTCTTAATAATCTGGTTTTCCTCACAATCAGCAAATTATAGATAGTCTAGACTTCTTATCAAGACATTCTACATGAAGCTCCCAACCCTTTTGCTTTCCAGAGCATCCCTCTGGGCCCTTCTTAGTCATTTACACCTACTATCTTGTCATTTTTTTTTTTCAAACTTCAAGTGGGCTGAGGCACAATTTTAGTCTGTCTGAAAAATTTGGAATGTAGCCCCGAAAATTGTATGTGAGTTTCTTAAGTTTTTCAATGATGGCTGAGTAAGAGTTGTTAAATGATCTTCTGTGAACAGTTTTTAAAAATGCTCTTTACATATTATAAATAAAGAATAAAAATTAAAAATAAAGATAAAATGTCTCCATCACCCTGTTCCCAATTTCCTATTTAGTATTTCTAGGAGACTTTAATTTAAAACCAACAAAAGAAAAGCCTGTCTGAATTCAGATGGTGAGAATGTTTACTCAGACAGTGTCTACTGTTGCCAAATAACTTCCGTGGCATCAACATGCACTTCAGATATTGCTTTGAAAGTAGGAAAGTACCACTTGCAGGCTATCTTAGTGTATCTTAAATTGAAAGATCAAAGATTGTTGTAATTTGTTTTGTTCATTGGCAAAGAATAGTTTTGTGTTCTAAGAGTTACCTTATCATTAAATACTGAGTGAGAATAAATTTAAATACATTGCATATTTCTCTTAAATGGTTTTACAGTAGTTCAAAGAGAAACATTTTACAATAGTTAGAATTCATCTCAAATTTCCTCTAATATACCTGTCATTCAAAAAATATAGTCTGAAAGCAATCTGACAATTTTTTAAAAAAAGATACATGTACATACCCTTGTATCATCCATAGCTAGTATTATGAGGATCATTGTATAATTTGAATTGCTGTTAAGACTTGTTTGGAAGAACTATAAACTTATAAGGTAATACAATCTATTCACGTGGTGTAGTAACCTATAAAACTGGGTTTTTTTGTAGAAGGACTACCTGGCTATATTCTCATTACAACAGGGAACACAAACTGAAAGCTCCCTCCACTGTCATCCCCCCACATCTCCTTCCACATCTCCAACCCCATGTAATACACTCTGCAATTCATGTTATATTTAACAGTATTTTGGAGATCATTCTCTGTTAATATGTATAGATCCAGGGCTTGGTATTTCACAGTATGGTTTCTTAAGCTACTGCTGCATTGATAAAACTTCCAATTACCTACAGTTTCATCTACAAAAAGCCTTGCGGAATAACAGCTTTCTCTCTACTCATAAATAGGCCATAAATATTCCACCAAAATGGCATTAATCTAATTAGACCATTTAAACCATATTGCCTTGAAATTAATGCATGCTCCATTTACGTATCATTAGCTGTACCACAGTTTCTTTGTTGCTGACACATCTTATTGTTTGTGAGGTGTGTCACATGAAATTTATTGAAACTAAAGTAGCCATTAGCTCAAGAGATTAGAAAAGAGAAATGAAATGATAGCATCAGTGATTTCATGGTGATAACACTAAAAATACATTCAACCTTTGCTCTCTACCCCCTCTGCTACTGCCTAATTTAGAACTTTTTACTAACTTTTTACTCTCAACCACTAATATTGCAGCTACGATGAGTTTTTTAACCAATTTGACCAATTCTAGTGACTGACACAGTGTCTAGAACATAGATGCTCAAAAATGTTGGCTGTGAGTGAGTGATGAATGCCACTATACGCTCATACTCTTCAGGTGTTCTCTATGACTTACGATAAAATCCCATCTCTACCTTTATGCCCTGCCCTCACTGGTCTGGGTCCCAATTGTCACCCATCCCGTCACCTACTATTCATTTCTTATTTTGTTTTAACATACAGTGAGATGCACCTTTTTAGAGCTTTCTGCATTCAACCTAAATTTTTATCAACAGAGCTAACTGGCAATTTTCTGTATAAGTGAATGTATTTAATGCCACTGATCTATACACTTAAAAATGGCTAAGATATAAACTTTATGTTATATTTTATCATAACAAATATTATTTTTTTAATATCACAAGCATTTTGCTGCTTTAGTCATCTTGAGGGAAATGAAACTGTATAAACAGGCTGTATGCTTTGGGAAGTTTATTTTGACGGTTTGAGAAACCTTCAAGAAAAGCTTCACATGCAGTTTTGTTTTGTATTAAAACCAATTCAGTGCTATGTTTTGTGCCTGTGACCAGATGGACCATATTTCTTAGAAGGTAAAAGGGCTTGGCTGCTCAGAACTTCACAGCCTTCGGGGCAGATGGGATTCCTATCAGTAAGCTAGAGGCTGGAGGCAGAGCATTCCTTGTCTCTGTGTTGTGAGGGTGTGGACAGCAGGAAAGGAATACAATTAGCAAAGACAAGGAGATAGGGCTAGATGAGATATATGGGTGATCTGAGTAACTAGACAGCTTTAAAGCTGGGATTCTTTCTTCATTCTTAAATAGACAAGTTATGTAATAAAAGCAACTTCAAAAATTTGTCAATATGTAGGACAGATAGAAAACAGAGAACTTAATGTAATTTCTAGTTTTAATCTGGGACATAAATCGTAACTATTATGTCACGATCTCCCAATGTAACATATAAGCAGAAAGGACAGACTGACTTTTTTTTTAAACTCTGATTTGGCAATGGGAGGAATTTACCTTGAATGCAAAGATTAGGTGTAGGGAAGTTAGGGAAGGATTGCTATAAATTTTTGAAGTCCTAATGTGCAGGTTTGAGAAACAAGCTTCACATGTAGTGGTATTTTCTAAGAAGAAGGGTAACTTAATTCTTTAAAGTTTTACACAATTTAACAAAATAGGAGTTGATTACTCAGTATTTGCTGAATAGAGAACATTTTAGAGCATAGCAGTGTTAGCATATTAAGCATTTACTATGTGTGCATTTGTCCATAGACTTTCTGAACCTGTAACAAAAATTTAATTGGAATGCATATAATTTTTAGTGATAATTATCAAATAGGAAAATAATAACTCAGTTATTTGAACTTAACCTGTATGTCAAAAAGTATGATATTGCTATCCATAAGCTTTAGTACAACAAAAAAGAAAATACATACCAGGCTCTCTTTGAAATAGAGATGAGACTTTGAAATGATGATGATGGTTATTTTGTGGCTCCTACTGTTATAGGACAGGGAGAGGGGCAGCCCAAACCCCGCAAACCTGCCTATTCTAAATGGGTTCTGCCATCCGCCGCATCAACACAAAACATAGGAGACTTTAATGGGAAGGAACTTTAATTAAACTAGGAAACAACACAGGTAAGGCAAAGAGTCTAGTTTCTAAATGAAGCACCCAAAGTTACCCATCCCCTCGTGGGTAAAAGTCCATCCATATGGGATCGGCCCAGAACAAGGCCCCAAAGCCTGCCACAAGTCTAAAGCATCTTCCAGTGGGGACCCACAGAAAAGGGTCACAAACAACCAGACAAGCCCGGAAGGAAAAGAGCAAAATCAACATCAAGATAAAAGCTGCCATTGTCACCTCCCCACGGGTCTCACCCACATCTGTGTCACCTAGTCCACAACCAAAAGACAAGCGCAGTTTCTTTACTTGTCTCTAGGCTCCATGCGCCTCCTCCAGGTCTCCTGGCTCCATCCTGCTTCCTTCCTTAGTCTCTTCTGCAGCTTCTCCTCTTCCTGCTCAGCTCCACCCTCCCTTGGGTGGGGCAGGGAACCTCCCCTTTTCCTGGGGACCACCCTGTTGCACTACTACAGAGAATAACCATAGATATGGACATTGATATGAAAAAAAGGGAATTACATACTACTTAGTCTACTTATTTTTGGCAACATATGTAAGAAGTTTTAATATTTTCTTGAGGTCAGTACACTGGTATGAGATGAAGGCAGGAAATGGGGTGCATATTTAGCATGGTGGTCTGGAAATATTATCATTGAATAAGAAATAGAAATTCTAACACCATAACAATTTTGAAACCACATGACACCTAACCAGTAGAATTTAGTTGAAGCAAGTTAAGACCTGCCAATATCTAATAAGATTAAAACCAACCAACCAACCAACCAACCAACCAACCAACCAACCTATATTATAGGAGTTAAGGAAAGACCAGCATTTCATGTTCTGTGTCTTCAAACCAAAATAGTAAAATGAATTCTGGTTCATGCATAAACTGCCATTTTAATCCAAAAATTTCCAAAAAGAGTAGTAAAGAGTAGTATTTTGATTTTTTTCCCCAAAAGCACATACATCTTCTCCTTAGCTGTTTTATAGGGTTTTTTTTTCCTATTATGTCTCTGGGAGGTTTTGAGTTTCCCCCTCTTCTATTTTCAGGTCATTATTGTTTGAAAATGATTATTTCTAAATTGTTTGTAGGCAGCCCCTTCCTTTACTTACTATCTGATTGATTTCTTATTGAGGAGTCCTAATTAAATATGTTATTGTGCAGAAATGCTATGGATTTGGTCATCCATATGCCAAACCTATGTGTATTTTCTGATAGTAGCCACGTTTGTTTTGTAAATGGTGAAAGAGGGGGTGGATTTTGGGTAGATATGGCTTTGGGTATTAGAGCCAATGGAGAATAGATCTCTTAAATCATGATAAAAATTTATCCAACTACTTTTCCTCCTTTTGGATGTAATTCATGACTTAAATACACCTCAAATATGTCTTTCATTCTTGACACGAGAAATTTCTTTATGGTAAAAGACAAAATTCCTGATAACTAAGCTTCCCTCTTTTGTCCCATGCATCTTCCTTGTCAGAGGAGGCTTTAGTTTCTGATAAAGATTTGTTATTTGAGGGACTAGATTGTCAGTCACAAGCTTAATGCTAGCATCTTACTAGGTAAAGATGACATGCCAAACATGGTCAATGTTTTACCCTTCTTTTTAAGGTCAGACGTCATCAACTATGAAACCATTCATTTTCTATCAAAAACTTTAACCTAGCGTTGTCTTCCTATTCTATGGCAGGCAGAATGCTATGACCAAGGGCCTTAGGGCAAGCTTCTCTACAATTCCACATTTATTGGGAGTGAGGGTGCATACACATGAAAAGTGCTCCAATGGTGATAAGTAGATGTCTTTTGCTCAGCTCATTCAAAAACACCTCAACTTGTAGAGTTTGTGATTACTTGGGTAGTTCCTATTTCTGCTCATAGTTGTTGAACAATATTTAGCATTTTAGTATATTGGAAGGAAAACTGTTTCAAGCATGACTTCCTATTGGACAAATTGAAAATGGGAATTAAGTAGTCTGAATTGTGCTTCCCTTGCCTCATGCATCCTTATCCTCCATGTCAGGCACTCTTGGGTAGTGGGAATGAGCTGAACAAGATTAGATCCCTTGCTCTTGGAATCAAGTAGGGGATCCAGAGAAGAGATCCTGCCATTACAAGACAGCATGCTAAGTGCCAGCTTACAGAAAAACAGCATGCATTAAGAGTTCCTGGTTTTTGTGCTTTGTAGCCATCATGTGTCACTTCATGTTTCCAGGATGAAATGACTCAAGACCTGAAGAATGAATAGGAGCTGATCAGGGCTGGAGGAAAGGATTTGATCAGTGTGCCACAAAGGCCAGTACCTGTGTTATAGAGCAACCCCGATATTAAACGGGTTCCTGGCTGTGGGTCCTCACCCGCGCGCTTTAAAGGGACTTATGAATACTCTACTACAGACACACACAAAAGGGTTAATAAAAGGTTTATTTACAAGAGAAAAAGAAATAAGGAAAATGTACAACTCAGGGAGAAAATAGGGAAATAAAGTCTTTAATGCGTCCTACCCGATCCGACTACCTGGAAACCCAAAGTCACTCTCAGAGCTGGCCGGACGCTGCGAGCTGGTGGAGAGCCAAAATGGGGGATCCCCAAAGCCCACGATTCTGCCTTTTGTATCCACCTGGCTGCTTAACCCCACCCTCAGGTCCCAGCCACCTTCCCTTTGGTGGTGATGGGATTTGGAGTTCCCAGTGTCTTTGGCTTTGACCTGGGGTGGGGGTGGAGTCCATAAAGCCTATATGGAATTTGCTTTGGGACATCCTTATCCCCCTAACACCTGTCTGACCCTCTCAGTTTATTCCAGATCTAGGATAAATGCTACAAGTCGGCCAGGCCGGGGAAGTACAGTTTGCTGGGTTTGGTTTTAGAAGGAAGGTAGTGCAGAACTAGTTAGATGTGTGCTTAGGCATGTTCTCTCAAAGTCTTTTGGTTGCTGTTATTTTGGGGGATAGAAAGGTCATTAGCAAAAGTGGTGGGAGGAGAGGTGACAAAAGTAGTCATTATAAAGCAGAGAAATATTAGCCATCTGGAGGATTCCCCCATAAGATACAAAATCCCTCTTAATTTGATAAAAATAGACTCTTACTCCCTATTCTTTGTGATACCGTATGGTTTCAAAATGATGCACTCATGGCTGCAATACCTATAAGAATCATAAAGATGCAGCATTCTGAAAAAATGTATTTAGCATTGGTGGCTTAAAAATGGAGCCTCTTACTCCATAAGAGTACACCTCCTTGAAATAAAAGCAGTACATGCCCCAAAACAGAAGTGATGTAAAGGACTCATGGGCCAATGGGACCTGGAGAGGTCTGCCTTCTTCTGTGGCTGAGCTTTATTCCAGGGTGCCCACTCTTCCTCCCTACCTGGTACTGCAACAGAAACAAACCAACTTGGGCCGGGGTCCAGCTCATCACTTCAATGTTATACTCCTATCCCAACTTACTTCCCTTTCTTACGACTCTACTGTATTCAGAGATAACACCCACATCTTTAGGGCTGCATGTTTATCGAGGTGAATGTTATTTTTATTTACCAGTTTGGTAATGAGTTCACTCACCAATGAACTTATCTTCTGACTTTGTTCCCCAACAGCAGGGCTAAGCAACAGTGCTCAGTAAACAGATAATCCATTGAACACATTTCAGTTAAGGCTTATATGTAAGAATCTACTGGGCTTCTTTTTTTAAAAAAAAAAATGTAAGAGACTACATAAGAAACATTATTTGTTTTTTAAGAAATGCCTTTCTATTTTTCTTGGTGCAACTTTCATACAGATTATTATACTCTTCAAATATTAGAAGACTAATTCATTTTACAATTACTTTAGCATCATCTTTTAAGAGAATAAAGTATGATTTTGATTGTATTCTTTAAAACATTCCTACCTTAACCTACCTTTTATTTTGACTGAAACACTCACATAGATTTTCACTCCTATGAAGTTACTTTTTTAATTTGGATTTTTTTCCTACTGACTTTTCATGCCATTTTTGTCTGTTTTCATTGCTCTTTGGTATTTCCTCCTCTCGTTTCTCCTGCCAGTAGAGACAGGTGGCCTAAAACTTTTGAACTCATATTTCATTTAATTTTTACGATTCCTTTTATGATAATGTCAGAGTAAAAATATAATGATGCTCATCTATCCATTTTCATCTCTGTGCCCCCAAACAGCACCATTCTGAGAAAGCATATTTCAGTGACATTTGATTAAGTGTAGGATACAGTCCAAGATCAAGAATGGAGATTTAAATTATAAGTTGTAGAAAATACAAGGTGATAAAGAACACCTCCTGTAGCAGATAAAAAAGATAAAGGGAAGCGACAAAGGGAATTGATAATGTATTCCTTCAGTGAAGGAAAATGTTTTTTTAGGGTTTTTGTTTGTTTATTTATTTGTTTTTATGCTTTTACCTTTGTTTGGATAGCATCTGCATTGGGGTGCCTTCTCTTCCTGTCCTTTTCTCTAAACCTTTCAGACTAACTTAGGAGAGCAGATTTTGGCCCATAGTTTTAAAATACCTTTTTATAGGCAAGGAAGAGGCAATTATTTATGATAATATAATTCATCTTTTTCTTGGAGTTGTTGGCTTTGACCTTTAGTTAAAGTAGCTTCTGTTATTTAGTATCACATCAGAAAGTTCATCTCTTCTAGTCAGTGCAGTAAATGGCTGTACTTCTAAGTGGTAAATAATCTCCATTGCATTCTGACAATTCATTTGAGCCCTACTCTATTGGTTTTCTAACAGATGTCCTGGGAGTTTAGAGTGTCCTTCACTTCTTAATTCCAATGTCCGGCAGATCAAGTAGACTATTTAAACAAGGCTCAAGAATAAGAGAGATGTGTATATCTTTTCTTGCCTGATCTTTCAGTCTGAAAAGAGGCAAAGTCAATTAGAACCATTGAAAGTTGTTTGTACTTCCAGAGTGTGCCAATAAAAAAAGTTAATTAAAATATTGGCCTCTTGTCCAGGGATTAGACCATGTAGTTTATTATCACATGTTGTTTTGATAATCTTTTTTGTCAGTCACTTTTCGATTTGAAAGTTGTTTTATATTATTGAAACTTAATGTAGTGTTAATATAAAATGTTACTTCAGTAAATTATTAAAGTTTTTCATAATATCAGCTTTTAACTAGAAGTGTTTACTGCCTCATTATCCTAACCTAATTGGTTTCCTTTGATGGTGTTTATTAGTATGATATACTTCTTTTTTTAATTTATTTTAAATATTGAGATATCATTGCTTTACAATGCCATATAAGATTTAGGGTTATAGAGTCACACCACTTCAGATAATGTTACAAGATATAGTTTACATGCATTTAAATTGGCTCTTTTTATACAGTATGCAATTCTGTGAGTCAAACCCATGCAGTAGTGTCATCACCATTACAATAAGGTATCAAATAGTGACAGCACTCCAGAACTCCCCTATCTAGTCAGCTCCTAGACCCAAACCTAGTCCCTAAAAGAACTGTCCTTTGAATGGAATTATGGAGTGTATAGTTTTCTAATTATGAGTTCTTTCACTTAGCATAATGTATTTGAGGTCCATTCCCACTGCTGAAACTATCAATTTATTCTTTTTTATTCCTGAGAAGTATTCCACAGTGTAGCTGTACCACAGTCTGTTCATCCATTCACCTGGGGCATTTGGACCAGTTTCTACTTTGTTATGAATAACTCTTTTATAAATACTCACTTGTAAGCTTTTGTGTGAACATATAGTTTTGTTTCATTTGATAAATATGTAAAAGTGTAGTTGTATTTCCTGAGTAAGCATTTTTAAAGGGTTATTTACCATCTGTATATCTTCCTTTATGAAGTATCTGCTTATATCTTTTATAGTATTGCAAATTTTTGACAGTGTGTTCACTTATTTCTAAGTCCAGATTTCTCCTAAAGAGAATAATCTAAACAGTGTATGACTGTTTAATGAATTCTCCATTTACTCTTCCCAGATTTGCTTATTAAGGCATCTGTTACATTGTAGTAAGACCCCTATGCAGACACAATTTCTGGCAACTGCTGGTTACTTGTTAAAATAAGTGAATGTCTTTTTTTCATTTCAGATGCAAATGACATAGTTTTGGATATTCTATCATTCTTGTAGTGATACTAGAACTTTCTTAACCACATAGGTCAGTGTAGGAACAAGAACATTTGTATCCTCCACTTTCCTTTCCTGTTTCCCACTTCCCTCACTTTGGTTACATATGAGGAAATTGGGAAAAAGCTGCCCAAGCACCTCTGGTGCCTTAATGCAGTTGGCCTGGCCTCTGTTTCTTAAACATAAGTTTTCCATGATTGGTGAATCCCAATCATGGAAGCCAATTCCAACAAGTTGTGAATAATGGAACAAGAAATCATTGGACTGGGATCCAGGTAATATCATAGTTTAAGTAAGCATTTCAGTAAAATTTGAATAACACTATCCATAATAAAGCAAGATGATGATGGTGATGGGGGATGAATGGTCTGATGACCAATTTCTGCAATGGCCAGGAACCTACAGAACTGTCTTTCCCTAGAACCACTCCTGTCCATCCATTGCCTCATTCCTGCTACTAGCAGAGAGCAGCATAGTCAGGAAACCTCTGCAGTCAGACCACCTGGGGCATTGCTTCCAGCTCAAGCTGTGCTAACTTGGGTATGTCTTCCAACCATTCCCAGTCTTAGTGTTCTTCAGTATCAAATAAGGATAATAAAATATATATATCAAGTTCCTCCCCAGTGGCGCAGCGGTTAAGCGCTGGGTTGGAAGCTGCCCGCAGCCTCTGTAGCGCCGGTTCGATCCCTGGCTGCTGGACAAGGGTCCCACATGGCTCGCAGACCTCTCCTGCTGCCTGGTGCTCCTCTCAGCAGTGTACTTCGTCATTCTGCCTGCTCTGCTCTCCCCTCTGGTTCTGGTGGATTCTGTCACTCTCCTGCGCTTCTGACTGTACCCAGTGCTTGTATTAAAAAAAAAATTCATTTAAAAAAAGATAAATATACATCAAAAAATTTGTGAGGATTTAATGAAATCTTATAGAAAAGTCTTTGGCATAGTGCCTACCACATAGTGAGCCCTTGATGAGTTTTTTGCATTATTGTAAGATATTTAATATTCAATAAACACTGTGACTATAGTGTTATTAAGGACTTGAGACTCTTCTAGTCCATGCTTCTTCCAGTACAGGAAACTTCTTTCAACAGCATGATAGTTGTCCATCCTGCTAAAAACCTTCCGGGAAAGGTCATCTTCCCTTACTACATCTTTGGACACCTCTTCCTTAAACACAACTCTCATCAATGCTGCAACCATGTATATGACTGTAGAGCAGAATAATGATGATTAAGTCTGATTAACTTGAAGTTTGCTTGCTTCCTGTCTGTGCATTGGTAATAATAATTATATTCTAGTGGTATGATTGCCTATTTATAACTAAGAAATTATTCTTCTAATATCATCTATGGCCTGATTTTCTTCCCCCACCTAGGGTGGTATTTCAAGATTTCATTGATTAACCTAGAACCCTTGACACCCACATATTTGCTTGAGTTACATCAGAGCATTTGAATGAAGCATTGAAACTGATATACTTGTTCCTCAAAACTATAGCCCTAAGTAGTCCATTCTGCTGGAATTTGCTAAAAGGAATCAATGTGAGAGTTGTTCTTCTGCTCCTAGAACATGTGTTTTTCACTGATCTCTTTCAAAAACAAGCAGTCTCATGTTGACCCAAACTAGTGCTTTTAGAGGCCAAAAAGAGCACTCTCTCTATGTACCTACTGATTGTCTGAAACTTCCCCTCTCTGTATGTACAAAAGAGGGTGGGGTGATGAAAAGGGGGGATGGAATTGTGCTGTCAGCAAAGAAAATGTCAGTGCTTTCAAGTAGGTAAAGTGCCTTGTTGCTTAGGCATTTTCCACCTGAACCAACTATATCCTTAAATATACAAGTGTTCTGTCAGTTACACCTGCCTTGAGGGTAATTTTAAAATCACCTACTTTGGAACACCCTAGCCTAAGAACAAGCAACAGTGAGATATATATAGCCTGGCCACTAGAATGTGTTGGTATGAAAATGGAAAATAAGTTTCCCAAAACAAGAATGCTTATATTCTCTATAAGCATTCTTATAGAGAATATAATTTAAACCTATAAAATCTGGTTATATTTTGCGTATGCTGACTTTTGCAGGGAGTGGCAAGGGGTGGGAAGGGAAGGAAGGCACTTGCCAGAGGAACTTACCCAAAAAGGCAATGCTAAGAAAAATCCCTTTGTTACTCCTCAGTTCATGGTAAAGGCAACTGGTATCTCTGTTGTTGGCTGATCTGTCATAGTATCGTTAGTTGCCAAGCATTTGATTTAGTCATTCTTGCCAGAAATGTTAAAAGCGCACATTAAATCTCCCAATATCTTGTTATTTTAACCTTGAATGTATCTGAAAAGATTGATGGAGTACTCGCTATAAGGTAGTTAAATAGCAACTATGGAGTTTTCTTCTCACCTGAATGACACCAAGCAGAAGGCCATTATTTTCCTCATTGGTCTCCTGGGCCCATCTGTTAGCAGTGCTTCCTGAAATAAGTTCTGCAGTATACTACAAGAACATGTAAATACACGTATGCTTGGGTTTTATTTTGTTTTGCTTTTTCTGTCTGTGTAGTTCAATTGAAGTCGGTGTGTAATGGAAATCCTGAGGGTGCCTCCTACAGGATACCTCCTACCTGTGTCACTCCTTGTCAGCCACCTGCTATAACTATAGCCAGAGCCATGGTTCACCTGCCTCTATCTGAGTCTATGCAGACAGGATTATGATTAGTGGTTCTCCTGCTGCTTTCATTATTCCCTGCCTCTAGCATTTGTCATAGCTATCATCCACGAGTGACAGCTATCATTATGAAGAAATGCTAATCTTTGGTTTCTAAACAATAAACATAAATGGGGAAAAAATCTAAATTCTATTTAATTAAGTGAAGTTTTTCACTGTTGCTAATTAAGTGGGTAGGCAAATGCTAAAGAATAAAATTGAACTGAAAATTGTTTCCCTGCCTACAATAAGAAAAAAGATTTCATTTAAATATAAATCAAAACGATACTTGTTTTTAGATGACTTTAAATGTACCAAAACTTTAGTAGGAATACTGCCACTATAAAAAAAAAGTGAATGTGAATAAATAGACCTCCCCCATTCTTGAATAGGAGGAAAAATGTGGATATACACATACATATATATAAATGTATTTATATATATATATATATACACATGCATACATTTTCACATATATCCATGTATAACGTATCACAATTAAAGTAAAAAAGGATTTATTAAACAAGGAAATATGAAAGGTCATGAGAAAATATAAATAAGAGAAAGTAGCCTGGAAATTGTGAAAATAAAAGTATTCAGAAGGATTTGTCATACCAGATGTTAAATACAATATAAAGTTGCAGTAATATAAAGTAGTTTGAGGCTGCTCATAGACATATCACTGAAACTGAATAGAAAATCCAAATGCAGATCCAAATACAGCTGAACATTTGGTTTATGAAAAAATAGCATTTGAAATGTGTGGGTAAAATATTTTACATAAGTGAGGAGCAGCATGGGACCATTTGGAGAAAACATTACATTGGATTCATAATTGTTCAATCTTTTCACCAAAATTAATTCCAAATGTATTTGAGATTTATTTTTAAAAGCAAAAGCAAAATACATGTTGTGAAGATGAAGTGCTTTCACATGGCTCAAAACTTGAAAACATCTCCCAAAGTTAAGCATAATAAAATCTGCAACTATCTCTGACTTTGTCCACATCTCTGCCCCCTGGTCTCTAGAGGTGTCCTAAATACACCCTTTCAGCATTTGTTTCTGGTGATGCAGTCTTCAGTGATTATTCCTCTTTGTGCCTTTATTTCTTTCATAGAAGCTTGCACACTGAAGACCTGTTTTCTATCTTTGTGACATAACAGTATATCCCAGGAAGCTTTTCATATAGACACTAAAGGGCCTCCTCAATGCTTTACTAACTGCATAGTGTTCAATTGGGTAAATAGTTTATTTAACTAGTCCCTGATTGATGGACATGGGTTTTTCCCAACTTCAATAATTTCCTTCAACAAACTATGCTGCAGTGTTGAATAAATTCCCAGTAGTGGGACTTCCATGTCAAAGGGTAAAAGTATTAATAATATTGATAAGTACTGCCATTTCCCCATTATTTCTGACTTCTAGGATTTCCTTAGATATGGAAGAGATGAGCGTGTTGTCAGTGACATAAGTTGCAAACTTTTTTTTTCATTTTAGGAAAGGAATGTAAACATCCTAAATTGTTCATTTAGATTGCAAGTTAGGTTCCTTGGGAAGGAGACTCTCAAATGGAAATTAGCATGAGGGATGTATGGTAAAGAGTGCCTTTGACATCAATTTCTATTGATGGCAGGAAATGAAAGCATGAAAAATGTGTCTCAAGTAAATGAGTTAAATCTTAGATTAAACAATTAACTAGTGCCCAAGACAGGATGAGAACCCATATACTTGCTCAAGTCATATAACCCAGTTGTAGGCTGCTTCCAAGGAAAGCATTCTAGATAGACCATAACTCAGAAGTGATTCCTGATAAAATGAGTGGGAGTCAGCTAAGAAAAGCAAGGAAGGACCATTTTCTAGAAAGAGGGTATGCTAGTGAGTCTGAGAAACTGCAAATAGTTCTGAATGGCTGAAGGTTGGATATTAGAGAAGTAGCTAGAAAAGCAGTGGAAGGGAAAAACGGGGTGACATATGTGAAATCTTGGATATGTGTGAGTCATGGCATTTCAAACACAGTAGCAGTGATGTGATGAGACGAGACACTTCTGGAAGATGATTCTCCGCTTCTTAGTGGTTCATAACATAGCAGCAAATTATACATTTCAAAGATAGCTGAGACATATGTCTTTTAAGCCCCCTACCCCTCATATAAAGTGCCTCCAACACTTCTCTACTGAGGGTGGGACTGTGTTGAGTCTGGCGAAACCTTGAGTCTGGGTGGACCCTTCTAACAACCTTAAGCAAAAGACACCAGATTAATTTCCAAGGATAATGCAAAAAGGGACACTTCCCCTTGGGTACCCAACTGTGCTATTATTGGAAGGCCAACTCACATGAAGAGCCTCATATATCTTTCTAGTCAATGGCTTCTCTTGTCAGTCACATGAATGAGTAAATATCCAAGGACTTCAACCCCGTGTCTTCCTGCTGATGCCACTGGAGTAGAGACTGGCAGTCCTCATTGACCCCTGACCAATTACAGACTTGTGAGCAAAATTAATGTCATTGTTTTTGAGCCATGCAGTTTTGGGAGTAACTTGTTAAGTAACCTCAATCTAGAACAAATAGCCTTGCAGACTTTCATTTTAAACAAGTAATTAATGTCCTGTTAGACCAAAAGATTTCTTTATCTCTTGGTTCATGATCCTTTGAGTCAGCTATTTCTAAGGATAAGAGAAGAAAGTTTTGTACAAATGATTAATCCATTGGAAAGAAACTCAGTTACCAAGGCCTTGTCACCATGAAGGTTAATGATCAGGTACCAAACAAACAGCCCAGTGCCTTCAGCACAATATGATCTTCCCATTCACATGTCCTTTTTGCCTAAACCTGACTGTGACACTAAAGTTATCACTTTCCTGATGACAGAAAAGTACCGTATTTTCCTGTTGCCTCAGAGGTGTATGCAGTTTTCAAAACTCATATTCAGAATAATTGCTGCTTGATACTCGAATCAGGCCAAGTGCCATACATGAAATCTTTCACACATAGATCAGTGAAACAAAATTGAGATTTCAGAAATAAACACACATATGGACAAAAAAAATTAGGACAAAGGAGATAAGAGTTCACAGTGGATCAAGGAAAGTCTCTTCAATAAACGAAAAATGAAAGTAAAACACTAACACTGTACCTAAAACAATAATCTAAATAAAAGAAAACAGGGTCTCCCTGGTGGCACAGGGTTAAAGTATCAGCACTGTCAAGCTATCATTAGCCACTGTGGCCTGAGCTCCATCCCCAGCCAGGGAGCTAACACACACGGCGAAGCAGACATCTCCTGTCTTGCCTGCTGCTCCCCTCAGCAGTGTATTTAAGTAGATTACCTGTTCTGCTCCCCACTCTCTCTCTGGTGAATCCTCTCACCCCCCCCCCACATCTTTGGCCTATACCCCAGTTCTTGTATGCATAAATAAAAGTAATTTTTATTCAATAAATAAAGAAAAATAAGCCATAATCTCTTGGACATCAACTTTAGAGATTTGTGGACTCCAATCCAATGGCAAGGAAACAAAAGCAAAACACACAATGTATACACAGTATACACTGGAGAAAGGATAATCTCTTCAATAAATGGTGTTGTGAGAACTAGACAGCCATATGTTGAAGGATGAAACTAGACCATCATCTCAGATCTAACACAAAAATAAACTCAAAGTGAATTAAAGACATGGATATGAGACCTGAAACTATAAAATACATTGAGGTAAAATAGGTAAAACACTCCACTTTAGTGATGTCTTTGTGAAATAATCTGATGGCAAGAGAAGCAAAAGCAAATAGAAAAAAATATGATTACATCAAATTTCTGCACAGTGAAAGAAACTATCACTAAAACAAAAACACATCCTAACAAATGGGAGAAAATATTTGCACATAACACATCTGACAAATGCCTCATATTCAAAATACATAAAGATCTTATGCAGTTCAACAACAAAAATAAAACACAAATAACCCAATCAAAAAATTGGTAGAAGAGCTAAATAGACTTCTCCAAAAAAGATGTATGATGTACAATAGGCACTTGAAAAAATATTGCTCATCATCACTTAACAGGGAAATACAAATCAAGACCACATTGAGATACCATCTCACACCTGTGAGAATGGCCCTTATCAAAAAGACCAGAAACAACAAGTGTTGGCAAGGATGCAAAGATAAAGGAACTTTTGTATACTGTTGATGGGAATGTAGACAGGTCCAGCCTCTATGTAAAGCAGGAAAGTTTCTCAAAATATTAAAAATAGATCTGCCATACAACTCAGCAATTCCACTCCTAAGTGCATACCTAAATACCAAGACATTAGTTCAAATGCAACCAAGTTCATTGCAGCCCTATTTACAGTAGCTAAGTTATGGAAATAGCCTAAGTGCACAAGGACAAAGGAGTGCATCAGAAAAAAATGTGGTGTATATACACACTCAGCTATTAAATGTATATATATACTATTCAGCTATTAAAAAAAAGGATGAACACCTGCCATTTGTGACAATGTGGTTGGAACTGGAGAGGATAGTGCTAAGTGAAATAAGTCAGAAGGAGAAAAAAACAGGATTATTTGTATTATGTGGAATATAGAGAAACACAACAAAGGGTCTGTCAAAACCAAACCAATAATAATGTCTTAACGTATGACCATAACCCCTGGAGCAGATACAAAGATGTAAACCTACTTTATCTCAATAATAATACTTTCAAAAAACAAACTAACACCAAGCAAAGACCATACTGCTACCTCTTTGGAAACTGGGTAGTCTGATGGGATCCCCTGCTGGTTTCCCAACATTCAAGAGCCCTAAACAACTCTGCTATATTCAACCAGCTTGAGGAAATTTGAAACTCATAGGCAAAGATTAACAATTAAACACCTGTCTTCAACTTGGGGCAAGACTCCCACAATCCACTAAGAATAGCAAATGTTAAGTACTTTTGAGTGTGAGAAATGGTCAGGGGATGGAAAAGAGAGGTTTCTAGAACCTGTTAAGATGCTCAAGAGGTCTACAGATAGATGGGAGGATGTAGGAATGCAAAGGTTGTTACAGTTGTGGAGAAAATTTGAAAAGTGTTATGTTAAAAGCTGTCATGTAGTGAAATGGTTGTACCTGAATGTATTATGGAAATGGATATCATGTCTGACTGGCAAACGTTTTCCCTACCTAGTGTTGTAAAACAAAAAGCTTGTAAGTCTACCCTCCTGATTGGACATGCTAAATGGGAACTAATTAGATTGCCTGAGCCCACACAGGATGTTAATTTAAAAGTGACTGTTAGACAAAACATGTAAGAATATTAGCACCTAGTTGGTTAGTTGGATTTGGGAGGATATATTTGTTATACACACGCAAAAACATGTCTTCCATTTTTGTTGAACTTTCGTTCCCCCCAAAAACGTGTATTCTATCTCATAATCTCACATTTTTATAATCTTTTTTTTATGTTTGGGTTTACTAAGGGTGATTCATACAACCATGGTCGACTTTTGATTCAACAAATGGGGCTGTGATCAAAATAATGGTTCCATAACTTATAAACCTGGAGAACTTGTGGCAAAACTAACTTAATGTCCTTCAAGACAACTTAAGTCTGAAAAAGTTATGCCTGTATTTTACCAATGTATATGTGAACAGTAGCAAGGAATCTTCTTCCATTCGATTTTCACATTCCTGAGAGGTTAGATGGTTCAAAGGTATTAGGGCAGGAATTTTCTTATGTACCATTGGGCTGTCAAAGCTTCATATTTCTCATTTTTTTTTTTAGTGGTAAGAAAATAGTTAAAATTCTCATGTTTCTTATAATTCCATAACCTTCAAATTGAATATTATAGTAAATCACAATCCACAATACATAACTGCAAAAACCTTTTGTGCCCACATTTAGCATATTTAGTCAATTTCTTTTCCAAATCCACTCATGACAGCTGAAGGAATTTCTTTAGGATGACAGATTGTCAGCACACTGACATAGATTGTCTCAGATGTATATTTTTAGTGGGAATGAATGATTTTTAAGTAGGCCTTTCTGAGAAATACAATAATAGGGGAAAATATTGTTATTCCATGTGTCAAACTTATAGAATTTTTTTTTTTAGGTTATGGTCAACCTAATTGGTGATTATTAAGTATTTAACAAAAGGAAAAGAAAATTTGGAGTTTGCTGAAAACATTCTAGCATAGATAGTCTAGCAAGTCTAGGATAGACTTGTTGACAAATAGTAAAGAAAATTATCTTGATCTTGCTGGCCTAAAATAAATAACAATTTAAAATAGGTTAGAATTATTTTTGGCCATTTATTGCATTTTATTACTTAAATAATGTTTAAGTTTTTACCAATAATGTTTGTAAAAGGGACTAATCAAAAGTTGGCAGATGGAGAGGGCATTTCTTTTATTTGTGAAATTGAATGAAAATCTGGATTAGGGCAATATTTCCCCAACATACCTGTTTTAAGAACTGTGATCATATGATCTTGTTTTATTATGAAGGATACTTTGTTAGAATTAGGGGCTAAATTATGTGGCTATGACCTAAGTTATTCCAAGTACTAAGAAGCATTTTCTGCCTCAGAATATTTAGAACCTAGTATGGAAGTGCTATTTTCAGACTAGAAAGAAGAGGCTTGGCTTCCTAAGACACTGACTCAAATATTCATCATTGTTCTAAAGGGATGTATTTCTTCTTCTTTGAATTATATCATTGGTTTGTAACATTATATAGATAGGTGTACACACTTAAATATCAACATCTGTATATACTACATTGTGCTTATCACCACAGGTTCTCTTGAAGTAACAGTTGCCTACGAAACCCCTTAAGTTGATTCATTTTAAGCTAGTAAGATTTTAAAGGTAAGATCTTTAAGAACATGGACTTAGGAAGGAAAAAATAAATCCATGAAGAATGTGACTTTTATGTAGAAAAGAAAGCAGTTTTCAATTTTCTTCTGGAAAAGAGCTACAGCTGCCAGCAATCATGGGTCCATCCACTGCTTACAAAGAGCATAGGTTCCTTGGTGTGATCATTAGCAGGACTTTTTCAGGTAAATCCAGAAGCATCCTATGGGAATATGGGTTTAGTGTTATAGAAAGTTCGCTCTGGCAGAATGATCTGTACCCACAAGGTTTCAGGTCTCCTTTCACCTGCTCCACACCATCCTGATCCTCACATAGCTAACCAAGTAGGACTTTCCCTCCTTAAGGAAGGAGGCCTCAAGGTATTACTACCACACCAGTTGCAGGAATGAAAGAAACTAGAGTGGTAATAGAAAATAACAATGATAACAAAAATCATAATCATAAAAGTTTAAGAGATTTACAAAAATAAAACCACCAAAATACATGAGAAGATACTAGTGCCATTCACAGCTTTTTGCCAAGTTATGTCCTTGGTCTTAACCTTATTAAAATTCTTTTAGAAGATGGGTGGGAAAGATTTAGAAATTTTATTAGCAGTCATTGAGTCTCTATAAATCTGTATTTAAAAGTATGGCTATTGAGCATTTTTAATGACCAAGCAAAAGCTTTGTTAAGATAAATGGCAGTATTTATACAGTATAAACTCAGCTGTGCAAATATATGTACATATAAAAAAGGCTAGAAAGATAAAAATCATTATATTCACATACTTACATTTCAGTTAGCAAATGTATGATTTTTTTCTGTTTATAGGTTTTTTTTTTAATGTTCTAAAATGGTATGTTGATTTTATAATCAGAAAAATATTTTAATTTACACATATGTGAATAGATGCTCTGATGAAGTGTGTTAAAAGAAAGGCAATCAGAAGTTATAGCTTATATGCATATTAAAAACAAAATTACCAAAAAATTCAGAATAACAAAAATCAGTCATTATTGTAAGAAAAAGTAGAATTTTATGGAAAAAGTATTACAGAATCTTCCGTTACTACAATACATTTTGCTGTCAGTAACACTCACATTTATTTATAAATTGTTGTCCCCGAGAAATGAATACTGTTAAATAGTTTTTCAAAATTCTATTTTGACAGGGTTTCATAAACTGTCCTTGCAACCTTTAGAGAACATTAGATAGCTTAAAGCTTTTCGATTGAGTTCTAAATGCATCAATAATCAGGGTAAACAAAACAGCTGTTGACAAATCTGTTTCAATCATTTTCATTTTACTTGTTGATTTCCAGGCATGGTGCTTATCAAATATGTACATTGCACCCAAGAACATTTTAATTCCTATTGTAGTTAGCTGTATTTTGAGTTCTATATTAATTGAGCTCTTCTACATTAATTTTTTTCCTTTATTGATTTCATCTACTTAGTTTGTCCCTTTTTGGTTTTAAAAATGTGTGTGTTTTTGTATTTAAAAGTTTATACTTAAATGGTCATTGGTCACAGTAATTGATAGGTTTAGGAGAAGCTGAAATCCAATAACACTTTGCAGTAATCTAACTTGAAGGAAACCATTTCATCAGCAATTACATAGATGATTAAATCAAGCACACATACACAATTTGCTAGGAATGTGACATATAGGTTGCTTAATTGCTATAGGTTTTATTCAATTCAGCTTCTTTTACAACTATATCTTTAAGTTTTAGAGGGCCCAAACTAGTTTTATGTGGTGACATTGGTGTTTATGGGTGGAGTCTCACTGGGCCTATTAACTGTTTCAGTGCAAGTTTATTATTCATAATGGCACATTTTGAAAGTGTTAAAGTTTTCTTAGCATTCCTTGCTGAATTCATTAACATTATTTTCATATTATAATAAAAAAGAAGAAATGGTATAGAAGCAGCTGATTGATTTTGTTATCCATAGGAAGGGTAAATCTGATTTTAGAAATGTTATACATGCTTAGATACTTTATGCAAACTGGTTCTACATTCAGTAGCAACAAGTCTCTTTTTTATGTTCTACCATGAATTTTATAGCAAGAATTCTTTTTGTTGTTATAACTTTTTTTTGAGATAACATTGGTTTGCAATACTACCTCTTCAATGTATGCTACCTTATCACAACCACCACCAAAACACCCATAATCCTCCCTCTAAGACCATTAGTCTCCCCCCAACCCCTTTGCTGTCCACTCCCATTGTCCCCTTCCTACAGGTTAAAATCTGCAGTCGTATTTCTATGATTTGTTTTGGCTTAGTTTTGTCTGTTCCTTTGTTTTGTTTCTTTTTATTCCACATATAAGTCAAATCATGTGATAGTTGTCTTTCTCCTTACAACTTATTTCACATACCATAATCCACTCCATTCCTTCCTTGTTGTCCTCAATGACAAGATTTCATCTTTCTTCAAAACCTGAGTAGTATTCTTTTGTGAATATATACTGTACCTTTTTTTATCCACTTCTGTTGTTTCCAAAACTTGCTACAGTAAATAGTGCTACAGTTAACACAAGAGTGCATATATCCCTTCAAATTAGTGTCTTTTTAGTCTAAGAATATATACAAAGGACTGAAATTGTAGCTACATTGGACAGGTTTTGTTTAATATTTTCAGGAACCTTCATACTGTCTTATAATGTGACTGGACCAACCTATATTCCCATCAACAGTGTATGAGGGTCCATTTTTCTCTACACTCTTGCTAACACTTATTTCTGATATTTTTTGATATGGGCAATTCTTAGGGGTGTGAGAGTGTATCTCATTGTGGTTTTGATTTATATTTCTTGATAAATGTTAATGAGCTTTTTTCATCTATCGGTTTGCCATCTGCATGTCTTGTTTGGGAAGGTGTCTTTTTTTTTTTTTTTTTTTTTTTTTTTTAATAGAGGCATGCTTTATTTATTTGTTTGCTGGTTTGTTTGTTTTATACATGCACTGGGTACAGTCAGAAGCGCGGGAGGGTGAGAGAATTCACCAGAGCCAGAGCGGGGAGCAGAGCAGGCAGAAGGACCGAAGTACACTGCTGAGGGGAGCAGCGGGCGGCAGGAGAGGTCTGCGCGCCATGTGGGACCCTCCTCTGGTGGCCGGGGAGCAGCCGGGGATCGAACCGGCGCCGCAGAGGCCGCGCGCAGTTTCGCAACCCAGCGCTCAACCGCTGCGCCACCGGGGAGGCCCTTTTTTTTTTTTTTTTTTTTAAATGTTTAGTCCTTTTTTTTTTAAAGATTTATTTTTTGTTTATTTATACAAGAACCGGGGTACAGGCCAGATGCACAGGAGGGTGAGAGGATTCACCAGAGACAGAGCAGAGAACAGAACAGGCAGACTGACGAAATACACTGCTGAGGGGAGCAGCGGGTGCGACAGGAGAGGTCTGCTGAGCCATGTGGGACCCTTGCCGGCAGACCGGGATCAAACCGGCGCTGCTGAGGCTCAGACAGCTTCGCAGTGCGGTGCTCAACCACCTGCACCACCAGGGTAGGCCCTGGGAAGGTGTCTTCTTAGATCTTGTGATTCTGTTTATTTTGATTTGGTTATTTTTATTTATTTGAGCTTATGAGTCTTTATAGATCTCAGATATAAGACCTTTGTCAGATCTATTGTATGTAAATATTTTCTCCCCCTCAAAATGTATCTTTTAATTTTTTTATTTTTTTTAATATTAAATTTTATTTTTATATTCCCCCATACAATTGCAAACGCCCCATTCTGACCCCAATCCTTCCCCTCCCGCCCCCCACCCCCCAAAAAGTGTCTCTGGTTCATAGTTTTTTGTTGATTTTGATTTTCACTTTCTTATATTCATTTTCCTGGTCCCTTATTTAAGTTTATCTTTTAATTTTAATGATAGTTTGTTTTGCTGTATGCAAAGTTTTTTAAATTGATGTAATCCCATTTGTTTATTTTTGCTTTAGTTCCCTGCTGTTGGAATCAAGTCCCCCAAAACAACAGTGAAGCTCCTATCTTGGTATATTTTCACAGTTCACTTCTATGTATTTTATGGGCTTAGTTCTTACATCCAAGTCTGCAATCCATTTTGAGTTAATGTTTTTTGTGTAATCAAATTACTGTTTATGAGAGATAGTCATCTATTTTCATTCTTTTGTATATTGCTATCCAATTTTCCCACAACACCATTTGTTGATGAGATTTTCCATTCTGCACTGTATACTCTGGCTTGTCATAGATTAACTGTCTATATAAGTGTGGATTTATTTCTGGCTTCTCAATTCTGTTCCATTGGCGTCTTTGTCTATTTTTATTCCAATACCGTGCTCTTTTGATTACAATAACTTTGTAGTAGAGTTTGAAGTCTGGGAGTGGGATATTTATGTTTCTGGTTTTGATTTTACGTTTTTTTGTTTGATTGTCAAGTTTGCTTTGGCTGTGTAGGATCTTATGTAAATTTCGGTAATGTTCCTTCTATTTCATTAAAGTATACCATTAAAACTTTAATAGGGGTTGCATTGAATCTTTATATTGGTTGGATAAGATGACCATTTTAACAATGTAATTTCTTCCAATCTATGAGTATAAAATATCTTTCCATTTCCTCAGATCTATTTCTTTTAATGAATTTTTATAGTTTTTCTTGTACACATCTTTTCCCTCCTAAATTTAATCCTAGGTAATTAATACTTATTGTATAGTTATAAATAAGTTTGTTTTCTTGATTTCTTTCTCTTCTAGTTTCTTCTTTGCATATAGGAATACAGAATACTTTTGTTCATTACTACTTTACTGATTTATTGTTTTTAATAGATTTTTAGTGGGGGTTTTTGGGGTTTTCTATGAATCATCCTTTTTCCTGGTATAAATCCTATTTGGTCTGGTGTATTGTCTTTTAATGCATTGTTTGATTCAGTTTAGTAATATTTTATTGAGGATTTTTGCCTCTCTGTTCATTAAAAAATTTGTCTTTAGTTTTCTTTCTTTGTGTTCTTTGTTTGATTTTAGTATTCGTGTAAAATACTAAAATATATTCCTCCTTTTTCAGTTTTTTGAAAGCATCTGAACAGTATAGGTATTAGTTTATCTTTAAGGTTTGGTAGAACTCATTTGTGAAGCCATTGGTCCTGGACTTTTGTTTTATGGGAGAGTTTTTTTTTTTTTTAATTTTTTTTTTTTTTAATAGAGGCATGTTTTTTATTTATTTATTTATTTGTTTGTTTGCTTATTTATACATGCACTGGGTACAGTCAGAAGCGCGGGAGGGTGAGAGAATTCACCAGAACCAGAGCGAGGAGCAGAGCAGGCAGAAGCAAAGTACACTGCTGAGGGGAGCAGCGGGTGGCAGGAGAGGTCTGCGCCATGTGGGACCCTCCTCTGGTGGCCGGGGAGCAGCCGGGGATTGAACCGGCGGGAGAGTTTTGATTATTGATTTAATTTCCTTGCCTGTGATTGGTTTGTTCATATTTTCTATTTCTTCCCTATCCAGTTTTGGATGATTGTATAATTCTAAGAACCCACCCATCTCATTTGGGTTGTTGAACTTGCTTTCATACAAATGTTCGCAGTGATCTCTTATTATCCTCTGGCCTTTTGCTGTGCCTATAATTTATAACTTCTCATTTTTGAGCCTATTTATTTGAGTTTTCTCCCTCTCTTTCTTAGCCTAGCTAATGGTTTGTCTATTTTGCTTACTTTTTCAAAGAACCAACTTTAGTTTCATTGATCTTTTGGACTTCAGATTTCAATTTCATTTATTTCTACCCTTATTTTTATTTCCTCCTCTATTAGCTATTGGATTTTTTTGGTCTTTTCTAGTTCCTTGAAATGAGAAACAATCTTGTTTGTTTGGGCTTTTTCAAGTTTCTTAATATGCTCCAATATTGCTATATACTTCCCTTTTAGAACCGCTCTGTGTCCCATATGTTCTGAAAAGTTGTATCCTCATTATCATTTGTCTCAAGGTATTTTTTAATTTCTTTGACTTCGTCATTAACCTAGTGGTCATTCACTAGTGTATTGTTCATTTCCCATATATTAAAATATTTGTAGTTGATTTGTATTTCAGTACCTTTATGGTCAGAGAAGATACTTGGTATGATTTCAATCTTTGTGAATTTGTTGATGTTGTTTTGTAACACAATACGTGGTCAGTCTTGGAGAATGACCCATGTGCACTTGAGAAAAATGTGTATCCAGCTATTTTGGGAGGGATGTAGGGATCTGTAAATGTCTGCTAGACCCATGCAGTTTAGTTTTTTGTTTAGGGCAATTGCATCCTTATTTATTTTCTGTCTCATTGATCTGTTCATTGGTAAGAATGGGTCATTGAAGTCTCTAGTCAACTATGCATTTTCTCCAAAGTCTGTTTTCAGATTTGTTAGTAGGTAGTTATCTGCTATATTTTAGTGCTCCTTCATTTGGTGATTATATATTGATGAGTGTTATGTCTTCATGTTTTATTGTTTCCTTGATCATTATGTCCATCCCTATCTCTTGTTACCTTTTTAAGCTGGAGTCTATTTTGTCTGATGTAAATATGACTGTTCCTGCCTTCCTTTGGGTGCCATATGCTTGCAAGACTGTTTTCCAGCCCTTTACTTTTAGTTTGTTATCCTTGCTACTTAGGGATGTTTCTTGGAGGCAGCAGAAGGTTTTGACCTAATCCAGCTAGATACTGTCTTTTTATTAGTGAGTTCAATCCATTGACATTTAGTGTGATTATTGCTATATAAAGGTCCATTACTGCTATTTTGTTCCTAGCTTTTTGATTCTATTCCTTATTCAGTTCTTTGTGTTAATTCTTCTCTTTGGTTTAATTTCTAAAACTTTTTTTTATTATTTGTTGGTGGGTGGGGATTAGATGCAAACCCCCTTAAGATTTTCTTTGTCTGGAAACATCCTTATTTCTCTCTCATACAGAAAAGAGAGCTTTGCAGGATAAAGTATTCTTGGCTGGCATTTTATTTCATGAAGTATTTTGAATATGTCATTCCAGTCTCTCGCCTACAGTGTGAGTTTCAGAATTATCAGAAATAATTTGCTTCTGGATATTATTTTTCCTATCCCTTATTCCAGAATGTTTGGATTTGCTGTTGAGAAATTTTAAAATATGCTTGGAAAGTTGAAGATAGCTAAGTGGTTGAATATGAACAAATGTTACCTGACTGTGTAAATATTAAAAATACAATATACCTGGCAACCTGCATTAATTTGAAATTCATTATTTGGATAATAAAACTTAAATTTTTTTTTGTCTTACATCAGAAACACTTCCCATTATAATTCAAAATAGCATATGTCATTTCAGAACTTGTCTTTACAAATAGACATAGTGAATAATTGCATAGAAATAGTGATTGAGTCAATAATTGAGGTACAGTTTCTTCCGTGGCATCTTCACTGAGTCCTCAAATGCCAACAGCCATGTTCCCTTCCTGTTCTGGGAAGGGGCAACAGTGGCAAAGACAGAATGACTAATACCTGGAAATTGCTTGCCAACTTAAGAAAATCAGTTTTGGTATTATTAGATATGAATTAAATGTTTTAATTAGAAAATAAAATAATTTTAAGTGAGCTTCTTTTCCTAAATAATGTAGGAAGATGAGACATATTGATTATATTTGAGAACTTTTTCTCATCTTGAATTGAAAATGGCACCTGGGAAGCAGTAGGAAATGTAACCATTACAATTCTGTTATCTGTATCTGGCATGTTATGCAAGCCAATTCTGTTTTATTAATAAAATAGAGGGCTTAGATATTTGATATTAACTTAGCAGTAGGTGAATCTGAAAAACCACTTGTTTTTAATTTCATCATGAAAGTAGACCTCTAACCTTCCATGTGAAATGTCGTTTCCTTCAGTTGTGAAAAGAAATGAAGTTCTATTTCCCCTCTGTTCCATGAACCCCTTCAGTGGTCACCTTCTTACTTACTACTAGTGCAAGTTATTATAACCATGTAGTATAAACTATTATAGAAAGTGATGAAATACATGTGCAGAAAGTAAAGGGCTTATGTTATTTTAATGAAAACTAATTTGTATGCTTTGGAAAAACTCAAAGATGAGTTTGTTTTTTTTAAAACCTAATTAGATACGGGTAAAACAACTGTGAAAAGATGGTGGATTAAAATAATTCATGAAGAATTTACACTCAAATTGCCTTGCAAATTTTCTTTGTACTTAAGAAAAGCCTTGAAACTGGGCATTTTTAAATTTTATTATGATATATTGTGTTAACTGTATGTGCTGGAGAAAATAGAACTTGAGCCATGAAAGCAAGTCTGTAAAATCAACTTTTGGTGAATGAATACACATTTATATAATCTGAGTTAAATGAAATATTTATATATCAAGTATGGGTGATTTTCTCAAGTTGCTGACTTACTCTAGGTCTCAACTAAATCAGATGACAGGATTATAACAGATGCTAGAATGAGTTTAATAATACAACAGAAACTGCATATAAAGATTATAATTTAGTGTTTGAAGTACAGCTCTATCTATATCATAGTAAATTAATAGAGGTTCATGTTGTCAATTAAGGTATAGCCCAATATAAAAATACATATTATATACACATATAACCTTTTAAAAATATATGTAGATATACAAATTAAAGAGCTTCTGCACAGCAAAAGAGACAATAACAAAAACAAAGAGAAACCCCACCAACTGGGAGAACATTTTTGCATCCAACACTAATGATAAAGGACTGATCACAAAAATCTGCAAAGAGCTGATGAGACTCAGCAACAACAAAGAAAATAATCCAGTCAAAAAATGGGCAGAAGAGCTAAAAAGAAACTTCTCTGAAGAGGAAATGCAAATGGCCAACAGACATATGAAAAAATGTTCAACATCACTTGTAATCAGGGAAATGCAAATCAAAACTACCATGAGATACCATCTCACACCAGTGAGAATGGCACATATTAAAAAAACTAGCAACAACAAATGTTGGCGAGGATGTGGAGAAAAAGGAACTCTTGTGCACTGTTGGTGGGAGTGCAAACTGGTCCAACCACTATGGAGAGCTGTGTGGAGATTTCTGGACCTACTAAACATAGAGCTTCCATATGATCCAGCAATTCCACTCCTAGGTATTTACCCAAAGGACACAGAAACATCAATTCCAAAGAGCACCTGCACTCCTATGTTTATAGCAGCACTGTTTACAATAGCTAAGCTTTGGAAACAACCCAAATGCCCAAAAATAGATGACTGGATCAAGAAGATGTGGTACATATATACCATGGAATATTACTCAGCATTCAAAAAAGATAAACACATGCAATTTGCAGCAACATGGATGGCACTGGAAGGGATCATGCTCAGCGAAATAAGCCAAAAAGAAAAAGAAAAATACCGGATGGTCTCACTCATAGCAGGAATCTAGAAAACTTAAATAAGGGACCAGGAAAATGAATATAAGAAAGTGAAAATCAAAATCAACAAAAAACTATGAACCAGAGACACTTTTTGGGGGGTGGGGGGCGGGAGGGGAAGGATTGGGGTCAGAATGGGGCGTTTGCAATTGTATGGGGGAATATAAAAATAAAATTTAATATTAAAAAAAAAAATATATGTAGATATAATTTTAAAATGTCTATGGTATTTTAATATATGATATTTTAAAATATATATATACTATTTTTTAAAATGTGACCTTGTTATTAGTTCACTCTAGTAATTTAACAAATAATTATCACACAAATTATATATGCTGCCTTGCTCTCATGTTTTTGTTTATATCAGCATCTGAACCCAAAATGATACATCCCTCTTCCCTGTATCTTAGAATTGCAACTCACTTATCTCTCAACTCTGATACAATTTTTATTCAAATGGTTTTCTAGGCTCTCTGGGTGAAATTGTTGTGGACTCTTGAAACTTGTTTGTTGATAAGATCTTGGATTTTTACCTACTATTTAGAATTGGTCCCAGTAATGTGATTTTTGGCATCATAGTGCTGATAGTCTCTTAACATACTTGTGCTTGTGTGTGTGTGTGTGTGTGTGTGTGTGTCTGTACCAAATCTCCAGTTTTTCTGAAACACTGTGACACTTTTGCATAACTAATATGAGACTGCTCCCATTGAAATACTTGGAAGAACAACAAGAACTTCCAGAGATAACAAATGGTTGGTTATGGCCAGCGCAAACACATAATATATTTTTTAAAGATTTATTTATTTATTTATACAAGCACTGGGTACAGTCAGAAGCGTGGGAGGGTGAGAGAACTCACCAGAGTCAGAGCGGAGAGTAGAACAGGCAGACTGACGAAGTAAACTGGGGAGGCGAGCAGTGGGCGGCAAGAGAGGTCTGTCTTGTCGGGCGGCTGGGGATCGAAATGGCGCTGCAGAGGCTGTGGGCAGCTTCGCAACCCAGCGCTCAACCGCTGTGCCACCAAGGAGGCTCACACATAATGGTTTTTGAGGAATAAAAAAGAACGTAATGTTCTGCTGGTAAAATGATAGCCTGTACGTTAATGCATTACATTCTTGGGCAAAATGGTTAAAGTTGTATAAGAGGAGCCCTGTGTCTCCTGGTTCTGCTCTAAAGAGCTGTCTGCCACTGTGCTGCAGTGGGGCCTGCCTGGCACAGGTTTCAAAAATGGGCCCATCAGGTTTGAAACCCAGGTATCCTGAAAGCAATATAAGTCTGGGCAGGAGAAGGATTCAGAGATTCATCAAGACCTTTGCTTCAGAGACATACATTCAGCTGAGGCTGATTTGTTCAGAAGGCTTTCACTTTTGATATCCAGCTCTTTGAGATTCTAGCCTGGGAAAACCTTCCCATCTGAAGTCCCCTCCTTCAAACCACCATCTGACTGCCACTCCTGCCATCAGCACAACCAGCACTGCCTCCTGACTGTTGGGGTCTGATCCTCCAAGCACCACTGGGCTGTGCTCAGTGCCTCCAAAGAGCTGTCTGCTGCTGGACTATGCCTGGCATCACCTGCTGACCAGCACATTAGGCCTGTTCCTGGGGCCTCCTAATGCTGTACACTGGTTCCTGATACTCCACTTTCCTGCCTGCTGTCCAGTGCTTGCTGATGCAGCTGGCTTGTGCCTGGAGAGTATTAAGAACTGTCCACCATGTCTGATCCTCTGCTACTGCCATCTGACTGCAGCTCCTGCCTCCAACTTGCCAAGCACCACCTCCTGGTGCTATTGCCTTTGTTGCTATCAACTCCAACCTTTGGATAGGTGCTGCTGGCCCTCAGAGCTGCCTTAGCATCACCATCTGTGACTACCTCCAATTACCACTGACTTGGGTCCTGGCCCACCACTTATCAATGTGCCACACACTCCAAGTTCTCATCAACAATACCATCTTGCATGAAGAACTTTTGGTTTAGACTTTTGGACACTGTGGACACTATCTGGGGTAGAACAGACAACCATTTGTGGTCCTAGAAACTCTTTCCTTTTTCCTTATCTTTCCCAATTACCCCCTTGTAAAAGAAAAAAAAAAAATCCCTGTTGTTACACTCTGTGTCTTTGTTATGTCTTGCAATTGTAAGTGCTTGGGTGAGGACCCATGAACCCTGACATCTCCCCAGGCTTTTTACAGTTTCAGTTAGAGAGCCTTAGTTTTTACCAGGATGTTAAAAAATGTTCATCTTAGGGCCTCCCCGGTGGCGCAGCGGTTGAGCGCTGGGTTGTGAAGCTGCCCGCAGCCTCTGCAGCGCCGGTTCGATTCCCGGCTGCTCCCCAGCCACCGGAGGAGGGTCCCACATGGTGTGCAGACCTCTCCTGCCGCCCGCTGCTCCCCTCAGCAGTGTACTTCGGTCCTTCTGCCTGCTCTGCTCCCCGCTCTGGCTCTGGTGAATTCTCTCACCCTCCCGCGCTTCTGACTGTACCCAGTGCATGTATAAACAAAAAACAAACGAACAAACAAATAAATAAATAAATAAAACATGCCTCTATTTAAAAAAAAAAAAAATGTTCATCTTAATTTATAATAATTTTTTGGGGAGACTAAGGAATGATTGCTTTAGAGATACTAATATAGGATTTTTGCTTGGGAGAAGTATTAGTGAATATTACAACTTATATTAAAAGTGTGATGGTGTCATTGGACATTATAGTTTTAAACCTCTATAAACACACATTTTTCATGCCACACCCCACACTAGTACCCTAGTAATCCTCATAGAATGAAGATATGTGGTTCATTTCTGCATTATTATTGGGTCTCCAAAACTGTCAAGAGCCTTCTGTAAACACATTCTAAATCTAAACATATCTCTTAAAATGAACTTTTTCTTTAAAAAGACTTTCAATTGGGCTGGCATTTTGCTGTACTACTAAGTTTCCTAAGGGAGATACATTCAGAACCTAATGGGCTTTTCTGCCCAGTCACCACCGTCTGGTGGCCCTACTAAAAGACTGCTTCACTTAGCATGTAGAAAAATGAATTTTGCAAACTTAAAATTATAGCCCTTGCCTAAGGGGACTTCTAGTAGAAAGAAAACGCAGAAGTTAGCTGAAGTATAAGAGGTTTGTTTAGGAGAAAATGAGGTGTTAAGCCATCACCGCCAACTGATTTTTAGCATTTATTAATAGTGCTGAATTATTCAGGTCCTCTAATTCACTGACATTAAACTTTCAGTTGCCAATTTCTGTCTTCTTAATTGTTAATTCTCAGGTCATGTATTTGATGTGCCTGACTCAGAATTTTGTTAATATATCTTTTCTCATTTTCTACAAATTCTGACTTTGCTTTAAAGATAATTAAACTTAGTTCACTTTTTCATGTTTACCTTTTTTAATAGTAGTGAGCTAATATAACTTTTGTTTGGTCATAAAAACTGTAATATGAATAATTTATTCAGAAGCAAAGGTCACTTTTGAAATCTCCACATGCTTGAAATCTAAACCTGCAGATAGAGTGCAGATAGAGTGTCCATATGTACTCCAAGGTGAAAACCATACTGCCACTCCCAAATTAAATACAGTGTGTTCATAAAATGCTACTTGGTGTTGACTACTAAAACCATGGAATCTTGAAACCATGTTACTGTCTTGATGAAGGCAGCAGCTTATACAACATTAAGTTCTTACTTTAATTTTAAGCCACTCATAGATGCTAAATAATTGCTAATATAGATATTTGATTTCCCTATACTTTTAAATTCACTGCAGGTATGCACTAACATTTAGGAAAAAAAAAAAACAAACAAACAACAAAACAATTGCCTGGACTTTATTCTCAAAAATAATAGCAGTATGTACACTTCTTATAACATTTGCTACTTTAAGGGCAGATCACAAGATCAAACTCCTGGTAATTGGATGAAAGGTCATTATTCATTTGTATGAAGACTAATTTTATTTTGGTTGCTGGAGTTTCCTGCCTGAATTAAATCTACAATATACAGGAAAATGAAATAATAAAGAAGAGTGAAGGTAGGAGATACCAAAAAATTCCCACAAAATCAATGAAGAAGAAAGGAGTTGGAAAAGGAGGAAAGAAATCTTGAACTCAAGATTTTAAGTCTTCAAATGGGTGGGGATATAGAGAGATCTGGTTGGGTGAAAGTGAAAAGTTGATTTTAAGGATATTAAAATTGTGATTGTCCTGGTGCAAAGGAAATTATCTTATCTCATGGGTTCTTCTAGGCTGACAAATAACCAAATAAGCATTAGACAGATTGGTAAGAGAAAAAAGAGTATAGTGGCATATGTAAGAGAAAAAAGAATATAGTGGCATATGTTCCTCCTATATATATATATATGGGAAAGACCAAGCATGACTGGGTCACTCTCCCATGTAACTTCAGATGCCATCTTAAATAGCTAAGACTATGCCACAAGGATTTGGGAGGGTAGGGCCAGAAAAGAGGAACATCATGGAGGTTACCAGGGAAGGTTTAGTGAACAAAGATACGCAGATTTAAGTTCCGCTTCCTGCAGTAAAAAGAGACAAGGAAATTCAGTCTTCTGGTACATGCCCTTACAGAGTTTGCTAGTATATATCTTTCTCGAAGGCAACTTCCACCCAACCTGTAAAACCCCTCCCATGAAACCAATCTTTGGAATAAAGACCTACTTTGAAGTGGCAGAGTTTTGCTACCCTACAGGGTGATGAAGGGGTTAGGAGTAGGCATTGGGAAGGAATTAATGGGTAAAGCACAGGGGACTTTTAGGGCATAATGGATATATGATTTCTGGCATTATCAGACCTATAGAACTGTATAATATAAAGAGTGTACCCTAGTATAAACTAACTTACAGTAATATCAATATTGGCTCATCATTTATAACACATGGAATACATTATAATAGTAGTAGAAGAAACTGTGTTGGGGTATGTGCAGGTGGTAGGGGAACTCTAATTTCTACTCCATTTTTTCCATAAACCTAAAACTACTCTAAAATGCAAAGTCTATTAATCAGTTTTTAAAGCTGATTGTGATACATAAGATAACTTTCAAGTAGGCTGTGGGTAATGAAAGTTGACATTAGGAATGAAACTTGAAAGTCATCTATATAAAGAGACTTTGGGCTTCAGGAGTAATGAGCTCCTAATAGTGAAGAAAGGGAAGAAATTAAAGCCTAGGTGAGCCTCCCAATATTTCCATATAGGGGCCTGTTTCATCACAAAGAAATGTGAAGACCAAAAAGAATGACACTAAAAAATTGGAGAAGTACAAGTGTCACCTCACATCAGAGAAGCAAAGAATGAGATGAATTCGAAAGGTCAGTACTGATACTCCAAAGAGGTGAAGAATAATGAGCACTTAAAACGGCCATTAAATCTGATGATTAGGCAGGAGAAATGTCAGATATTTTTAACATAGTCCTAGTTGGAGTTGGATTGCAGAGAATCAATCGAAGTTGGTCTGCACATGGAAGTTGGAATTATAGATTCCTTTTAAGAAGAAAATAACCTACCTCATAGAGAGTTGACAAATGGTTTTTATTATTATTTTTAAACTGTGGAAGACAGTTTTTTTCTATAGGAAGGGCCTAAATAGCCAAAATCTTGGTAGAGGCTGGACATTTGGGAGAAGTGGTATTAAAAGATTAAAAAGTTTATCTGAAATCAGAGGGCTTGGAAGATGAAATATATACATATATAAAATATATATACAACTATATATAAATTTATATATAAATATATATATTGTCTGTATAATTTATATATACATATATTGTGTGTGTGTGTTTGTGTGTATAGTGGGTCATGTACCTGTAGTCAGAGAGTCAGAGATTAGGGACTTAAAGAAACTAGATGGGTAAAGTTATATAAATCTCTGTGTCTAATAAAGTAAAAGTTCAGCTTATCTGATTAATTATTTGGTGTTCGGGATGTTGGACCAACTAGAGCATGGCTAAGTTAAAATTCTGAGACACTTTTCATTTAAAATCCTCTGTAGTAAAGTGCTCTAATTATACTGCCAGATACGTAATTTTAATTCAAAATATCCCATAGAAACCATCCTTCCTTCAGAGAAGGAAAATGGCATAAGAAAGGTTATGTAGATTGCCTGAAGCCACACAGCTTTTTAGGGGCAGACTCAGGACTATAATGAAAGTCTTCTCTCAGGTAAAATTGATTTCTTCCTCTCTATTACCGCAGGTATGGAGAATTTGAACTGATCCAATGACATGTCTGATAGGCAGCTGTAGATAGAGAGCTGGTACTGCAATGAGAGGTGAGAACTAAAAGCAGAGTTCTTATTTGTATTGGTAATTCACATACCATAAAATATGCACTGTAAAAGTGGACAGTTCAGGAATTTTAGTACATTTGTGTATTTGTACTACCATCATGACTATATCATTTCGGAACATTTGTGTCCCTTCAAAAGGAAGCACCACAATTATCACCAGTCACTCCATATCACCTCACCCCTTCCCAATGAGTATCTGGGAACCTCTAATTTTTCTCTCTGGATTTTCTAATTCTGGACTTTTCGTATAAGTGAAACCATATAATATGAGGCATTTTGTATCTGGTTTCTTTCACCTAACCTAAAGTTTCCAGGGTTCATCCATGTTATAGTGTTTATAATTACTTCATTGCTTTTTAATGGCAAAATAACATTCCATTGCATGACTCTGCCATATTTTATTTATCTGTTTCTCAGTTGGCTGACATTAGACATGTCTCCATTTTTTTTTTGTCTTGTTAATACTACCGCTATTTGTGCACACATTTTTGTGTAGATAAGTATTTTTATTTCTCTTGGTATATACTTGGTAATGTAACAGCTTAGTCATACACACACACACACACACACACACATAAATAAAGCAGGAAGGAATAAGGGAAGGGGGGAGAAAAGGAAGGAAGCTGTTTAACCTTTTAAGGAACTGACAAATTGTTTTCCAAAGTTGCATATAGACTCTAGAGAGATAGAAGACTGAGAAAAGAAGGAAGGGAGGGAGAAAAGGAACTCTATGTTTAACTTTTTTTAGGAGCTGCAAATTGTTTTTTAATGCTGTTTTACCATTTCACAATTCCACCCGCAATGCACAAGAATTTGAATTTCTCCATATTCTCACCAACACTCACTATTGTTGTTTTGATTATAGCCATTTTGTGCTTATGAAATACTATCTCACTGTGGTTGTGATTTGCATTTCCCTGGTGATGTTGAGCACTTTTCCATGAGTTTATTGACCATTTGTTTATCTCCTTTGGAGCAATGTCTGTTCAGTTTCGTTGTCCATTTTATTGTGAATTGGGTAATTTGTCTTTCTATTATTGAGGTGTAAGTGTTCTTTACATATTCTGAATGCAAATCCCTTATCAGATTAAATTTTTTTTCAATTTTGTGAGTTGTCTTTTTATATTTTTGAAGAATCAATGTTTCCAATTTTATAGGGAACAACTTATCTTTTACTTGTGTTTTGGTGTCATAGCTAAGGAGCCATTTCCTAAACCAAGGTCACAAAAATATATACCTGTGTTTTCTTCTAGCATGCTATGAGTTTAACTCTTAAGTTCAGGATAATTTTCCATCTTGAATAAGTTTTTATATATGGTATACAATAGGGTCCAACTTCTTTCTTTTGTACATGGCTGTCCAGTTGTACCAGCACTGTGAATTGAAAGATTATTTTTTTCCCTTACTAAATTATATTGCTACCCTTGTTAAAAATTAAGTGACTGTAAATGACAGGATTTATTCCTGGACTCTCAATTCTACTCAATTGAATAGAATCTATTGAATCTCTAACTTCAAAATTATTTTAAATTAAAACAAAGAGTGAGCACATTGCTAAATACATATGGAAAATACATAATGGAAAGTTATCTATAATCCTGTCACTGTAAATATTTTGCCATATTTCCCTTGAGTAAGAGTCCATTTAATTCCTTTACAATTGTTATCCTTACCTGTTTTTTTAACCCACCACTCACATTCTTCATTTCTTTTCCTATATACTGCAGAAATCAAAGGAAATACTGAAAAGCAGCAGGACCCTTTAAATCACTATGTGTGTATGCACACGCATGCACACGCACACACACACAGTGAAGGAGGAAATGACTGTTTGTGTCAATATTGAGGCTCTACATCCATTGTCTCTTAATACACTTTGGCAAATATTTTCATGGATGTCTGATTCACAGGTTGCCTTAATTTAAGGACAAAAAATGAGAGCATTCTGAACAAAACAAACCTTTTTGAATCTGCTCTCAAACTGGTTTCTTTGCTCCCCAAAGACATTTTTCATCACACCTGAAATATCTAAGGCATATCTTTTCTTGAAAAATTTCTACACTCCTCAGGTACCTACACTTTCATGGTTTAACTCTTAGAAACCTCGGTGACCTTATAAACAAAGAAATCTCTTGAGAACCAATATTTTCAGAAAACCAAATGATTTTCAAAAATGTTGAAAGAGATCTAAGGCATTCAAATATCAGAAGAAAGGATTATGTCCTACTTAAGAGCTAGACATAAACACATGTAATATTTTTTAAAAAATATTCTACTGACTATGCACATACTACATTTTAAATTATTGGATTTTGACAATGACTTCGTCTGTACCTGAAATAATATTAGCTTAAAATTATTAGTGAATTACTGCTTTTAAAAATGAAGTTCTTATTTTAATGAAAATATACATTGTTTTTCCCCCTCAACTTAATATGTTCAAAAAGGAGCTGTTGACCTTCTCAAAACCTATTTTCGCTCCTCCCTTGCCTTTAGCACCTTCCCCCGCCATGTGGTCTGCCCCTGAAGATCTTTCAACCTATTCTCAACACTTTCCCAATTAATTAATTACTTGCTAAACCCCAACCTTGCCCTCTTTACTGTCATCTTGAAGGGACTAAACTCTTTCCTCTCTGACTAGGCTAATTCATTCCTCTTTGAAAGGTTGTTGGGTTCCACCTCCAGCTCACAACTTCCTGCTAATTTTTCTTCAGAGCCCTGATATTGTGACTTGCATGTTGACTTCCATATTGCCTTTGTCCTGTGACTAGTCTATAATCACCTTGGAGATGAGGATATTTCTATATTTCTCCTTAAGCATTTTGCACCTGAAGCAGAGCCTATCACATTGTAGGTGCTCCTTAAATGTGTGTCCTATAAATGATCAGTCATGAGTTATAACCAAAAAGTAAAAACCCTAAAGAATCTGAAAGAATGTGCACATGTGTAAAGCCATAATTAATGGATTTCCACAAAGTGAACCATCTAAGCTGCTTGCTTCCTGGGGACTCAACGTATGTCAACTCCATCCGTTTGAATGAAGTAAAAGAGAAGTTGTTTTTGGTTTTGTATGAACTCCAGAAAAATAATTATTATAACTGTTCTCCTTGTATTGCTATGGTCTGTAGCATTCATGCAACTTTTGCCTTTGTTGGAAAATCACTTTTTTCTAAAGGGGGCTTTATATTGTTTCTCAGTTTACTCATAACCAATTTTATTGCTAAATAATTTACACAAGAGTCTATTTCTTTATATAGTAACTTTACAATTATACTGTGAATGGAGAGCCTTGACTTTGCCTATCAAAGTTTGAAGATATTACTACCACCTTTCTAACCTCAAGTGAGGTGACCATTACCTCAAGGAAGACTTTACCAACTTTAATAACATTTATGACACTCAGGATGACAAAATTATTGGTACATACTGTGGTTGAATGGACTATAATAACATGATTTTAAATTGATAGTATATGGAAGGCATTTGGTGGTGAAATACACAGCAATATCAGTGGCATAACTTTGGCAATAGAAAATACTAAATATCCAAATGTCAGTGCAAAAAATAAAGCCAATACCAGGTAGTCAATGATTTTATATATCATCTTTGGGAAATAGCATCAATTAAATCTTTTAATCAAAATAAAACAGTAATTTATTCAACAGCCATAGTACCTAGAAATATATATACACACATTATATATGCATATGCATGTGTATGTATATATTTACTTATAGTCATGCCTTATCTCTACTTATACTTCCAGTCATAATTGCAGTCAAATGTTTCTTCATGTCTCTAAATTGTGTTTGTGCAATATACTGATGTGTTCATTTTTTTAAAGATTTATTTATGTATACAAGAACCGGGGTACGGGCCAGATGCACAGGAGGGTGAGAGGATTCACCAGAGACAGAGTGGGGAACAGAATAGACAGATTGACTGAAAGACACTGCTGAGGGGAGCAGCCGGTGAGACAGGAGAGGTCTGCTCACCATGTGGGTTGCTCAGAGGCTGGCAGGGATTGAACCCGCGCTGCAGAGGCTGTGGACAGTTTCACAATGTAGCGCTCAACTGCCTGCGTCACCAGGGAGGCCCTGATGTGTTCATTTTTGACATGTTTTTTGACCATTTATCTTAATGGGCAAGGATTTCTGTCTCATACACTACCACCTTATCCCTACTCCTTATGGTTTCTAATATAGTTACATCTATCATTTGACTTGACTCAAGGATACATGTTAACCTCATTAAATTATATGATTAGTTCACTCTGTGTTATGCTTCAAAGTGTATTAAGATTATTTTTCTTGCTCAGATTTCCATTTTTCCTGTAGTTTGTAATTGCTGTTGCTCTTGTCTCTTGCACTAAATTCCACATACTTTTACTACTCTCTATAATAACTCTCCAGATGTTTCATGATATTATGTGCTTTCTTCAGTCTCCTGTTAACTTCCCCCTGCTTTTTGAAAGTCCTCTCCTCCAGGCCCTATCTGGACTACTTGTTCTGCCTCTTGTTGAGATTTGTTCCCGGTATCCTTGTCTTTCTTTTCCTTTATTCTTGATTTCCTCACTCTTATTCCTGAATACACACACATCAGATTCTTACAAGGGTAGTATATTTTTGAGGTACTAAATAATTAAAAGTGTCTTTATTCTATGATTATATTTGGTTGATCAATTGGCTAGGTATAAGATTCTAGGCTGAAAGCCTTTTTCTCTCAGAATGTTATGTGTCTTTTAGCTTCTTTCTAGTTTACTGGAGAGAAACTCGATGAACTTCTGATTCTCAGTCTTTTTTCTGCTTTTATGGGTAGTGCTCTGAAATTTGTAAATACATGTATTTGTGTATGTGTTTGGGTCTCTTTTGCTTTTCAACCTAATGAATAGTGTCTTTAGGGTGGGAAAATTTTTTATTATTTTTAATAACTTTTTCTGTATTTTTTCTTTCCACAGCTTAATCATATGTTGGACCTTCTGGGTTTACATCCCAAAATGCTTTTATTTTCTTTAACTTTGCTCTTTATTTTAATCTTTTGACCCCTTGTATGTTCTTTGACTTATGTTCTAGCCCCTGCTATTGAGGTTTTTTTTTTTTTAAAAAGATAGCAATCTTTTCCTTTCCTTTCAATTTGCAAGTGCTTTATTTCCTTTCCCTCTATTTTTATGGTAACATTCTGAACTTAGTTTGTGTATGTGTTATCTTCCCACATCTCTTAGAGGATGTAAAATAAAGTTTATTTGAAATTTTCTTTTGAACCCTTATTTATCTTCATTTTAAGTTGGTTTCTTTTTCTGTTTTTGAAAGTTCTTTGTAGAAGTTTCAATATGTAGCCTGAGTCTTTCTTTCATTAGATATTTTATTTTTTTTACAAATTTAAACACTCATCTAATACTGCAAAGAGTAAAGTAGCTAATAGATTTAAGATGCTAGTAAAATTAATGAATGCTCATAAAATGTGATAAAAAGTCTTTTTTGTTCTTTTTACATTTTTCTCTCTTGTATTTCAAAAAATGTCATGAAGATAACAGAGAACAAACTTCTTATCAAATATAGATAATGGTAGACACTGTGACTGTTCCTTCAAATGTTATTGTGAGAGAAAGTTTTACATCATGTGAGTATTAAAAGCTGATAATGTGTCTATATTGGCAGTCTAGACTTTTCAGCAAGATTGAAAAATATTTCTGCTAGTTGTTAAACTGTTACCGTGAAATCATAAATATGTACACTAAAAACAGATGAGATATTTTATCAGTGCCTTAAAATTATTTTCATTAAATTGTGTTATATTCTAAATATTAGTAATGCTATAACTAAGCATAAAGCAATAAAATGAGTGTTTTAGTAGCTTAATTACTATGAGTTTACTTAAGGAAATATTTTTTCCTTCTGAAAATAAAAGTTAATGACAAATATAATGAACAAGGAGAAAGAAAAAAAGTGTCATGAATGGTTTTCCATGTGAAACTCTAGGTTTAATTCATCAGCATCAGTGTGCCCTATATTGACAACATAATCAGACTGGGAATGGATAACTGGTATTGACTGAGAGAGAGATACTATCTCCCATTTTAATTCACTTAGAGATCTTACTACTAAGCCTGCTGGAGTGGTTCTCAATTGATGTCTTTCAGGGAGCTTCTACTTCCAAGAGCCAGAAGTTGATAGCTGGAAACATTGATTATAACAGCTGAGACAAAGGGCAGAGTGGGAGTGTGCTTTTACAATGTATGGCATGGTTTTAGCTTTTTACCTGTCACCTCTTTTATCAATTCCTGACATTTTCTTGATCTGGTAAGGCAGACAATGTTGTTGAACTGATTCAATGTCATCTATAACTTCTTTTCCTATAGCAACTTTCATGGATTGTTCTGGAGGTGACTATGTGACCTAATTTATGAGTGGACTTCCAGAAGTATCTAGCATATGAATTAATATTTTCTTAGGGCTATAATAAATGAGCTATAAATTTAAGAATTATTCGTAAAATTTATTCCAGAGGTGCCCTTTCTTTGCTTCTGACTCTGGCCCCACAAATGTTTCTGTCACCCCAGGTCCATTCATGGCTTTCTTCTTATCTGCTTACACATGTTCCTACTAGATGGCTTCTCTCAATGATGTAGTTATTATTTACCAAGGTTTCAAAGACTTTTCTTATCTGAAACTTTCCACTGAAGATTAACCTTGAATTTCCCAGAGAGCCCACAGATACAGCACATTTAAAATACCCCAAAATGAACTCATCATCTGTCCTCTCAACACCAAGCTTTGCGTGCAGTTGTGGTTATTGCTATCTCTCTGGTCACCCTTTAGAAAACTCTCACAATCATCTTTTGCTGCCACTCTAGATGAGTTCCATCAATCAAGACTTCTCAGGATCGGGCCTCCCCTGTGGCGCAGCGGTTGAGCGCTGGGTTGCGAAGCTGCCCGCAGCCTCTGCAGTGCCGGTTCAATCTCCGGCTGCTCCCCGGCCACTGGAGGAGGGTCCCGCATGGCGCGCAGACCTCTCCTGCCGCCCACTGCTCCCCTCAGCAGTGTACTTCGGTCCTTCTGCCTGCTCTGGTGAATTCTCTCACCCTCCCTCGCTTCTGGCTATACCCAGTGCTTGTATAAATAAATAAATAAATCTATAAAAAAAAAAAAAAAAGACTTCTCAGGATCTTTCACTAAGATTAATATACTCCTGGGAACATATGAAAAATTTCCATGGGAATCCATTCCCAGTGCTTACCATCCATGCTGTTTTTCATTCTCCTTCTCTGACTCTCTCACTATAGTCATCTTCTTCCTACTTCTTACCAAATAAAGGCATACCTGTCACCTCTTCAGAATCCCACTGTAGGGCATGCTCAATGGTACAAAAAAAATTCAAGGACACAAAGAATACAGCATTTATTTAAATAAATAAACAAAACCACACTTCTACTCCATGTAGCTGTCATTGAAAGATTGCACCTATGGAAATGTCCAGTGAGACCAAGAGAGACCATCAGTGAGAAACATGGAATGCAACTGTCATCTATTTCATACAGACACCAAATCCATGGCAAGGCTCTTTTCATCCCATTGATCTATACCTGTGAATGGAAGCTCAGAAGTGAAATGGTCATTGTGGGGATGTATTTTAACATGCATATAAATTGAAGTGTGAAGTCATAATTTTTCAATTCAATTAATTAAAAAGCAGAGGTAAGTGTTGCTGGATAGATTTTATGGCAGAAATCTTCCAGAATTTGAGTGAACAAATCTGTAACTCCAAGGATAGGAAGAAAACTTAAAGCATATGATACATCATAACAGAATAACTGTGTTGTTCACTCAGAGAACCTCACTCACTGTGAATACAATGTGAATAAGGTAGGCTAATGTGGTAAAAGGAAACTATTAAGCAATAATATTTTAGCAATACATATTAAAATAAAAAATAATTTTCTCCATAACTTTTCTGAGTATATTTGGCTTTAAAAAAGTTGCTGATAAATAAATGAGAATGTGGCAGGAATAATTAGAAGTCATTTGTAGCTTCTTGGAATGTCCTTACATAAACCCAGAAATTAAGAAAGTATATTATTCTGGTAAATAGTTAACAGATTCTTTTGTAAGTCAGTGATTTCTGCTTCTTTTCTTTCAAAAAACTTTAAAAAATGTAATCAAGATATCAATAGATAAATGATTTCAGATACATTTACTAGTAGAGCACTATATTATTTTTGGCAAATAACTCAGAAGTCCAAAATGTACAAAAAACTACATTCTCATTTTATTATGTGAGCTAGATTTCTGGGGACTTAGGTCTATAGAAATAAGCAGTAGAATTAGAAATGATGCTGAACCCTGTCTCAATCTAACAATGGGTAGTAATCTTCCATAACTGCAAGAACTAATGTGTTGAGGTGGGATAGAGGGGACTCAGCTCCAGCTATCTCATTAAGAGATATTTTTAACAAAATTTATGTAATATTTAATTTTTGAAATACATGTATTTTCATCAATTCTATACCACTAATAATTGCAATGAAAACTCAATCCAAAGAACTTGTTAACACAAGTTAGAGCCATATAGCTACAGCAAATTTAAAGAAAGTTAATTTCAATTTCTTCATTATTTTTATGAAGTATGATAGAGTTATCAATAAGAAAACTTTCAAACAAAAATATATTAAATTAGCATTAAATTATATCTGGGTCAAGTGAAATGGAAAATAAGTTCAAGACAAAAAGAATCATAACATTTGTGACTTTACAGTAGTATTTTTCAGGTATTTCTTAGATTGGATGATGATGGACATCTACTTGTGGTACTTGGGATTTACTGACTACTTTTGAAAAGTGATTTTATTTTAAAGTGCCAAAATTTACAATCAGCCAGAAATTATATACTATGAAACTACTTAAAATTATTTGAAAATGTATGTCACCTTAAAAATACATTGAGATCAAGTGCTCTACAGATTTCAATTCAACTGCTATCAACATCCCCATGACAGTAGAAGAATCCATCTTAAAATTCATGTGGAATCTTAAGGGACCTCAACTTGCCAAAACAATCTTCAAAAGGAATAAAAAATTGGAGGAATCATACTTCCTGATTTCAAAACTTGCTACAAAGCCTCAATAGTCAAAATAGCATTCCAGTTGCATAAAGATAGACATATAGACCAATGGAATAGAGTATAAAACTCAGAACTAAGCCATTGCACCTATTGTCAAATGATTTTTAACAAGAACACCAAAACTTTCCAATGGAGAAATGTTTGACTTCTCAACAAAAAGATTGGCAAAACTGTACTTCCAAAAGCAAAAGAATGAAACTGGACCTTTACCTTATACCAAATCAAAAAACTAACTCAACGTAGATCAGACACCTGTATATGAGAACTAAAAATCTCAAACTCTTAAAAAAAAAAATAAGGGAAAGCATGACATTTGATTTGGTAGTGATTTCTTATATATGACACCAAAAACATGGGCAACAAAGAAAATATAGAAGAAACAGGACTTTTTTAACTAAAAATTTTTGTGTTCTACCTGCACCCCTATGTTTATAGCAGCACTGTTTACAATAGCTAAGCTTTGGAAACAACCCAAATGCCCAAAAATAGATGACTGGATCAAGAAGATGTGGTACATATATACCATGGAATATTACTCAGCATTCAAAAAAGATAAACACATGCAATTTGCAGCAACATGGATGGCGCTGGAAGGGATCATGCTCAGCGAAATAAGCCAAAAAGAAAAAGAAAAATACCGGATGGTCTCACTCATAGCAGGAATCTAGAAAACTTAAATAAGGGACCAGGAAAATGAATAACTATAAGAAAGTGAAAATCAAAATCAACAAAAAACTATGAACCAGAGACACTTTTTTGGGGGCGGGGGCGGGAGGGGAGGGATTGGGGTCAGAATGGGGGGGCTGCAATTGTATGGGGAATATAACAATAAAATTTATTATTAAAAAAAAAAAATTTTTGTGTTCTAAGTAATACCATCAGCAGAGTGAAAAGGCAACCCGCAAAAAGGGAGAAAATATTTGCAATTCATATATCTTCACAAGGGGTTGATAATCTGAATATAAAGAGAAATCTTATAACTCAACAAGAAAGCCCAATTCAAAAATTAGTTAAGGATTTGAGTAGACTTTTCTTCAAAGAAGATACAGAAATGGTCAATAAGTTCATGAAAAGATGCTCAGTATCATTAGCAAAATACAAATTAAAACCACCATGAGATAGCACTACATCCATTAGGAGAACCACTATTTAAAACAAAATAAAACAAAACAGCAGAGGATGGAGTGTTGAAGTGGATGTTGAAGAGGATGTAGAGAAATTGGAACCTTTGTTTCTTACTACTGGGAAAATAAAATGGTTCAGGTGCTGTGGAAGATAGTACGGCAGTTTCTCAAAAAGTTAAACAGATTTACCATATCATCCAGCAGTTCCATTTCTAGATATATACCCAAAAGAACTGAAAGTGTGGACTTAAAGAGATATTTGGACACCAATGCTCATAGTGTTAATCACAGTAGTGAAAAGGAGATGGAAACAGCCCAAGTGTCTGTCCATGGATGAAAAATGTATGTGTGTGTAATGAAATAATATTTAGCCTTAAAGAGAATGAAATTCTTGTAATTGCTACAACATGGATAAACCTTGGAAACCCTAAGCTAAGAAATACAGCTTTTAAAATGCTTTTTAATTAAATTATTTTTATTGAGGTAAAATTGGTTTACAATACAATGCATGTTTTATGGGTTTTGGTTTACACATTTTCAAGTGCATGTTATCACTCCATCCCTGCTGCCAAAAGACCAGTAATCTGCCATAATCCAGTGGATCCCCCAACCCCTTTTGCTCTCGTTACCCACAATGTCCCCCTTTAGGAGTCTAAGTCAAGGGTTTTGTAACTAGAATAATTAAATTCATAGAGACAGAAAGTAGAACAGTGATTACCAGGGACTAAAAGGAGGAGGAAGTGGAGAGTTGTTGTTTATGAGAACAGTTTCTATTCAGGATGATGAAAAAGTTTTAAAGATGGATAGTGGTGATGGTTGTACAACAGTGTCACAATGTTGAATGTAGTTAATGCCACTGAATTGTATACTTAAAAGGGTTAAAATGTTAAATTTTATATATTTTACCACAATTTAAAGATACAATGTATTCGAGATAGTTTTTGAGACTCATAGATATATAGTTTTTCAAATATTTCTGAAGAAATAAATGCATAGCTCTTCATGTAGTTAAAGAATACCTGTCTGGTGTCCTTCGCAGTGAACCTACTCCTCTACTTCATTTTCCTTCTTCTCACCACCGCAAATTCACATCTGCTGCAATTATATGCAAGTTGTTTCCTCTACCTTCAATGCCCCGGCTCTGCCCAGCAAACTAATGAATAGAATCAGACACATCAAGACTGAGCCCAAGTGCCCACCACCTTTGGAAAAACTGTGTTGACTCCTGTAGACAGAACTCAGTTCTCTTTCTACTATTTCCAAGCCTCTGATATGTCCTAAACCTGTCCCCAACCAGACTAAATCCTGTAAGGATAGGGAAAGCATCTGCTTCATTTTTCTGGCTCCTATGCATAGCACAGAGTATAATCTGAAGCAGTTTCTTAGTAAACAGTGCAATAAGTGATTATAAAAAATATCCTTTCTTCCTAATCATTTCTTCTCAGAGAGTGAACAGACATTTTCCCCCACATTCCAGAACAAGAAAATTAAAAAGAAATTTCCTACTTTGCTTAGGCTGCAGACATCAGGAGGCTGATGGTAGAGGGCTAGTGTCAAAATTCTGTTCTCATCTTATGACCCTGGTCTGTGGAGCCAGGTAATAAATCTTGCTGTGAATATGTAAAGAGCATTACTTTATAGCTTCTAAAACATGTGTTCTGAAATACTTGCCATAGGTCCTGTCCATAAATGAAATAATCTTATACATATTTCTGTTACCCCTTTTGTAATAAACCCCCTGCCACTGTTCCAACACCAGGAGGTTGGAAACAAGTGTGTCATTAATGAACGATAGCAAATCCTAACCAATGGCCTCCAGATGAAAGCCTTGTTATTTCATTACTGGTCTCTAGAGCTATTTGGTCCCTTAACATTGTAGCACAGGGTTTGTACTGAAGAGTCTAAACCTTGAATTATATATATATATATATACCAAAAAAACCTGTAAGTAGTCCTTGACATAATTTGGAGCGATTGTATTGTATTCTATTAGGCTAAAAATTCCTTATTAAAAATCAATTTAGTTGTGCATACACCATCTGGTTGATATTATAGTCTTTTGTCGGAGGGAAATACAATGTTATATTTACCTGATTTTCCATAGTATAAGTGTTTAATTTTGTAGAAATAGAGACATTTTGTAGTGCTGAAAAATTAGAATTAAAGAAATGTTAAAGTGGTCACCAGACTTCCCTTTACTAACTTTTGAACTATGAAATTTAGCTTCTTGTACCATTTGGGATTTTAATAGAAAAGAAAATGCTAAAATAGAAAAGAAAATGCTAAAAGAAATTTATATGTGCATATCATGTTACATTTACTTGCATATGATAATTTCTATTTTGTACTTTTAAAAGTATAATCCCTTCAAGCATAACTAGATTGTTCCATTGGTATTGATTTGTTTTTATTCAAAGAATTTGATAATGAAAGTGAGAGGTTTACTTTTGATTGTCTTCTGGGTTGGTTTCAACCATATTAGCAAACTATTACAATATTTTAGTTCATGCTATTGCAGAAGAATGTTTCAAACCACAGCAATTACATTTTGCTACACAAATGGGGAAGATTTTTGCAATCTGTTTTTTAAAATAGATTATACCCTAATATAGAAGGGATCCTTTAGATCCTTACATGTTATCTGAGGCTGAAGATTTGGATCATTTTCTTAAGTTTTTTTGATATGCTTATATCCTTATAAATGTGAATTATTTTGTTCATATTACAATCTTAAAATATTAGCATCATTATAAGTTTGTAGCTATATTGCTTTGATTCTGAATCACTAACTTCAATGTCTTAAAAAAATCATTCATTTGTTTTATATGATCTATTGTTAATGACTGTAATATCCCTGTGGCTTGAATTCTTTTGTGAAATGAAGATAATGCCTATTTATTATGATTGCTTTAAGATTTAAATGAGATGATCATTTAGAGTATTAGAAGATTCTTAATGTTGCAGAGTCAGCATTAAATTCATGGTAGTCTTTATAGTCAACATCAGAAACAACAAAAATTACAATTCTGCACTGTGTGTGGTTTTCTTTCCATTTATTCATTACAAAAAAATTAAGCTTGGGACTTTAAGGAAGTTGTCTGTGCTTACATAGCAATTAAGTGACCATTTTAATGTTCAATAGTAACATTCTGCATGTGTTCATTTATTGAGCTCTTACTGTATTCCAAGCATTGTGCTAGATCCCGAGAGTGTACTGGTGAGTGGAATCAACATACTCCCTGCTTGTATGCATCGTTCAGATCATGGGTTAGACACATAACAGTGCAGCAAAATTATAAGAAATGAAGCCAACAGAGAAATGAATATGGTACCATGATAAAGAAAGCAAGCTCTTCTACATGTTTCTTTAAAGTTGAAATATATAAAGAAACAATTTTCCCTCATCTGCCTCCATTTCTACTCAGGTAATCAGTAGGAACAGTTTAGCTAGCCTTCCATGCCTTTCTCTCCACTCATGTCATCCCATATAAAAGTAGCATTATTGATATGGTTTTATGAAAAATCAATCGTGTGTGTATTGCTCTGGAACTTACTATTTTGTTTTGTCTTGAAAAGTCCTTAGAAGTTTTATGAATATGTAGTTTTTACTGCTAGCATTGTATCCTATACAGGACTGACCCAGAAAATAAAACAAAAACAAAAAAAAAACCTCTATGAAGATCTAAGAGATAAAGTTCTCACTGTTTATTTTAGTAGTGTGTATTTAATCCTGGCCACTCAATCCCATAATTCATGGACCAAACTTACTTGAGGGGAAAGTTTCTAAGGTATCTTACCACTGCTGCTACTACTATGATTGGTATTATTATTATTATCATCACTGTTCTTATTTCTAACAACCTTTTTTTTTTTATAATAGCATCCTTGATTTTTTTTCCCTTTGATTTCATGTCTACCTACACATCTACCATTTTACCTTTCCTTTTGTCAATCTAATACTACTGCTTTCATATACATTCCTTCGTTTACATGTAAATAAATTTAACATTTTAGAAGTGCTTAAAATGTTAGACTTTCTACATTTACCTCCTAATAAAATACTAGGTTTTTTTCCCCTTATGCTTTTTGTTTTGTTTTGTTTTTTAATACTACAAAACAAGATATGTCTTTAGATGCAGATACTTATGAGAAATGAATTTCTAAATATAAAAGTTTTAGATTGAATAATGCTTTTTAAAAATCTTAATATTGGGCCTCTCCTGGTGGCATAGCAGTTGAGCGCTGGGCTGCAAAACTGCCTGCAGTCTCTGCAGCGCCGGTTCGATCCCCGGCCTCTGGCGAGGGTCCCACATGGTGTGACAGACCTCTCCTGCAGCACCCGCTGCTCCCCTCAGCAGTGTATTTTGTTAGTCTGCCTGTTCTGTTCCCTGCTCTGGCTCTGGTGAATCCTCTCACCCTCCTGCGCTTCTGACTGTACCTAGTGCTTGTAAATAAATAAATAAATCTTTTTTTAAAAAAAAAAATAACATTAAAAAAATCTTAATATTGCCATATACTGTCATTTTGTCAGATCAAATTCCAATGAGATGATAGCATGTTGACCTTTACACTGATCTTTAATGTCAGTTAATCAGCTTAGACCTAGATGTGCAATCAGTAAATCATGATGTTATTGCCTCTTTAGTGAGAAACCAATTTATTTAATTATTCTCTATATGTTATTTTTCCACTTCAGCCCTCTATTATGGGTCTTAGAAGAACAGAATAAATGAAGGATAAGTCATCCCTTTGCCAAATGAAGCAGTTATTTTGTTACATATTTGGATGGTTATTTGTGAACCCAAGTGTGGTGGCAGGCATAGCTCTCTGAACTTGTACAATGGCAGCCAGGACCTCTAGACTGGAGTCTGTGCAATTAGCCAAGACAGTTATTGCATTTTTGGCACCAAGGCAGCAGTTAAAGCAAAGAAGGCTCTTTTTCCAAGAAGGAAAAGCCATTTAATAAGTTTGAGTCAGTTTGCTCATAACAGCACTACATTTGAGGACCAAAACCCCAGGAGCTTGGCAAGCCATTCCTGCTTGGCAGGTCTTCCCCCAACTCACCAAGTCTGAGGCTATCCAGGCAGAACCTGGCTCTCCCCATTCGACTGTGTTCAGTTAATAGCATTCCTAGTTAATAGGAAAGTAAGGGCAGAGGAATCGTTTCCCCCATTAATTGAAAAGAGTAAAATTTAGTGGGCATAAGAAACTGCAGTCCAAGTAACTGTACTTTGGAGTGGGGACTGGCTGTCTGTTTGCTTTGAGGGCTGTGTGTTTGGTGTATGCAGTTTCGAACTTGTGGTCCAGCAAAAATAGTATTAATGTTTAAGAATTGGGCAGTGCTTTCTTTTTTGTATATGAATTAACATTTGTATATGACTAACTAGTGTGAAAGTCAGATTTTATAGTGTGTCATGGAGCCATCATGTACCTGTCTTATGAATAAATAAAATAAAAACTAAGTATGTTTGTATAAATATTTAAAAATACAGTGTGTTCTCATACTTTTTCCATTTCACCTATGGAAATCTTGCCAAAATGAAATCAAGTTTGAATGTTTGCAATGTAAGAAAAAAACCATCTCATGGATTTTGAAATTAGGAGTTAGATTTTTTTGTTTAGTTTTATTTTGGTTTTAGTTTTTTTCTATACCAAATATATAGCTTTAAGGAAGTAAACAGGTCTGATCATCTAATGATGGATTATTTGAGTGAAGATTGAAATTGAACTAGAAATGTCTTGAACTTGTTTATACATTTCAAAACTATCAGAAAATATAAAAATGCAGCACCTGCAACTGATAAAAATTAGCACAAACGTATCAAAATATTTGAAGAAACATGTGCCCAAGTCAGTGCCAACTTGGACAGAATCATAACACTGGCTGCTTGAAGTATCCCAACATTCAGCCAATCAAGGATATTAATTTGCAATGAAGACTGGAAACTTTTCCATAGCTCAGGACTGCTTGGAGCAAAGGTTAATGGTTGGAAGGAGATGTTTAATTTCACAGGATTGTATTTTCTTTTTTTGTATGTTTTCAGCTACTTGGGTGTTTTCATTATATAATATTCACTCTCAGTTGTCATTAGTAATTTATAAAGATAGAGATCTGTTTTAGGGCTCGAAATTTGTGAAGTTTTTGATTCACATCCAATGCTACTATGACCTCCAAAGAATAGGGCCTGTAGTTCCATAAATGAGTTAAGGCTGAGGGAGAGTTACACAAAAGCAGTGAAGCTTTCTGAGCCCATACTCTACAAACACACACACACACACACACACACACACACACACACACATAACCGTGGTATCTTGTAGTCATACTTGCAGCCTGTCACTTGTCACTTTTAACAAATATCTGTTACAACAAGGTTTCTAAGTTTTGTCAGATTGACCTAGTAAACGTTCTCTCTTTCATTAAGAGTTTCTTAACAGTGATGCTTTTGACATTTTGTATCTGATTATTTTTTGTTGTAGGGAATTGCCTCGGTATTGTGGGATATTTACAGAATATTTGGCCTCTACCTACTAAATGCCAGCATCACCTTAAAATTGTCTCCAGGCATTGTCATGTGTCTCATCAGAGGCAAAATCAACCCTAGTTGAGAATTGCTGCTTGAAACAGTTATAGAAATAAAACATAAACACAATTAAAAAGTTCAAAATCATGCAAGAGGTATGAATCTCCATCCTATCCCTAGAGAATACTTCTGCCAAAGATAAGAAATATTAACAATTTCTTATGTCTTCAAAGGTTTCACATATGTATTGCCATATAAATCTGTTCTACCCAATCATGACATTTAACATATGCCTTTAATAATATATCTGTAACATAATTTATTAGAATACATGCAGATATTATTCTTTTTAAAGTCTGCATAGTGGGCCATTGTTATGGATGAACCATAATCCATGTAACCAGCGATAGTGTACTTGAAGGTTCTAATTTTTTCTTTCCCAAGACATCATGGTAACTCTTACTTTCAATTTGAATACTCTGTAATTATAGCTGTAAGATGTATATGAGCAGGGCCTCCCTGGTGGCTTAGGGGTTAAGTCCCAACACTAACATAGAGAAGGCCCACCTCACACATCCTGAGTTCCATCCCCAGCCAGGAAGCTAACACTCATGTGACACAGCAGCCTTCCTGTCTCGTGCTGACTGCTCTCCTTAGCAGTATATTTCAGTAGATCTGCCTCTCTGTTCCCCACTCTGTCTCTGGTGAATCCTCTCGCCACCACCATCACCACCCCTACCTCCGGCCTGCACTCCAGTTCTTCTATGCAAAAATGCTGTCTTACAAGTCAGGTATGAAAGTTGCTATTTTCCCAGGTTATAAGCTTTTTTGAGTCTTTGCCAATCTATAAAACTTTATATCCCCGTGTGAGTGTCTGTATGTATGTTCATCTTTGTGTGTACAACATTAAAAAAATGAGCTTTCCGTGAAAATCAAAATCAACAAAAAACTATGAACCAGAGACACTTTTTGGGGGGTGGGGGGCAGGAGGGGAGGGATTGGGGTCAGAATGGGAGGGTTGCAATTGTATGGGGAATATAAAAATAAAATTTATTATTTAAAAAAAAAAAGATAAACACATGCAATTTGCAGCAACATGGATGGCACTGGAAGGGATCATGCTCAGCCAAATAAGCCAGAAAGAAAAAGAAAAATACCGGATGGTCTTACTCCTAGCAGGAGTTTAGAAAACCTAAATAAGGGACCAGGAAAAAGACTAATTATAATAAAATCAAAATCAAAACCAACAAGTAACTATAAACCAGAGACACACCACCGAGAGGATGGGGGGAGGAGGAGGAATTAGTGTCAAAATAAGGGGGGTGGGAATTGTATGGGGAATATAACCAAGATGAAAATGCATACATTGTGCAAAAATGAAAAATGATGTAAAAAATATATAAAATAAAATATATAAAAACAGAAAAAAAAATGATCTTTCCTATATTTATAAGCTGCTTTCCCCCAAGATTTTATATATATATATATATATGCCAATTTTCTTAATGATTTGGTGAGCATTTTCTTGCTCATTTTTAAAAAATTTTTCTATATTAAGGAAATTAAACCTCTGCCTTACCAGCAACTTACATAGATATTATAAATATTTTTGTATTTATCAGTTTTCTTCCAACTTTATTAATATTTTCTCTATAGAAATAGTTTCAAGTTTATTCCTCTTTTTCTGATTTAATGTCTAACATTCAGTTTCACAAACAAAAAAATCTCATTTTCAATACCTTGTATTTTTAATATTTAAATATTAAAGTCATTTGAAATAAGATCAAAATTTTTTTCTAAATATCATAATGTATTATACTATAAAGCACATTTCATTTTTTTTATTTAAATTTTTTTTCACATTTTATTTAAATTTTATTTTTTATATTCCCTATACAATTTCAACCCCCTTATTTTGACCCCAAGCTCTCCTTTTCCCACTCCCCAACCCTCTTAGAGTGTCTCTGGTTCATAGTTTGTTGATGTTGATATTTTCTTTCTTATAGTTATTCTTTTTCTTGGTCCCTTATTTAAGTTTTCTAGATTTCTGCTATGAGTGAGACCATCCGGTATTTTTCTTTTTCTTTTTGGCTTATTTTGCTGAGCATGATCCCTTCCAGCGCCATCCATGTTACTGCAAATTGCATGTGTTTATCTTTTTTGAATGCTGAGTAATATTCCATGGTGTATATGTACCACATCTTCTTGATCCAGTCATCTATTTTCAGGCATTTGGGTTGTTTCCAAAGCTTAGCTATTGTAAATAGTGCTGCTATAAACATAGGGGTGAAGGTGCTCTTTGGAATTGATGTTTCTGTGTCCTTTGGGTAAAACCTAGGAGTGGAATTGCTGGATCATATGAAGCTCTATGTTTAGTAGGTCAAGAAATCTCCACACAGCTTTCCATAGTGGTTGGACCAGTTTGTACTCCCACCAATAGTGCAGGAGAGTTCCTTTTTCTCCACAACCTCGCCAACATTTGTTGTTGCTAGGTTTTTTTTTTAATATGTGCCATTCTCACTGGTGTAAGATGGTATCTCATTGTAGTTTTGATTTGCATTTCCCTGATTACAAGTGATGTTGAGCATTTTTTCATATGCCTGGTGGCCATTTGCATTTCCTCTTCAGGGAAGTTTCTTTTTAGCTCTTCTGACCATTTTTTGACTGGATTATTTTCTTTGTTTTTGTTGAGTCTCATCAGCTCTTTGTAGATTTTTGTGATCAGTCCTTTATCATTAGTGTTTTGTGCAAAAATGTTCTCCCAGTTGGTGGAGTTTCTCTTTGTTTTTGTTATTGTCTCTTTTGCTGTGCAGAAGCTCTTTAATTTGATGTAGTCCCAGCTGTTTATCTTTGCCTTCACTATCACTGCTTTGGGTGATGTGTCTGTAAAGATGTCTTTGATGTGCAAATCACGTAGTGTTTCGCCTATATTTCCTTCTATGTATTTTATGGTTTCAGGTCTTATATCTAGTTATTTAATCCATTTTGAGTTGGTTTTTGTGCATGGTGTTAGGTAGTAGTCAAGCTTCATTCTTTTGCATGTAGCGACCCAGTTTTCCCAGCACCATTTATTGAACAAACTTTCTTTGCTCCAATGCATATTCTTTGCTCCTTTGTCAAAGATTAGTTGACCATATATCTGTGGGTTTATTTCTGGGTTTTCTACTCGATTCCATTGGTCTGCATGTATATTCTTGGTCCAATACCATGCAGTTTTGATGATTATGACTTTGTAGTATAGTTTGAAGTCTGGACGTGTGATGCCTCCATTCCCTCCTTTTTTTTTTTTCAGGAGAGCTTTGGCTTTTCAGGGTTTTTGGTGATTCCATATGAATTTCAGCAATAATTGTTCTATTTCTTTGAAGAATGACATTGAGATTTTTATTGGAATAGCATTGAATCTGTATATTGCTTTTGGTAGGATGGCCATTTTAATAAAGTTTATTCTTCCAATCCATGAGCAGTGGATGTCTTTCCATTTCTTTGTGTCTTCTTCTATTTCTTTTAACAGTGTTTGATAATTTTCTTTGTATAGGTCCTTGACCTCTTTTGTTAGATTTATTCCCAAGTATTTGATTTTTTTTGTTTTGGTAATAAAAGGGATTTTTTTTCTTCTTCTTCAGATTTATTGTTTGTGTATAGGAAGGCTACAGACTTTTGCATGTTGATTTTGTATCCTGCCACTTTACTGAACTGATTGATGAGTTGAATTAGTTTTTCTGTGGAGTTTTTGGGGTTCTCTATGTATATTATCACATCATCTGCAAATAGTGATAGTTTGACTTCTTCTTTTCCCATTTGGATTCCTTGTATGTCTTTCTCTTGTCTTACTGCTCTGGCTAGGACTTCCAGTATTATATTGAAAAGCAGTGGTGAGAGTGGACATCCTTGTCTTGTTCCAGATCTTCATGGAAATGCTTTCAGCTTTTCACCATTGAGAATGATACTGGCTGTTGGCTTGTCATAGATGGCCTTTATGATGTTGAGGTATGTTCCTTGTATCCCAAGAATTTCAAGGGCTTTTATCATGAATGGGTGTTGCACTTTGTCAAAAGCTTTCTCAGCATCTATTGATATTATCATATGGTTTTTATATTTCTTTTTGTTGATGTGTTGGATAACGGTGATTGATTTTCGGATGTTGAACCATCCTTGTGTCCCTGGAATGAATCCTACTTGGTCATGGTGAATTATCTTATGGATATGTTGTTGGATTCTGATAGCTAAAATTTTATTGAGGATTTTTGCATCAGTGTTCTTTAGCGAGATTGGCCTGTAGTTTTCTTTTTTTGTGTTGTCTTTGTTCGGTTTTGGTATTAGTGTAATGTTGGCTTCATAGAACGTGTTTGGTATTATCGCTTTCTTCTCAATTTTTTGGAAGAGTTTGTGATGGATAGGCACTAATTCATTTCTGAATGTTTGGTAGAATTCATTTGTAAATCCATCAGGTCCTGGGCTTTTGTTTTTGGGGAGATTTTTGATTACCATTTCAATTTTGCTGCATGTAATTGGTCTGTTTAGGTGTTCTATTTCTTCTTTATCTAGCTTATAAAGCACATTTCAAAGAAGTGAGATTGCTTATTAGCCAAATGCTTCGGACATATTTGCCTATACTTTGGTGTAAAATAATAAAACTGGCTCCATACTTGCCACCTGCAAGGAATCAACAGGGCAATTGTAGCTTAAGGAGGATCAGTGTTTTCAGAATATTAGGCAAGGGTCCCATTTAAAGGGCTTTGTAAGTCAAGGTTATGAATTTGATCTTATTAAATAGTGCTTATTTTTCATATTTGTTTGATATTTTTCTCTTAAATATACTTTGTATGTAGCATATATTTTAGGTTTTATTTTTTTACCTAAGGAGCACGTAAGTATTTTATACTATTAATATACCATATTTTGTATTTTGTCATCACATTTTATGTTATTCTTTCAATTCTTTATATTTTAGTTTCTATTCTTTGCTAAAATTCTTGTCATTTTTTATTTTCCAGAGTACTTCTTCACTTCTGACTCCCGTTATTGTATTTTGCTAAAGAGAAATATAAAACCAGTTTGATGTGACCCTTTGTCGATTAATTCCTTTTCTGCCTGAATATGTTTTTGAAAATGATCATATATTAATTCCTACATTAGGATATGTGTGGGTGCTGGTCTTTCAGTATCTATTATTTCCTGGGGACAAGAGATGCCCTTTCTGATGGCTGATTTATGTTTCAGAATATTTTAAAAATTTGTCTTCTGTTTTACCTTTGAACATTTTTTCTCTATTTTTTTTTAAGATTTTTTTTTAATTTATGCATATAAGAGCTGGGGTGCAGGCCATAGGTGTGGCAGGTGAGAAAATTCACCAGAGCCAGAGCAGGGAGCAGAACAGGCAAATATATTGAAATACACTGCTGAGGGGAGCAACGGGTAAAACAGGAGAGGTCTGCTGTGTCATGTGGGTCACCTCCCTGTCTGGGGATTGAACTCATGCTGCAGTGGCTGCAGATAGCTTCATAGTGCTAAGACTTAACCCCTATGCTACCAGGGAGGCCCCTGATTGTGTTTTTTTTTTTTTTTTTAAGGTATACCTTTGGGATTTAAAAAAAAAATTTATTTGAAAGGCTACTAGTTACTCTTAAAATCAGTGTCAATCTGTTGTCCTTTGGGTATCACGCCTTTTCTCAAATATGCCCTACCTACCACTTAATGTGGTTTCAACCCTTTTTGTGGTTATAATCTGTAACATTGATCTTTTCTCATTTCTTCCCTTCTTTAATATCCAACTCATCTTTCTTTAGCACTTTCAATGAAAAGTTGCATTTTTACCTCTTTCAGACTCACAAAGAATGTTTAAAATTTCTTCTGCCTGTGGCATTGTTGTTTCTGTAAAGATCATTTCTTATGTTTTTTTCATATTCCTTTATTTTGTCTTTATATTTTGTGATGATGTCTAGGGGGACTGAAGCTTAAAAATTTTCTTTCAAATCTTATCAAAGTTTCTGTCCCCTCTGTGGTGGACACTTGTTACTTTACAATTATAAGTCTCACCCTCACCATTTCTTCTTTTTGAGTGACCTGGAGGCCTGCATGCCTCAGTGAATTTCTGTGTTATGGGTTTTCAAAAAATGATGTTTGCATTTATTTTGTCTCAGTTCACTCAGTTGTTTGTGTAGGAAAATATAGAAATATCTTGAATAGGTAACATAGCAATATAACTGTGAGGTTACAACCCTTGAAACAATTTATACATATTTTGAATCAGATATAGATGTTAGCTTTCATTGCACTAAAAATTTGGTTGAATTATTAATTGGCCTTGAGTTGTAAGGAGGTATGTGATTGAAATTATTGTTTTAGGAACGGCTAATATCTGAGTAGTTGTCTCAGAAGAAGTTTTGATTCTTGATTGTCCACCATCATTTGTTCACAGACCTCATGGAACCCTTTTTGGAGATAGTTGAAATTAAGAGTGCATAGGAGTATGGAAGGATTTTTGAAGGTCAACAGCTTTTCTTAGATTTAAGAGGGCTCTCTAGCAGTTTTTTGAATTAGGAAATGTGATGATGAACATTGTGCTTAAGAACCTTGATCTGGCAATTGAGTCAGGGTATTTCATTTGATCTTTCTGAGACCTGGTGAATCTCTGTACCAAGTATTATATGGGTACATTTTGTAACAATTAGGGACAAATTTCTATCTCAAGAAATTTAACCTGGTAGAACCAGGTAACTGATTTTTAAAAATCTGGCTCAGTAAAATTTCAGTAGCAGAGTCTATCTCAACTCAGATAATCATAAGATAACTGTTCTGTTTTGCCAATTTAGTTTTGCAATTGAAACTGAATGTCTGTCATGATTCCATACCACTAAGGTACTTCCTGTGGTTAGCATAGACTACTTTAAAATCTACCCCACATCATGTGTTCTATCATATAAATTTAGCTGAGCTATAAATAGCAGCATTTTATGTTCCTTATATCTACATTCATTCCCTTCTAAGTTGGTTTTCCATCCATCCTCTTGATGGCTGCCACTTCTACTACCCCACTCTGATTGCTTCCATGTCTAATTATACCCTGGTGACCATTTCATCTCTAAAGTAACTTTATTCCCTTGTCACACAGCACTGATTATATACTGGCACTTTTCTCTGTACTTGTTTTTGTATCTGTCTTGCCTGATCAATAAGAATTATAGACTACATTGAAGATATGTGTAGTAGTCCACATTTTCTTTATTTCCATATCCCATATCCACAAGATGATTTAAGCATATTTCTTTCATATTATTATATTTTGACCTTACAGAGTTGGTGGATGTTTGATTAAGGAGGGTCAATATTTTATGAACTAGAGCACAATCATGACCAACAAAGGAGTTTTTGTTTTTTATTTATGATTTTTATCTATTTGAAATTTCTACGAAGATAAATCATGTGTATCAACTCAACTTTATAGGGAAAAGGAATATGATATTGAGGCTGTCTTAGTCAATGAGAAAGTATTGACATAAACCATGTTAAATATAAATTAAATATAATTGCTGCTCTCTAAATATATATGTATTACCTCTTAGAATTAAAGTATGCCTAAAATACAATTTTTTTGAAATATTGGTATTTGTGATACTGAAAATTCATATTTTATGAAAGAATAACTACTATGGTCCTGTATGTCTCTTTATCCCTTAACAGCTGTGTCCAGCTGGTGGTCCACATTCTGCAGTGAGTAGAAACATTTAGGTCAATATTGATATAAAACTTCATGAACTTTCTTCTCTTTCAGCTTTGGTTCGCCTTTGTTAATGGATTTTCTGGGCAGATTTTATTTGAACGTTGGTGCATCGGCTTGTACAATGTGGTAAGCATTCTCCATCTCTATCTGATAGCACACAGAACTTCAGTGACATTCCTTTACTGTTTATGTCTGGGAAGTGTATCTAAGTCAATCATCTGTATACATAGCAGGCAGCACAAATACATCTTTAGGGCCTTTGTTGCTGCGACACATCCTGCAGAAGCCCAAACTCTCCACACATGGTTTCAATCATAGCAGATCATTCTTAAATAGCCCCATGAAATTATTAACCCATATATCTTGATAATAGACCCTTGTTACCTCCCTACTAAATGTGTGCACAATATTTTCATGTTTTTAATGCAAGTAAAAATTTCTGAACTATATCTAAACTCATTATACTTCATACTTTTATTTCTGAATTCTTAAATATGAATATATAGTATATGATCAAGTGTCTCTTTTGTTCTCCGTAAAAGAATATCTATTCTTTGTAAGAATGTTTTCTTCCACAGTTAGTACTAAAATAATGAATTCTGACTGCCAGCTCCTATGGTAAACTATAATCCACTTATTTGGTATTTTTCGTGATTTTAGAGCTCTTTTTTCAGTACTTGATGGCAGTGAACTCAAAAGCTAGAATAAATATAAACTGTAAGCTAAAATGTCTAAGTAGCTACTTCGTTCTTTGTTTTACTGGCAGGAAGAGTTAAGGGCATGTACCTTAGTGCTTTAGAGGCCCTGGTCTGACATATTTTTTGAGTTGCACTTTCACATTGGTTTTGGATCCTAATTCTGACACTCTCTGTCCTATGGGAGTTTATACCATGAAAAAGTTATTATAGATAGGTATAGATAGGAGTTATCAGACATAAAACCATATAAATTGTGGTGTATAAATATTTGCAACTTGTATATGCATTTGTGGCTAGATATTTAAATCTCCATGTAGTCAATCTCTTTTTCATTCTTTTGAGTGGTTAACATACTTGGTACTAGGTATAGAATACAGCATATAAGAGGTTCCCTGTTAACTTATGGGTTATAAGGGTCAGATGTACAGACTAAGATGGCACTGAGACATTGAATCTTGGTGCTTGAACATACTAAACATTGTTAGTTGGTTAATAACTGTGTTACTCACCATAAACTCAGTGGCTCATACTTACGCTTCAAGTCACAAAGGTAACAGGTGGTATGCACAGGGATGACTTTATCTGTGCTAGGAAAGGTATTCTAACCACCCATCACATGGTTAGGGCTCAGCTGCCTCCCCTTGCTATACTAAAGGGAGAGCACAGATTGTTAAATTTGCAGGACCTAAAACTATTTTGAGTAGGTTAAAATTATGCAATCATTTAGGGGGAATATGATGACTTCTCCATCTAGATTTAGTGGTGGAAAGAGCCAAAGTGTCATAAGGGTGACACCTCATACAAACCGATGCCCACATACATATCTTATAATTAGGAGGCTGAGCCCTAGTAAACTGCTTTAGAGCTAAAGCCAGGGCTGGAGAACATGTTACCTTTGTACATGAGGAATAGATTTTTAGCCTATTTTCATGCTCAGGCTTGAGAAGCTGGAATCTTTGCTTAGCTCCATGGAGGCTTGAGCAATTCAAATTAATCCAAGAAATTTGTAGTTAGTATCTACTATACATAAGATGCTGATAAGGTACAGCCAGTATTGGTCAAAGTATGGTAAACAGACCACTTACATGAGAATAACCAGGATTTGCCTGAAGATACAGAATCCTACACCCCATCCAGACTTAATAATTATTTCTCAGAGATACTGCATTTTAAACAAATTCTATACATACACACACCCACAGGCACACATACATACACATACTTGAACACATTTATTTCTGAGCCAGTTGAGAGTAAGTCCTAACAGATTGCCCCTTACTGCTTAACACTTTAGTTGCTAAGACCATTCTCTTATATAACCATAATATACTGATCAAAATCAGAAAAATTATACATGGATACAATACTATCCTTGTTGGGCCACATTCCAATTTTGCCATCATTGTTCTAAAAATATCCCATTTAGCATTTTCTTCTGGTTCCAGAATTCGCCACAAAGATCCAGTGCAAGTGGCAGTGGCTCTCAGGCAATTGCTAGAGAGCCCCCGCTTCTGGCCTGAATTCTCCCTTGCCATTTTCTTGAACAATATTTCTCTTCTACTTTTCCTTCATCTGTACTAATTCTTTACATTTCATGCCCCGAAACCAGCTGAAGTAGAAAATAATTATTCTTTTCAATATGATTCTCATACTGATGAAATATCCTTAAAACTTACTTAAAACACAACTCCCCAAATAATAAGTGACTGCTGTCCCCCTTGATTTTCATTATGTCCTTGATCAGAGTTCAACATCATTTTATTTTGTGGTAGAATAAGAGGAAAGTGGCCACAAAACTCACCAAGATCAGATGGGTTCCAGCTAAATTTTATCTTTTTTAAATTAATAACTCTAATGTTACTTAAACTATTTCAGAGAACATATCCTATTTAATTTTATCAACCAGCAACTAGAAGCCAGCCTCACTTATAAGCATAAGCACAAAATTATAAATAAAATCAGCAAATAGAGTTCAATAAGTATATCAAAAGAATAAAATATTTGACAAGAAGGTTTTATTGAAGGAATAGAGGAGGTTAAAAATGAAACAAATCTTTCTAAATATCAATATATAAGCCAAATAAAGAAGACATGAACCCACCAGTAGATGCTACAAAACTACATGAGGCAATTCAGCTACCATTCCCAAAATAAGAGCTCTAAACAGGAAAGAAACCAAGTAGCTATAATGCAGACCATTTATTAAACATATTGCTATAAATACGTTTATAGTAGCATATTGCTATAAATGGTAAAATTCTAAAACTATTTCATTTTAAAATAAGAAATTTGTCAGGGATGCTGCCCTCACTACATGATTTAACAATTTTTGGGAATTTTTAGTAACTACCTGCAAATATAAGGAAAAAAGATGTTATTATTATGCGTCCATAAATCTACATACAAAACATAGTCATGTAAATATGTTCATATATGATTATATATCTAGAAAACCCAAAAAGATATCCATAAGGAAATACTAGAATGATAAGAGAACTTGTTAAGGTGACCAATCTACAATGAATATATACAAATCAATAGTTGTTTCTATCATAGCAGTCAATAGCTTTCTTTTACTCTAGCAATGAACAGTTAGAAATATTAAAAGGGACTAATAACTCCTTTAAAAAATAACAATTAAAATTATACATTGCAAAGCAATCATTTTTATAATACTTATATGAAAAAAAATCTTACAAAATAAGATTTACACAAATGGAAAGACATACTAATTTCTATATGGGAAAACTTACTATCATTAAAGAATTGACTCTAGGTAAACATAAAAATTTATGCACTATAAGCTAGATCCCAGCTTGTGATTATTTGCTGGTGGAAGAGAAGAATTGCATAAAATTATATTAAAGTGAAAATGAAATTTAAAAAGTGCCTGAGAATAAATGTGCAAAGAATATTAAAAAAAAAATCATAAGGGAAGACTTATCTTTGCTAAATATAAGGCTGTACTTTAAAGCCACCATCACCAAATCAATGTGACGTTGTCATGGAACTAGACAAGTACGTCAGAAAATCTAGACCTATGTCCTAGTTCTTCATTCTAGGTCTTTATGCATATATGAGAACTTAATAAATGTCCAAGATGGTATTTCAGTTTAGTGGGAAAGTTTGAATTAATTGTGCTCTTTCTACTGGCTCTTTACTTAGAAAAATAAATGAATTGGGACTCATACCACATAGATAAATGACCTTCAGATAATAAAAATCTTAAATTTGAAAAATTAAACTGTAAAATAATACTGCAAGAAACTCCTAAGAACTTCCATAACCACAGTTAGACACCTTGAAGCTTTTCTTCTTTACATTGGTTTTCAACGTAGTATTTGATTCAGGGGAACAGGTTCACACCTCCCACACCATACCCACCATCAAAACACCCATAGTCCTTCACCATAGACCCATTTCCCCCTGTTATCATCTTCATCCTCCCTTCTTTTTTAGTAACCTCAATTCTGTAGTTATAAGCTATTCTTGGTCATATAAAAATAAAAGCTATTATATGGCAATAGAAAACCTGTACAAAAAAGAGTATATTTGGCAGTCACCTGGATATCTTAGAATTTTCCCCCAAACTTGTCCGGCTTGTTCTTGCCTCCATGCTTTGTGAGGGCTGTGCTTTTCATGACTGTTTACTTCTGCATCCCTCTTACCCACATCCTCTATTCATCCTGCCAGAGCTCGTAGGTTTAATACACACAGCTCAAAGACTCTTTAGTTAGCAATTCTTTCTTGGTTCTTCCATCTTCTGCATCCTCTCCTCATGAGTAATTTTGCAGAGCACTGTTTTATATGTTTATTTATCTGCCTGTTACCCACCACCCCATCCCCACCCTGCAGTAGGTGGAGTTCCTAAAGGTCAGAGATCTGCTTCTTGTCCTTTTTAAATCTCTATATTCCTAGTGCTTATCCTAGTATCTGGACCATTATTCACTCTCAGTAAATGACTGTCAAATGAATGAATGGATGAAGTACATTGTGTTCCCTGAAATTTGAGCATAAAACCAGGATGGGAAGTTGTAAAATTATGCCTCTGCAGGCACTAACAGAAACACAACAGTGTTGCATGAAGCTTGCTGTGGTGTAACACTAAAACTGTTCATTTTGCAAAGGAAGGTAGTCGTTGATTTAAGCACTTTCCGGGTTCATCAAATATTATGATGTTTTTACTGTTCAATATATTCATTTTATGTGATTAACAGTTGAAAATGGTTTTTCCTTTATTTCTTTGTTTGGAGGGTGTCTGGGCAATTGTGAATCGTTGAATTTCAGGTTTGGACTTGACTAGAAATTAAGTCATCATTCCATAAACTGAAATACTTCAACCGTGTTTAGTGAAAAGGACAAAAGCCTCTTTTAATGACTCTTTGTTCTCCACTCAGATTTTCACAGCATTGCCGCCATTCACTCTGGGAATCTTCGAGAGGTCTTGCACTCAGGAGAGCATGCTCAGGTTTCCCCAGCTCTACAAAATTACCCAGAATGCCGAAGGCTTCAACACAAAGGTAAATGGAACATTTTCACCTCAAAAAGTTATAAGTGCTGCCTTTTGTCATCCAACTATAGTTATCTGCCTGTGAGACAGCTGAAGTTTTAGAGAGAATACTTGAAAATTACTGAGACCATAGACTCTCTTCACATCACAAGTCCAGTAAGGTAAAGATGCCAAATGGGAAAGGAAGTTTCTACATTGCATGTGATGTTACTTACTGTCCCAGCTGTTGTCTCCTCCTACCCTCTTCTCCACATGTGCCTGTGACATCACTGTGACCAGCACGCTCATGACCCTGGTTTGCTTGGGATCAGTCACAGAGAACCCCCTGCCTTTCAGAAAAGCCTCTGTAGTGGCAGGCTGAGAGATTGCTTAATAGAGCCCTCTTGCTTGGTTTTGCATTGAAAAGAAATTGTTTCTTTAGCTAGTGAGTAAAATTGATCAGATTTGAACACAGGCATCAAGTCAGTCATAGGTACTTTTTTTTTTTTCAGTCTGGAGACTAAGAAGAGAGAAAGCATCTTGACCAAAAAATCTAGGCACTCCTGAGAAAACCCAAGCAGGAACTGGGTTTATATGATACAGGGATTCTGCAGCTGTGACTGGCAAAGGAGGCCCCACCATCCTGCCAGTTGCACATGAGAGTGGCTGTTGAAAGCCACTACCAGAAGGGAAGACATGTGCCTGGCACCATGGAGGAGGGGACGGTGTGAACATGCCTGCATTGCTGTATTTCTATCTTAGGTTTTTGTGCAGAACAGGATTAGGAAGTTTAAACAAAAGTCTGTTGCCCAGGTAAGCTAAAATTCAGTGTGTTGATTTGCTTTGGTAGTTTCTGGGCATGTAGTAAGGATGATGTAGAAGGTCCTCAATAAAAAATAAACTACTTCTGAAGACTTCATTTTGACTTAGGTGCTGCTAAGTGGTCTTCCTTCGGAAGAGAAGGAAGACCTGCCTTTTTCTCTAGAAAGCACAATAGACATGTCCAAGACAGGAAAAAGTAAAAAGGAGCCTGTTGGTCCCAGTGTTTTCACGCACAAGCAGACTTGGCTGGCTAATTGTATTCATCTTTCTCTACTATGATTCTAACAGTGGGAAAAAGGACCTGTTTTTTCCTGCATTATCCACATACATCACATCTGTTTTCTATAGTTTGAGTGCAAAGGCTGTATAACATGGGAAGTAATTAGCAAGTGGACCCATTCAAGAAGTAGTAGAGCTGTGAATACAGTGAAACTTGTTTACAAGCACCTTGAAGGATTTTTTTTATTGTTTGTTACTGGTACAGAGGCTCAGGGAAAATCCCATCGCCTTAATTTTTTTTTTTTTCTGTTGTCCCACTGCTACTTAGGATCAAACTATATGACAATTTCCAGAATAATCTGTATATTTTTAAAATAAGTTTAACCTAACTTCATCAGTGTCTTCTCAGTGATTTAAAAGGTGATTGAAATGCATTTATGGAACTACAGTTTATAAAAAACTAAACTTTATGTTCTTTTGCTTGACCTTTCAAGTGTTAAAGAGATTTTTAAAAGGTGAATGTTGGGCAGAAGAGCTAAAAAGAAACTTCTCTGAAGAGGAAATGCAAATGGCCAACAAGCATATGAAAAAATGTTCAACATCACTTGTAATCAGGGAAATGCAAATCAAAACTACCATGAGATACCATCTCACACCAGTGAGAATGGCACATATTAAAAAAACTAGCAACAACAAATGTTGGCGAGGATGTGGAGAAAAAGGAACTCTTGTGCACTGTTGGTGGGAGTGCAAACTGGTCCAACCACTATGGAGAGCTGTGTGGAGATTTCTGGACCTACTAAACATAGAGCTTCCATATGATCCAGCAATTCCACTCCTAGGTATTTACCCAAAGGACACAGAAACATCAATTCCAAAGAGCACCTGCACTCCTATGTTTATAGCAGCACTGTTTACAATAGCTAAGCTTTGGAAACAACCCAAATGCCCAAAAATAGATGACTGGATCAAGAAGATGTGGTACATATATACCATGGAATATTACTCAGCATTCAAAAAAGATAAACACATGCAATTTGCAGCAACATGGATGGCACTGGAAGGGATCATGCTCAGCGAAATAAGCCAAAAAGAAAAAGAAAAATACCGGATGGTCTCACTCATAGCAGGAATCTAGAAAACTTAAATAAGGGACCAGGAAAATGAATATAAGAAAGTGTGAAATCAAAATCAACAAAAAAACTATGAACCAGAGACACTTTTTGGGGGGTGGGGGGTGGGAGGGGAAGGATTGGGGTCAGAATGGGGCGTTTGCAATTGTATGGGGAATATAAAAATAAAATTTAATATTTAAAAAAAAAAAAAAAAAAAAAAAAAAAAAAAAAAAAAAAGAATGAGACAAGGACACAAAAAAAAAAAAAAAAAAAAAAAAAAAAAAAAAAAAATAAAAGGTGAATGATATTAACCAAAATCCTGAGCATTAAGTTTGAATGGGAGGGATTTTTGGAAATAAAAGGAAAGAATGAGGTTATCATATAAGAATTTACATTTAAAGTGTTTTAACACCTTCAAACAGTGCAGTTTCAGTCTCTCATGAACAATTTTTACTTAATACTCTTTTTCTGAATGATTATAAGCTTGTATTATCTTATGATTCTAAAGAAAATGGATCATAATTCATTTTCAAATGAGAATAGATTGTGTGTCAGTCAAAGTATATGTGTATATATATTTTTTGGCCTTTGTTCTAATATATTATCTGGAACTAGCCTAGTCAGTTGTATGTAAAAATGAGGAAATAGTGGGGGATTTTTTTAACTTCAAGAATAATAAGCTACCTCTGGAGCTGAGTAGTACACACAGCAAGCATCCTTCACAATGAGACATTTGTTGAGTTACAGAGAGGTCAAAAGTTGTGGGCAGCTCCTGACTCCCTGGTTTGTTTTCCCTTAGGTTTTCTGGGGTCACTGCATCAACGCCTTGGTCCACTCCCTCATCCTCTTCTGGTTTCCCATGAAAGCACTGGAGCATGGTAACGCTTCATGATTTCAACTGTCAGCAAGTAGCTTTGCAATCCCTCTGGTGCCAGTTCACAATTTTTTCCCCCCAGATCTGCAGAACAAGTGATCACAAGAACAAGTTTCAGAAGAAAAACAAACCCAGAATCTAATGAGAGCTAGTCTTTGGCTTTTAGCTTGTAGGTTTCATCCATTCTAGCTCTCAAAATCCAGTTTTCTTTCCAGTTGACTGGAAAGTTTCAAACACTAGGATTTAAGTTTTAGTAACTGTTTGAGGCAAAGATCTTGAAGAAAAGCACTGTACTATAATGAAACATCAATGCATCTTATCTATGAGTTTGGAGTTTTCTGTTAGTTACTTGAGCTTTTGTTTTCCAAAGCTCACATATTTACATGCAGAATAACTCAACTCTTGTTTAATCTTGCACCTAGTTTTCTGGAAGCGTTTTACATTCCTTGACATATAGCTTTTCAAACAAACTTTATAAGCTTGTTTGAGAACTAATTCTACCATTTGATTGTAGTTTTTCCTAGAAAAGTCAGATGTGTTAGACTTTATTTGTTCATACTTTTTAATACATCCAAACAGTTGCCTCTTAAAAAAACAGACATAGCTTTTAGTCTCAGAAAAACATAATGTATCATGAGGATGTTACTCTTTCATCCTTCTCAAATGGTTATAATCCTTATGGGAAAAAATTACTCCAAATGTTGACTAGGTAAGGTTTTTTTATTGTTCAAAGTCTCCAAAATAGGATTTTTCCAAGTTTCTTTCTTTCTAAGTCAGTGCGTTTTGTGCTTCAGACAGAAATGATTCATCCTCACTGATATGCTTTAATCTGTTAAATACTGACAGAGAAAATGCATGCATGGTCAGTTTATTATACCCTATGACCTATTCTTTCAATTTCATTAAACCGCTTTTTCCGTTGACGGTTCCTAAATTACTGGATTAGAAAATAAAATTTTCTACTTTTAGCCAAACCCCCTGAAAGGGGCATTCTAGTGACTCACTTTCTTTCAACTCTAATGCTTTCCTGTGATTCAGCTTTATCATGGTGGGTTTGATTTCTTTCAAAATGGTTTTGTGAGTAAGGGTTTGCAAATAGAAGAGAATCAACACAGCAACAGGATGGCCTACTAATGAGAAGATATATGCCTGATTTGCATAACAGCAGTTTTGGCAGTTTTCCTCTTGTACTTGAGCCTAGTGTTTGGTACTTAGGAAGAGCCAGTGAACAGTCAGCGTGGACTGACCACAGATACTAACTGCAGACCCATTACCTTTTTCATGTAGACTATGTTTCTAACTCCAAAGTACTTATCTTCAGACTCTCAGAAGTTTTACAAGGCAACCCATTTGCTTACCTGCTTCAAAAGGCACTAATGTGGCCTCATTTTACAGTAGAGATGGTGGTTTTCTAATCCTGGAGTTATGATTATATGCTTTAATGGTGATTTGTAGTTTAGGATGCAGTGTTAACAGTTTACCTAGATTCTTTTGTGCAAACCCATTCATTTACCAAATGTAGTCTATGTTTAAAAGCAGATCAACTCCCAAGAATGACTAATTTACCTGAGGTCTATCACCAAGTGAATTTTATGTTAGTTTCTGCCACCCCTTTCTAGTTCCCTCAAATTTGGCAATTTGCCTAGCAGCCAATCAGTAGGATGATTTTTTTTTTCTGGTCTTTGTTATTATCACCATCATCATCAATGTCATTATTTCATTATATTTATTAAACCTTCAGCATAGAGATTGTCTCTTAATTTTGATCAAAATATCAATCTATTGAATGAAACTGTTAAAAAGTGAAATAAATTATAAATACTAAGTTTATTTGGCATAGAGCAACAAAAGGATATTGGTGTCTTTGTTCGTTAGTTAACTTCTTCTAACAAACTGAATGAATATTTTAGAATTCACGTCTAAATTCTCCCTAATATAGAACAAAAATGATTATATTACTGTTCCTTAACCTTGTTAATTCATGTCACATGTATGCCAAAGACACTGTGGTGGATTCTAAGAGTGATAAGTCCGTGAATCAGTGTGAGTTTTAATTTCAAAGAGTTTGTAGTCTGGTAAGGGAGTTTAGATTTGTACATGGATAATGCCAGTGCATGGTAGAAAAAACTGTCTCAAGTAAAATATGGATTAAAGTATGTGTATTTATATTGTAATATAAATACATTTGAGAAGGTAGGTGAAAACTGGAGTGTAGAGGGCTTTGAATGTAAGGTTAAGAAATTGGGACTTAATAGGTTGGGCATTGAGAGTCAATATAGATTTAGATCAAGGAATGTTGTCATCAGAGAAGTCTGGGATAATGAGTCTATCATGTCATGTCAGAAAAATGATAGAAGGAAAACTGCTAGAAAGAATACTAGCTATATCTCTGTACTTTACAGGCAGCAGGTGAAATTTATAATACAGGGACACAACCAAGTCTAGTGGATCAAGAAAGCCTCTTCAAGGCAATATAGTTAATTTCTTAAAAGATGAGTGAAGGGTGATCAGACAGGCAAGGCAGGTGTGGAGAAAGGTGGGGAAAAGAGCATCCTTGGCCAGTGCACCAGATATGTGCTGCTGAGGAAACTGAGAGGATAGAGGCAGTATTTCTCTTCAGGGGGGTCTGGACCTGAGATTTTGCCCAGACTGACAAGTTTCAGCACCCTAAGGACCCCTGGCCCCTGACAGTAAATGTCAGTACCCTCACCTCTCCTTTTTCCAGTCCATGGGCAATTTTAAATCAAAACATGTCTGCACACATTTCCAACTTCGGGGATCAGCATCAACATCCCTAATCAAGGCAACTACAGCACATAGAGAAGGGATAGTAGCTGGATGGGGAGGCAAAGAAGTTAGGTGATGGTCAGATCACTAAAACTCAAGTGGGGCCTTATTTTCAGTGAAGGGATCGAGGTAGGAGTTACATGATGGGATTTGGGTCCAAAGAAGGTAAGACTGATCTTACATAGGGTGTGGCAAGATCTTGGGTTTTAAGATGGAGGGTGCAGTGGGAGGTGAGGGTTTGGTGGGGGAGGGGGAAGCCAGCAGTAGAAATCAAGAAAGACTGCAAGTTTGGAAAGACCAGGACCTAGCAACTGGTTGGATTATTTATGTGTGCTGATTTACTGTCCTAAACATAAATGAGTTCTTTTTTTTTTTTTAAGATTTATTTATTTATGCATACAAGAATTGGGGTATAGGCCAGGGGCATGGGCGGGGGGGGGGTGGTGAGAGAATTCACCAGAGACAGAGTGACAGGCAGATTGATTGAAATACACTGCTGAGGGGAGCAGCAGGCAAGACAGGAGAGGTCTGCTGTGCCATGTGGGTAACTCCCTGGCCGGGGAGCGAACTCATGTTCCAGTGGCTGCAGATTGCTTCATAGGTTGCATCTTAACCCCTTGTGCCACCAGGGAGACCCCATAAATGAGTTCTTATTACGCTTTCAACAGCCATTTATGAGGATATATTCACCTCACCAAAGATACATAGGAACGTGGCACCACTTTGAAACAAATTGGCAAGGCATTTGGAGGCCCAGATCTAATAGAAGAGTAATTATATGCCTCCCCACAGCCCCAAGAGCTGCCTGAATCTGTCCCTCAGACAGATACTAACATATACTGAGGCCTGAAGTAAATTCCAACTTTGCTTTGTTTGATACTATGTGGAGTATATTACAAAGATGGTGAATTTTATTCTCCACTGTCCTTGAAGAAATTCTTTTTCCACAATCCATAGAGAGAGGCTTAGGTAACCTATCAGTGATATTCACTTTGGGCACATAATTGTTGAAAAGAAATATTTTTGAGGTGTGAGCACATTGTTCATTCCTTAGAGGGCTTCCAAGAATTTTCCTTTGCTTATTTTTGTGTGGTTTTGGATAGACTTCTTAAAGAAATTTTGGAGTTTGTGATAATTCATTTCAAGCTTTAAAATAATTTTTTCCACTCAAACAATTTAGTACATCAGATTTCTTCCAACCATCACAACCTTATACTTACTTCCATGGCCTACCTGCCACTCCCACACTTTCATCTGAAAAGTGATTCTAGGTTAAGAGCAGAGCTATCACCTTTATTAGGACTGAAACCTGTCAAAAACCTTGGTATCAGGCCACACTCAAGTTTTCCATTGGCGTATTCAGTCTGCGTATTTGAGCAACCCTCTTTGAAGTGGAATGTGGCTGTTGGCACAATAATGTAAAATCAGCTTTGATTTTCAAAAAGAAAATTTCGATTTTTTTAAGTGAAATTTAAGAGTAAGGTGATGGAAAAAAAGAATATACTTACCAGCAGAGAAAAATTCCTTTAAAAAAAATTTGTTCTCTTTTTCTCACAGTTCACACCCTGGAAACCATCCCACCCTGTTTCAGGAGAGAAAATTGATACTTATTGTATTGGCACTAATTAAGCAATTAGGTCTTTCAACATTTTTGGAGACGGCTGTTATATACTTTTTAATATATGTGCTATTATAAGATCAGACATTTTATAAACAGAAGTAATGGGACACAGATATAAAATGAAGCATACTTCCCTCTCCCTGTGTAATTGTAGGTCATTTTAGCTCAAACTATTGGTGACCTTTTACTATACACCTGGTGATTTTATCAGCCCTGATGACTTACAGTTGTTTCATATTAAGCTAGGTTTGGGAAAGAGTGCTAATGTTCTCCGAGACCACAACTTGGTAAATGCAATTATTTATTAATTAAAATACACATGCACACAAATACACACACACATATCTATATCTATATCTTTATCTATATCTATATCTATATCTATATCTATATCTATATCTATATCTATATCTATATCTATATCTATATCTATATCTATATCTATATATCTATGATTATGTTCTCTCGGCCAGGACAATACTGGTCTCTAAGTCTCAGTCTACGGTAATGTGCATGACAAGCAAGTTTTCTCCCTTATGGAACTCACATCTATAGTAGGCAGACTTGAACAAGCCACATTATAAAGCATTATAAGAGCAAATGGAATGTATTCCAAGAAAAGCTAACTTGGTCTGGCTTTCAGGATTGCTTCCTAGAGGATGTGACAGCGGAGTTGAAGGATGAGTAGGAGTGAGTTAGGTAAGAGTGGAGAGGAAAGGCTTCAGGTTGTTGGACAAGCATGGGGTGAGAAAGTGGCTTCAAGAGAAGCAGCATATGAAGATGGAAGAAGAGAGAGAGAGGGTTGTGAGACATTGTGTTGGGGTAATAAGGATAGAGTCAAAGAGATGAGACATTTTGGGACTTTTGGGAATTAGTCTATTGTAGAATAAATTTAATAGGAGCCATTGATAGGTTTTAAGCAGTCATACATCTGATTCACTTTAATGTAACTACATTGCCATGGATGATTGTGGCCTCTGCCCCCTGGGGAAACTTGCTGAGAGATCAGTGGGATGTGGTGGTTGATCACATATCAATGAAGCACATAAATGAAGTAAATGGAACTTGCTGACTACGAACTAGAAAGACAAAACACTGGAAGCTTTTTACATTTATAGAAATGAAACTACATTTCATAAATCTAACAAATCACTAACTCAATTGTGATGTACTTAAAATGAAACTGGATTTCCAAATCCAAAGTATTTATTTCTAATATGCCAGAGTCCAGCTCCAGTGAACAGGGTTGAGAGAGGAATCTGAGCTGTGGAAATTGAGCTGTGGAAATTACCAAGAAATGATAGGCACAAAATAGAGTTTAAGCAGGAGCCAGGGTATGAAAGGGCTCTCATTTGTGCTCAAGTGCCCCGAGTGCCCAGTGCAACTGGTTTTTATTGATACAAGCAGTGCCCCCACCCCTCAGGTTAGTTACTAGTCAATGAAGTATTCTCTTAGCATTTGGCCTTGTCTGGGAACACATTCACCAAGGTTCTATCAGGTCATTTTATTTCTTTTTCTAATCTAGTTTGTCCCCTAGACATAGCTTCGAAGACACAAGAAAGAACATCCTGGTCTTCCAAGGGTGTAGGGTAAATGGTTTTCAGGCTTTTCTGCCCTCCTACCATTAGGATTGCCCTGCCTGATGGGGGACCTGCAGTTGCAAACTGTCTTATTTACTTCTGTGGGCAATGGGAGTGGTATTGAGGTAGTCACCAAGAGAAGCAGAAGCAGGAGAGAGAAGGAGAGAGAGAAGCTGGAGAAGCCCAGAGTGAAGAATTACCTGGGATCTAGGAGGCCTACCAGCCTCCTGGCCCCCAGGCACCCCTGTATGCCATGTACCTGGGTGCTGCAATGCATGTAAAGCTCAATAAAGGCCTGAGAAAGCCACCGAGGGCACCAGGACTCTCCTTTACCAGCCCATCTACTGGATCAGAAAACTTGCACTGTGCCCTATCGTGCCCCTACAAGGGGCCAGTCCTCTGACCTGAGCTGATCAGTTTTTTAGCCATGATCTTGATGTTTTCCTTGTCTCAGCACTGTGTGCCTTAGGGGTCTCCAACACTAATACTTATTTCTATGTTGGCTTGTTTTAAACATGAATTGGTAAGATAAAGTTCTGGTGATGTTTTACCTCTCACATCCTAAAGCACTGTTGTTTGGAAACAGAATTGGGCAGGAAGTGCCACGGTTTTCATTCAGTTAAATATTTGTTTTAATGTCTCTTTAATAAGTTCTATATTGCATATGTTTTAAACAGTGTGTGTAATGTTGCAAGAAGTGTAAGCCAGAATTCCCAGATTTTACCCTATTACTTTAGCAGGAAGTTCAATAGAGATGTGTTCACTAGGGTAGGAATTGCTGCTGTAACAAACACCCCCAATCTCAGGGGCTTATCCCAATAAAGTATTATTATCCTGTGTCACCATCAAGTAGAGGATGCATTTTTCATGGGTGTATTATTTTCTGTATTCTTCATGTTCTAGTATGTAGGGCCTTTATCCTGGACACACTTAACCCTCCCAGGAATACCTAATTCCTAGAGATAGGAAATAACTCCCCTGCAAGCCTTTGAGTCACAAAATAACCATTCCAGATCTCAAACCCCCAGTCATCTACTTAATCAAGTTCTGACACACCAAACCAATTTTCTTCCCTGCTGAAATCACCTCTGTTAATCCAGAACTTGCTGAAATATTCAAACTATCCAATCATAACCTATACAACATACCTACCCTGCCTTGTCTGTTCCTTCTCATGAATACCCCAATGAAGGCTCTGGATTAGGCTCTCCCCTATCTCATCTCCCCCTCTGCCTCCTGCCTAACCCTGGTGCTATCCCAAATGATCCCGAATGACATTCTATGTCTCTGTGTCTAGGAGTTTATAAGTATGAACTTATTCCTCTATGCAAATCATTTCCATGTCTGTGTATCTTATCAGACCTGATTAAAGCAAATTCTGGGTTTTTTTTCCTCAATAAATGGGACTCCATTTTGTTCATGGTTTGTGGGTTCACCTTAGTCTTAATACCAGGAAGGGAGAGTCAAAAGAAAGTTTGCTTGCTCTTAACTATCTCTGGCGGGTAGTGTCCATCACTTCACTTCTATCTGATTGGCAAAAACTAGTCACAGAACCCCACCTGGGTAGGGTGGATGGGAAATTGTTTTGTACCTGAGAGAAAGAAAAAAAATCTGTGGCCTTACTAGATTAAGTTTGCTTTTGATCATTTCTACTTCCTTTTAAAAATCTATTTTTAGTAAACAAAAGTTAAAAAAGAAAATGATTGAAAGTTTAGTTTCATGTCCTTAACTTTATCCAGCAGAAATCCAAGAGAGAAAATCCAACAAGTCTTATATAACCAGGAACTTAACCCAGCACTGGTTATAAATGTAATTATAATCTCTAACACTTGTATAAGCACTTTCCAATATTTTATATTATTTTTTACAGAAAGAGCAAAAATAAATTTTCTCTCCATGAATGTGATGGAGAAAAGAATAGAAAACATAAAGGAAGGCATCACAAGACTAAAACCTGACTCACACAAGGAGGTGGGGGTAGAGTGGATTAATATGAACATTAATCCAGCTATAGAAATCAAGATCCTTCTGTGCCAGTGCCTTATCACAAAGGCATAAGACCCAAGCAGGTATCAGACTGCTGTAAGGAGCACCAGAGCACAGACCTGAGGGTCAAGATATAGAGATTGGGCCCATTGTGGCAAACAGGCCACTCCACAAAGGAATGAGCCCCTCCCAAGAGAAGACTATGTCCTTGCAGAATCTGCACTGGCACAGTCCTTCTGCCCACCTGTGACTATGCAGGTTCTTCTTTTCACGAATTCTCTCCCTCTGCAGGGAAGCAGCCTTCCTTCCTGCCAGTGACCTGTACCTGCTAGGGCTTCTCTTCACTGACCTCCCTCCCAGAGGCAGCTCTCCTCAAGGCTGCCCACCTGCCTGTGAGCATGCAGGCCTCTCTCTTAGCAAACCTGTCCATTTCAGGGCAGCTCTTTCTGCTTTCTTGTGTCTATGCAAGTGTCCTTTATTTTGCCCCTTTCCTTAATAAACCTGCTCTTTAAAAATAATATCTCTGTCTCGTGGAGAAACTCGCCTAGAAATCTTGCCCCTTGCCGCTGAAAGGGGAGCTCTGGTGAAACCTTTCCCAGAGTAAATCCAAGGACCCTGCTCTCTAAACCCATCAATTCCAAAAACTACATCAAATGTGTAATGTTGGAAGCAGAAAGAATAGCTTCAATGATAGTAAAGGCAGGTCAGGCATATGAACAGTTTGAGTTCTAAAAATTCAGTTGTAAATTATTTATTTGAAACTTGGAATGTATTTTTTACTTTTGATGTTAATCTAATAGCAGGTGACAGACATAGTAACTCCTCTTGAGCTCTGGAATCCTAAGAACAAGTGAGGTGGGAAAAGGAGACATTATTTTTTTTTTTAAATAATAAATTTTATTTTTATATTCCCCATACAATTGCAACCCCCCATTCTGACCCCAATCCCTCCCCTCCCGCCCCCCACCCCCCAAAAAAGTGTCTCTGGTTCATAGTTTTTTGTTGATTTTGATTTTCACTTTCTTATAGTTATTCATTTTCCTGGTCAAAAGGAGACATTATTAATATTCTGGAATTGGGGCTATTCTGAACTAGTGCTGCTCAAAGTTCTCAAAGCAATTTGATGGGAGAGGGAAAGCAAAAGAAACTTTGCATCTGCTGTCTAGTCAAAATTCTTGGCAAATGCCTTGGTGTCAAAGGAATGATGCCTCCTCTGCGTTAATTCTCCCCTCTAAGTCACATGTGAGTGAAATTTCTGCAATTTCCAGTTGAGGTGTTCCTTGAATTCTTAGTACATTAAAAATACACATACAAATTCAATACATGTGGTTTTTTGATTATTAAACACTGTCTTTTCTGACTATGCAGTCCTGCACTATCTTCAGTTTTGCTTTTTGCCATCGCCACTTCTGATACATTTTTGTGTGTTAGCTGAGTGAGGTGATGTTTTTAATGAGGATTTAACTGGAATTGCATCTATAAATGTCATCATTTGGAATTAATGGGAATTATCCCTTTCCTAGTCCTTTGGAATATTCTGAAATAAGTTCCTTATTCTATGAGGTTAGAAAACGAGACGTGTTTTCTTATAAATTTTGTACTTTTCCACCAATATTTTCAAAGAGGTTTTTGCACTTAACATTTTGGGGATATTACTACTAATGTGGAGGGGTTATGTAGTTTAGTACCAGTTGTTCACAGTTTTAGTGACTGTGTTTTCAAACCTCATTTGAGTAATCCTACATTGTGTAGTCCCTGGATCCAACCAAATTTTGCAAATATAAACCTGGAAGAACAGGCTTAACCGCTGCAGTGAGTCAGTTGACCGTGCAGCAGTAATATTGTATTGACCTCTAAACAAATGCTCTCCTTAAGTGTCTCAGGCGCTCTAATTTGTAACACTTCTGATGTATAAAAGTAAGCACCATCGTCATAGTAGGTTTTATATCAATGACTTCACAGTCAAATATTCTAAATGTAACTTGGTTCAGAGTCACATTTACAACATACTAGTTTAAATAACCTACTTATTTAGGTTCTTTAGTCTGTGGGCTTTGGGACTGGTGAACTTTAGGTATAGGAGTCATTCCCCCTCTCATTTCAACTCCCATCTAGAATGTGATCCTCTATTTACAAAAGACTAACTGATCTCAGGTTTGGTTGGAGATCTGCTTTTCTGATGCAATAGGCAGCTTAATCCTTCTTACCTCTCCCCTTGCTCTATTAAGCCTTTGTATGCTAATGATGGGTCTCCCTTAGGAAGTGCTCAGCCTTAGGTTGGGTAAAAATAGAAAACAAAGGTTTGGTGAGATCAGCTTTCTCCAAATGCAGTTTTAATGGGCCTCTTTTTTTTTTTTTTTGTAATTTTCATTTTTATAGTATGAAATTTTTTTTAGGGGAAATTTTTTTAAGATTTTATTTTTTTTATTTTATGTATTTTTTACATTATTTTTCATTTTTGCACAGTGTATGCATTTTCATCTTGGTTATAGTCCCCATAAAATTCCCCCCCCCCTTGTTTTGCTCCTACTCCCTCTTTTATTGGGATCTTTTTAGAGCCTTGTATGGTTCAGCCCCTGCTGACCTCACCATTCTGGCATAATTCCCTACCCCTACCCCCTAGGTCCACCCCCACCTCACTGTAGTCTCCTTCCCTAAGGACAGGTGGCCACCTCCCCACTTCTAAGCAGGCTGATATCCTTTTTGGCCTGATTTTCTTCTTACTGTACCTCTCCTCCCCAGCATCCATCTCTACCACCCCAGGCTGCTTTGTCAGAAGTAGTGTTCTTACTGTCATTTACACAGATGGTGATTAAATATTGTTCTGAAATACTTGTGAAACCCAAGTACTCACCTTGGTTTGAGGATTGATTTTCCATTAAAGTTAATTCACTTGAGATTTTTGATATATAAAATATAAACAAATCAACTAAACTATGGGAAAGATGTTTCCTGAATGGCAGAATAGAATCATGACAATTTAAGATTAAGCAAAGCAAAAAAAAAAAAAAAAAGATTTGTCAAAAACATGCTTCAGGAATAAACTGGACAATCTAAGCAGACTTCTAGCCTTTATTTATCAGCAAACTGTATCCTATTAATGCAGTCACCCACTAATAATTTCCTACTCTCTGCTTTAGGGGTACAGTATTGGAAAATGTAAACAAGGAGTTATGCCCAAGAATATTTGCTCCTAAAACAGTTGAAATATAATTTGTAAGGGAATAATCTATTCATGGGAATTTCCCCAACAGGGTGTAAGAAGTGATGACTTGTGACTTGTTTAAAGGATACTATCTTTCCAGAGGTTCTTGCCATGTCTCAGAATCTCAAATTGGTTTAGGTATTTTTCCTTCAAGGAAATAAATTATTTCCAGATGGTATTACTTTAGACTGGGGAAGAAGAGACTCTTTCTAATCATACACTAGAGTACAATGTTGAGTTATCCCTCCAAAATGAACTGAAATATTAGGTTTATCCTGTCTTCCCTAAAAATTGCCTTATGTTATTCAGATTACCTCAAGTGTAAACATATTTAGTGTCAGTAGCATTTTATTATCATGACAAACTAGAAATAATGCATTTATAAAGCTCTAGAAGTTGCAATTGTAAAATGCCCTTCTTCTGTCCATGTCAAATTGCCAGCACAGCCCTTACAAGGGTGCCATGTGGTGTTCTTTTCCTACATTAGCTCTCAGCCCTTACATAATCTAAAAGCTTGCCCCCTTTAAAAGCCACCTAGCTTTGTCAATTGCATCCTCTGTACTAAAACCTCATGGGTAGTTTCTGCCCTTGTGTGAACCATGAGGGCCTACCACATTTTCCTCTCTGCCTGAATAGAGACAAGGGGCTCCCTTCACACATGAAATCTTCCTATTTCAGTGTGTATTCTCTGTATTATACCAGTGTCTCTTTTTGGTTTTCTTTCAATCTGGGTGACTTTGCCCCCGGGGGCCATTTGACAATGTCTGGAGACAATTTTGTTTTTTGTTTTAAAGATTTATTTATTTATTTATTTATGCAAGCACTGGGTACAGTCAGAAGCGCGGGAGAGCGAGAGAACTCACCAGAGCCAGAGCAGGGAGCAGAGCAGGCAGAAGGACCGAAGTACACTGCTGAGGGGAGCAGCGGGCGGCAGGAGAGGTCTGCGCGCCATGTGGGACCCTCCTCCGGTGGCCGGGGAGCAGCCAGGGATCGAACCAGTGCTGAAGAGGCCGCACGCAGCCTCACAGCCCAGCGCTCAACCGCCGCACCACTGGGGAGGCCCTGTCTGGAGACAATTTTGGTTGTCACTACTAAGGGGTGTACACTCTCGCATCTAGAAGCCAGGGATGCTGCCAAACACCCTATTGTGCAAAGGGCAGCCACACACAACAAAGAATTGTCTGGGAAAATGTCAATATTATGAGGTTGAGAAACTCTGGACTGATGAAATGCCACCCAACCTCAGAATAAGTCAGGTTTTTAAGGGGTTACCACTGCTCCCCAAATTGGTGCACTATGTGTATGTGTGTATGTGTATACATTTCAGAATTCTATCAACCTTAATTCTCTTATAGTAAGTTTCTTCCCTTTAGGTGTTAGTATTTCAAAAGAGTACTTCTCAATCTAGTTATTTTTCATTGAAGTTGTTTTCTTTTATTCTTTGGGATCCATTTTTCTAACTCAGTTAGTGAAAACAAACTCTTATTTAGAGAGTTTGCTGTTACTTACTAACTGTGTGACCTTTGCATGTTACTTCACTTCTTTATGTGCCCTAGTTTCCTCATCTGAAATATGCAGATAATAATACTATTTCATATAGTTGTTAGAGTAGTAAAGGACCATTATTTAATAGTAGCACTAATAATAGTTTATTAGTGTTGCATATACTGGAGTATTACCTTTATCAGTAAGTACACATTAGTATACATAATTTAATGTGTAAATTTCTTGTAACAGTGCCTGTCATATAGTAACATTGCTATCTATTTTCAAGTAGACGTATTATACCTAACAATTTTCTATTTATTTTGTGTATATCTATAAAACATGAAACATGTTCTAAATCCTCCATATTGGACAAATGTTTGTATATTTAATTAGTGTGGTACTTGAAAAAACAAAATTTGAAATATTAATATCAAAAGGAAATTTAAAAAGTTGTCAAGCAATAATTACAAACTTTGATTTTCAACTTAATGTCCCTCTACTTCTAACTTCCATCTGATCAGTTTTCTCTAGATTCTGTGGGGTGTTAATACAACTAGAACTTAAACTCAAATCATTAATCTTCTCAATTTAAATGTCTCTTCTCCATTCATGAACACACAGAATGAAACTGAGACTAGGAAACACATCTTAAGCTAAATTGCACAAGAAGAAAACCTGAAATTGAAACCTCTGCCTTTACAAATACCTGATTTAGTAGCTAAGAACATGGACCTTACATTCTTAGTTTTTCTGTCTGAAAGGAATTTTAGTTATCATCATCATCTGCTATTAAGACCCCATTTTACAGATGCAGAAAATGATATTCAAAACCTAGAATTGTAAAATGCTAAATAGGCAGAGCTGGAAGAAGAAAGCAGAGCTGCAATAAGGTCTTTTAATTCTGCATACTGGGATTTCTTTCTACTTACCCATCTCCTTTGCTTCACCTTGCTTTTCTAAGCAGCCTTCTGTTTCTCTCAGCATCTTGCTTCTTTCCTATCTGTTCTTCCTATTGTCAATTTAAAAATTTGACTGCTTGGTGCAGAAAAGAATCAGGTGAGCACAAAGGAGAGAGGGAATACAAAGGACTCTATGGTGGAGGACTCTGGGTGCTTTGGTGGTGGGATCACTATGGTACAGCACAGGAAGGGGGGATCCTGTTTTTCCAAAATACAAAAAAAAAGTAAACCAATGTTACCTCAATAAAAAAATATAAAAATGAAATAAAGTTTGATCATTTGGTACCAAGTTTCCATATGTTCTCTGTTTATCTGTGTTCTTTTATTAACATGGCAGGACCAATGTTTTTGATTTCAGGTTAATGATACCGCCATTCACCTAGTTACTAAGACCAAAAGCCTGGAAATCACCCATTATTCCTCACATTCTCCTTTACCCCATATCCAAATCACAAATAAATCCTGTCGTCTATACCTTCAAAAATATGTCAATTTCTGTTACTTGTGATCACTTCCAACATATTGTCCAGTAGAACTTTCTGTGATGATGGAGATGTTTTATGTTTATGCTGCCCCAGCTAGTAGGCACTGCTACATGAGGTCATTGAGCATTTAAAACATGCCTAGGTGGAACTAAGGAGCTGAATATTTTTAATACAATTTTCCTGATATACAATTTACATGCCATATATTTACCCACAATTCTGTGGTTTTTAATACATTTACATAATTGTTACCTTAATCAATTTTCTTCACTTCCAAAACATTTTCTTCACTTCCAAAAGAACCCCCCATACTTATCAGAAATCACTCCCTTCTCTTCCCCATCTCTGCTTCAAACAACCCTAACATCTGGCAACTACTAATCTATTTTCAAGCTTTATAGATTTGCCTAACCTGGACATTTCATACAAATGGAACCACACAATATATATCTTCTATGACTGGCTTCTTTCACTTAACACAGTTTTTCCAAGGTTCATCCATGTTGTAGCATGGATCACACTTCATTCCTCATCACTGTTGAGTGATATTCTATAGTATGAATATGCCACATTCTATCCATTCACTACTTAATGGACATTGGCTATTATGAAGAACACTACTGTGAACATACATGTACAAACTTTTGCATTTTTCATTCATGTGTTTTCATGAATTATGTGTCTAGGAATGGAATTGCCAAGTTGTAGTGTAACTATGCATAATATTTAAAGCAACTGCTTGACAGTTTCCAAAGTGGCTGTTCTAGCTTATTTTCCCACTAGCAATCTATGAGGTTTTAATTTCTTGTTATTATCTATTTTTATTATAGCTACCTTAATGTATGTTAAGTGGTATCGCATGATTTTGATCTTGTATTTCCTTGATAGCTAATGATATTGAGCATCTCTTCATGTATATTGGCAGTTATATTTTCCTTTGAAAAAATCTCTATTCAGATCTTTTGCTCATTGGGTTGTCTTTTTATTGCTGAGTTGTAAAATTTCTCTATGTTCTGGGTACAAGTTCCTTATCACATATATATTTGCAAATGATATTTCTATTCTACAGGTTGTTTCTAATTTTAATGAAGTCTAATTTATTTTTTGTTTGCTGTTATAGCTGAGAAACCATTGCAAATCAAAGAGTAAATTAAGATTCACTCTTAACATTATACCCTATGATTTTATAGGTTTTTTTCTATAATCCATTTTTGTTAATTTTTTGAATTAAAATATTTATAAAGATTGCCATTTCAGCCATTTTAAGTATACAATTCAGAAGTATTAATTACATTGAGAATGTTGTGCAACCATCACCATTATCTATTCCAATTTTTTTTTTATAATTCCAAACTGAAATTCTATACACATAAGAATAACTCTTCATTCTCTTATTTGTCCCCATGCCCTAGCAGTAACTGAATTTTTAATTAATTTTGCACATAGCTCTACATGCCACCAGAATCACCCTTCTGGATGAATTGTTAGTCATTTTCAAACTTCTATTCTTGGTCATCTAAGACATATTCTCCCAGAAAATCTGGTCTATTACTTTAAGAGTGTAACTCATAACAGGTCATTTTCTGCTCAGACTATTCCAGTGGCTTCTTTTTTTTTTTAATTTTTAATTTTTTTTTTTTTTAAATAGAGGCATGTTTTATTTATTTGTTTGTTTTGTTTATACATGCACTGAGTACAGTCAGAAGTGCGAGAGGGTGAGAGAATTCACCAGCGCCAGAGCGGGGAGCAGAGCAGGCAGAAAGACCGAAGTACACTGCTGAGGGGAGCAGCGGGCGGCAGGAGAGGTCTGAGCGCCATGTGGGACCCTCCTCCGGTGGCCGGGGAGCAGCCGGGGATTGAACCAGCGCTGCAGAGGCTGCGGGCAGCTTTGCAACCCAGGGCTCAACCACTGCGCCACTGCAGAGGCCCTCCAGTGGCTTCTTATAGTGAACAAAGAAATTCAAACTTCTTACCATGGCTTACATTAATTTGCTTCTTCTGTCTAAGAGCTTACTTTATTTTTCCTTCTCCCAGTGTCTCCACCAAACTGATCACTCTATCTTTGAGATCGTCACTGCTTTCTATATTTAGGCTGTTGGCAATTTCTCTTCTCTCTGCCTAGAACACTCTTTCCCCTAGATACTCATTTACTTACTCCCTCATACTATTCAGATCTCTCAACTGTTACTTCCTCAAAAAAGATTTTTCCTGAACTCCCCATCTAAAATAGAGAGTGGAATAGTCACTCTATTTGTTCTTCATTGTACTTATTGCACCAGACTTTTTATTGTATATCTATTTGTATATTTATGTTCTATCTTTATCACTATAATGTGAGCTTCATGAAAACGGGGGCCTTGTCTCCCCAGTTTCCATAATGGTACCTGGTATAAAATAGACTTTAAATCAATCTTTGCTGTGTTAATGAAAAAATAATTTTACCCCGTCAGTATAATCTATTATGGTCTTATCTCATCTCAAGTGTTTCTTTTTGAGGCATGCCTTTTAAAGTCTTCATTTATTATTAAAATAATCTAAGGACAATTTACTTCAAAATGAACCCCACAGTTTTGAATAGCTAGTTGTTAATAAATTGTTAAAAATTTGTTGCTTCTTGATATTAATTTAAACCCCACCCCCTAACTTTTTGAAATTTTCCACTTCCTTCCCTTTTAATAAAGACCTGCCTAATCATCAAATCTTTTTTTATCACCTCTCCCCTAAGTTTTGAGTTCCTTCCTTTTTAAATCAGTTGTCATACCTCTGTTCTCATAGGATAATGCTTAAGTTTCCCATAGCAATCTCTCAGTTTAAGTCTGTACCTAATGCAGCCTGAGAGGTCATTGTGTGGGTTAATCTTTTGTTAGCCACAAATTTATCAATATAGAATCAGGAGAAAGGGCATATCCAGGAGCTGGGTTCAGGGACTTACAGCTACTAGATTCTATCTGTGATACAACTTGATTTTTATGGTGTTTTGGAAAACTAAACACATCTCAATTCTTTACTAAGAGTCAGATTTTTCAACAAGCAGATGGTAAATAAAATGATGAATCCCAACATGTGTGTATATCAGCTATTGGATTAGTTTAAATACAAAATTCCTGTATACTCAGCCTGTTGGCCACAGATCTGAAATTATGTAGAAAAGGAAAATTGGAAAAAGGAGATTGGCAGTGTCATCCAAAAAACCCATTCCTTATTTTAAGACAGGCTTTGACACCTCAAGATAAAAACCAGACTTTCTACAGCAGGATAGCGGGTATGATTTAGACCATTCTATTAAAGTTCTATCTTAGTGACTCGTATGTATATCGTATTAGTCATTCCTTAAAAAGCTGAAAAAGATGAAAATTAAAACTTCAAAATTCTGGGCCTCCCCTGGTGGTGCAGCGATTGAGCACTGGGTTGCGAGGCTGCCCGCAGCCTCTGCAGCGCCAGTTCGATCCCCGGCCACAGGCGAGGGTCCCACAAAAAAACAAACAAACAAAAAAAAACTTCAAAATTCTATTTTCTAGAAAAATTCTATTTTCTCTCATTTGGATTTCTTGCTTTCCCCCAATTTATAGACTCCGGAAATTCATGTAGTTGTGTATAAAAACTGAAGGAATAAATAACCTCCAAAATTGAGTTCAATAATAATTGATTGATTTTATAATATGTTTTGGGGGTTTTTGTATTTGTGATTTTATATTCTTTAATTGGCTTATAACTCCAGTTTAGCAAAAATTAAAGATGAATAGCAAATGAGCACTTGGAAAAGATCTAATACTGGCATTAATAAAGGTAGATTGAAATGTTCTTATTCTTTTACATTTTTTTAAAAGATTTATTTATTTATACAAGAATGGGATACAGGCCAGAAGTGCGGGAGGGTGAGAGGATTCACCAGAGACAGAGCGGGAGCAGAATGGGCAGACTGACCGAAGACACTGCTGAGGGGAGCAATGGGTGAGACAGGAGAGGTCTGCTGTGCCATGTGGGTATCTCCCTGGCCAGCCGGGACTTGAACCTGCGCTGCAGAGGCCACAGACAACTTCATAGTGCTGCGCTCAACCCGCTGCGCCGCCACTGGGGAGGCCCTTTTTTTACATTTTTAACCTAATGTAGAAATTTATTAATTTTTTTAAAATGTGTATTTCAATACAGATTAAATGTTTGATCATTTGGTTAGTTGGAAAAGTGGTTTGTTTGAAGGAAATAGAAGATGAAAAAAAAATGGGAGTTAGAAAGTGACAGATAATACAATTTCAAAACATCATTACATTAAAGTTCTTTTTTTTTGGATTCTGAATAAAAAATTGCAGTGCTCAGTTTTGAAAGTAAATGGTAACGTCTTCATTTTTCAGATACTGTGTTGGCCAATGGTCATGCCACAGACTATTTATTTGTTGGAAATATTGTTTACACGGTAAGTTTACCTCTATTGAACCATTCTTAAATGATGTGTGGGTTATACCTCTCTGATCCCTCTAAATACGGTCTTTAACATTACTATTTTTTTCAAATCTTTAAACTTTGTATTGCAGATTCCTTAGAGGTCAGAATGGTTGTGAAATGCTTGCTTTTTTTTTTTTTTTTTTTTTTTTTTTGGTAAAGATTGTACAGAGTCAAGGTTTCTGTATATATGTGATTAACAGATCCCCCATGCTTGAAATGACTGTTTCCCATCTCCCTTTATAAGAAACAACATCAAGGATTCTCCCAAATCTTCTAAACTAAGAAATGGGCAAAAGTAACTAGTACTTATGAAGAAACAATCACTACAATCACTAGAATGAGGGCTTTTCTTTAAGTAAATATGAATGTATTTCCCTAAAACTAATGCCTGAAGAATGGCACTTTCAAAGTATAGCTGCCTCTGGGGAACTGCCTCTGGAGGGGGGGGTCTTGTGGAAAGTGAAAATAACTCACTAAAGGTAATGTGTTCCCCCAAATCCACTTTCTTTTCACAGTATGTTGTTGTTACTGTTTGTCTGAAGGCTGGTTTGGAGACCACAGCCTGGACTAAAGTAAGTTTCATTCCTAGACTTATTTATCTCCTATAGTTTTTTTTTTCCTTTTCTTTCTTTCTTTTTTTTTTTAAAAATTTATTTTATTTATTTATTTATTTATTTATTTATTTATTTATTTATTTATACAAGCACTGGGTACAGTCAGAAGCGCGGGAGGGTGAGAGAATTCACCAGAGCCAGAGCGGGGAGCAGAGCAGGCAGAAGGACCTAAGTACACTGCTGAGGGGAGCAGCAGGCGGCAGGAGAGGTCTGCGCGCCATGCGGGACCCTCCTCTGGTGGCCGGGGAGCAGCTGGGGATCGAACCGGCGCTGAAGAGGTTGCAGGCAGCTTCGCAACCCAGTGCTCAACCGGAGCGCCACCAGGGGAGGCCCCTTCCTTTTCTTTCTTAAAGTAAATTTCTTTCTTTCTTAAAGTAAATGTCTTTTTCTTTCTTTCTTTTCTTTTCTTTTCTTTTTTTTTTCTCTTCTTTGCTTTTCTTTCTTGGCATAATATTGTTGTAAGCCTTGGGAAACAATAAGCAATATCTAGCTATTTTATTTTAAATTTTGCATGCAAAAATTGTGGCTTGATCTTTGCAAGTACAAATTTGCCATTCAAAGTTAATTTGCTTGGTTCTTAGTACACTTAAAAGCCATTAACAGTTATCTCATTTCAAATGTTTATGGTCATTACACAGATACGTATTTTTTCTGTGTGTATATCTGTTTATATGCATGTATAGAAGGACAAAAAGGGGGAATTTTTAAGTTCCATAAAGTTACCATTAAGAGATATTCATTGTTAGCACTTTGCTATATAACCTTCCAGACTTTGACCTCTCTGTGTGTTTTTAATAACACACTCAGGAATATATAGTTTTTAATCTTATTTTTTACATAAAATATGACCATTTTCCATACCTTAAGACATAATTCTATATCATTGTTTCATGATAAAAGTTTTATTCATTGCCCATTACTTATTTATAAATCCCTCATTTTAGATATTTTGGTTATTTTCAACATTTGGGGATTGAATCATAACCACTGATTTTTGTTTGTCACTGTGGTTTGTCTCCCACTGAATTATGCACAGCTAATACTATGCTTAGAAAATTGGGGAGAATTAGGATATGAGAATGGAAGCAGGGAGTTCATTAAGAGGCAATGGCTTTTAGTCCACGTGAGAACTGATGGTGGCCTGTCCTGAGATGTTAGAGGAAGACTTAATGAAAAGTGGCCAGATTCTGGATGTTTGTTTTCTTTTTTCAAAGCTAGCAGAACTTGCTGATAGATTAGATTGAATGTGGATGAAAGGAAGAAGGTTCATCATATTAAGAAGACAAAGGATTAAAAATTAACAAGTCAGTAGATGCTTAGATGAATGATGTTCAGGTGTAAAATCCATTCCAGATTTTTGAAAGATCTTTGGAAAATTAACAGTGGAAGTCTAACATGATAAATAAAAATATTATGTTTTGTCTCTTTAATGCTCTCTTACTAGGTTAACAGAACCCTATTAAATATAGCTCCAGGGGCCTCCCTGGTGGCACAGGGGTTAAGTGTCAGGATTATGAAGCAATCCACACCTACTACAGCATGAGTTCGATACCCGGGCAGAGAGGTGACCCACATGGAGCAGCAGACCTCTCCTGTTTCTCCTGCTGCTCTCCTCAGCAGTGTATTTCAGTAGATCTGCCTGTTCTGCTCCCTGCTCTGTCTCTGGTGAATCCTGTCACCCCCATACCTCTGGCCTGTACCCCCAGCTCTTGTATGCATAAATAAATAAATCTTTTTAAAATAAATAAATAAATGAATGAATAAATAAATAAATCCATAAATATAGCTCCAAGTTGGAGCAAATACTACAGAGAACCTGAGAGGGACCTGCTAAAACTATGGGATAGGTCTAAAGGAAAATCAGCTCTGGTAGCAAAATACTTTTACTTTGATGGTAGTTTATGGCCACTGCTTATTTGGTTCATTGTTAAACAGTCAGAGACAAGACACTAGAAAGGCTGAACACTAATGATTGGTGAGTCATTTAAATCATTCCATAAAAAATGGTGGTTTGGCAATAGGGATTATTTATAGGTATGTTTACTTGTCTCTCTGAGGCCAGCAGAAAACCTCTACCTGACTGTGTGTTTCTGTCTGCAGTTCAGTCACCTTGCTGTCTGGGGAAGCATGTTGATCTGGCTGGTATTCTTTGGTGTCTACTCAACCATCTGGCCCACCATCCCCATTGCTCCAGATATGAAAGGACAGGTCAGTGCTATTTATCGTGAATGGAATTTCCATGTTTGTGATAATGGTGCTTTTCCATATATGGGTTTCCCATATCTTGTGACAATGATGAACTTCAGGAAAGATTGGTTTCAACTGCTTCCATCAAAATGTATCAGGAGGGAAATCAAGCAAATCAAAGCACTGAGAAGAGGTTGTCCAGTCCACAGAAAGGGTGTTTGAAAGTTTAACTATTATGATAATTGTGATTTAATCATTTAAATTCTTGGGCCTACCCAGCCTATCCACATTTCCATAATCAATTATGTTTTGATTATACACTATTCTGGTATATATTATTTATGACCAGAAACATTTTCATTCTTTCATCTTGTAGTCATAGTGTTAAGTGTTATACTCTGATTATTATACTCTGATTATTCACCCGGCAAAGATAAATCTAATAGCTCTATTAATTCAGATCATTCATTAACCAGAATATCTAATTGTTCATATTCTGAACCAGAGAGGTTCAGATTGAAGACCTTGCAATTCATTTGCATTTTTATATTTTTTTTTTCTCTTATATTGTCTTTGTGCAGTGTTTGAGCCACCAACACTGACACACTGGCTCTTAGAGACCTACAGTATCAGTCAGGTCTGTAACGGAGCTTGATAATACTGTGCTATGGTCCAAAATTTCTCCATTTACAAATGAAGCTGTGCAGGCCCCATCACAGATCCCATCCTACCCACAGCCAGAACTATCCTGAGGCCCCAGTTAAAAGCTGGCACAGGCCCTGTGCTTTGGAGGGCCTCTGTTCTGGCTGACTCTAACTGGGAGTGTTCCTTTTCTCAGGGTGAGAGGTCTGTGGTACACAGAGCCAGCACCCTACTCTAGTCTACTCCCTGGGCTTCCAGGATCTTAAATCTCCTTTCCAAATAGCCAAAAGCCCACTGACCAGGCCTGTCTGGTCCTTTCCCCAGATCTAGGCCAGTGTGTTACCCTTGGGCCCTACAGGCAGTTGTTTGCAAGGGGTGTGCACAGGGTTCATGGGTATACTCACTGGTTAAATGATGGCTCCACTGACATTTGCTTGAGTATGGTTATGCTATGGGAAAGAATCAGGGAGGAAAAAGAAGGACTGTGATTGGGGGCTTCCGCTGATGTTCCTGACCCAGAAATGTGTCTTTTATGGGCAGTCCTGTGAATGGCACAGCGTTTTACATGGCAGACCAGGTGTAGCCTTGCTTACCTTTCCCACTTGGTAAATAAGTCAGGTGATATACTCAGGTGTGTCAGGGATTCCCTTTAAGTGTAGGTGCAGAGCAGGACAGACCCATACTCCAGGGAAGGGCTTATGTATATCCCTTTGTGCAACTTCAGTTTCTGTAAGAATAAGAGAAAAACATACAAGAAACTTTAGAGTTCTTTTCCAGATCCAAATGAGAGAGGAAATTACAGAATATTGAATGATCTGAGAAGATTATTGTGTAGGAGGAGGAGCATTTTCTAGCAAAGATATTTGTATATTTAAGAAACCAATTACATTTCTTTATAACTTATCAATGAATGTCATCTCCCAAAAAACAAAGCAAGAAAAGTATTTCCTACAAGTAGGATCACTTGTTAAGTTGTTGGTACCTAGAATGTTTGCTTAGCATTCTCTTCTTTCTGGTTAAAAATGGGTCTGATTTGATGAGTATTTCATTCATTCAGGAAATTTTACTGTACAGTACAACAAAAGGGACTGTAGCAGGTTGTTTCCTAAGTAAGGAGAGTGACATGATGGATGAGATGTGATGCTGTATGACTAGCTGACAAAGTTTCTCCCAGACATACTCTACTGAGGTTCCTCTATAAAGGTTTGCACCAGTAACCAATTCAGAAGTTCGTGAGTTAGGCTGTCTGCTACTCACTCTCATCAAGAGGTTGATTGAGAAGAGTGGAGGGACCATTCAGTCCCAACATGTCATTCAGTCACCAACATGCCACATTTACTCTATCCAAGTCACATAAGTATGCTGGCTCATGGGATTCAAAGGTTCAGCTTTTTCATGAAATTTTCATAGCTGGGGACTTTTTTTTTTTGATGGGACCCTTGCCGGCGGCCGGGGAACGAACCAGTGCTGCAGAGGCTGCGGGCAGCCTCGCAGCCCAGTGCTCAACCGCTGCGCCACCAGGGGAGGCCCCTAGTTGGGGACTTTTTGAAGAAATTTAATGAGCTATTCCTACCACCCAAAAGCAAAGAAATTGTGATATTAAATCACATTTTACTTTTGCATAAAAGCTTTTTATTTTTTACTTAAATTATGTCATTTTAACTTTTTTGTTGGTTGGTTCCATGAGACAAATGATATTTTGAAATAGAACATTGCTGATGGAGACTGAGGATGTCATTAGACACTGATGAGATGACTAATATAATTTTCATGACACAGGATTTCTGAGTGGGTAATCTGTGGTCTGTGTTTAAAGAGCTGTCTATTATCTTTAGTCTTACGCCAGAGGAGGGCTCTTAGGGAGGCCAGGGTGTCAGAAAATGATGTCAGAACTAACTTTACTACTCTTTCACCTGTTGTCTTTTGCTGCTCATGCTTTGAAAAGTCGTAAAGAAGTATTAAAAAAAATTAACACTTTTAAACAAACTTGAGTGGAGAGTGGTTAAAACTGGCCTGAACTCTAAGAAAGCTTCTGTTGCCTCCAGAGGAAATACGTGCCTTCATAAATAACAATAGAAACTAGGCCAAGGAAGAATGAGTATCAAGAGCTTACCCTTTTGGGGGGCTATTGAAAATAGCCTAAAACAGCATACCCCTTTGGTTCTTTGTTGGTTCTTCCCAGAAGTGGGGCCTCACCTGGACCCAATCATTCAGGGACCCTGATCTCAGTCTTCCAGCCTTCAGAACTGTGAAAAGTTTATTTCTGTTGTTGCTAAGCCATCCAATCTCTGGTATCTTGTTTTAGCATCCCATGCTGACTAAGACATTGGTGAATGCTTAGGAGTGACAGGTACTCTGAGAAAAGACTGCTTCATCATCATCATCATCACCATCATTACTATTAAGAATGTTCCCGGTGATTTTTTTTAATAGACCATTTTCTGTAGTTCATTAAGTAGTGTGGTAGGAGTTTGGCAAAGGAACATGGTTCTTTTGAACTCTGGAGGGAAAGCAATGTCTAAGACAAACAGCATTTCTCACCCAGGAGCTAGAGACAGACTCAACACACAAACTGTTCTGTTCATAACATTTTAAGCTGGTGAAAAGATGCATTGTTTCTGCCAGGGTTTCCTAAACTAATTTGATTAAATATTTCTTTGTCTTGTCCGTTAGATTGGGAGTTTTTCTCATGGAGGAAAATGCAGACTTTCCCTTGAGGGCAAAGGGAAGGCAAGGCTGCAGAATGAGTGTTATTTTCCACTGTCAAAGAGTCTTTATCTTCCCTGAAGCACCTCATGGTGTGGTACAAAAACCCTAACAGACAAAGAATCAGGAAGTTCCAGTAGAAGTTTTTGAAATCAAAGAATTCATCTGTATATTCTCCTAAAAATAGGCAACATTTGTAGGATTTTATGATATGCACCTTGTTTTTCCATTTTTCTAGGTCCCCACTATATCTAAAGTGAATTTTAAAAAATCTCAGGCAGGTTGTGTCTATCCTGGTTAATGCCAAAATCCTCAGCTAGAGAAAATATGTGCCGATGTTTTTCTATGTGATTTTCTTTCTTCCAATAGTAAAACCATAGCTTAAGAGCTTCTCCTTGGTGGGGTTCCAAAGTCAGTGCTTATAGGTAGAAAATGACAAATTTTCTTTAACCCAGAGTTGCTTGCTATGTAGAGTTTTGAATTAAAAATTTGAGAAAATCTTGATCTAAAACTGGATCAGGAAATGTGTCAGCATTTTTTCTTCATGTATTTTCTAAACCATTATACTTTTGGAGTATCTGAGGGGATGCCATCTGATGTGACATCAGCTTAAAAGTCAAGAATTCTGACCCAACCAACTTCGTAATCTTGGCAAATCACTTAAACAGCATCAGTTTCCTTATTAGTGAAATCAGATTAATATCACCACTCTAATTAAGCTATAATAAAATAGGGCCTTCCTGGTGGCACAGGCAGTTGAGCGCAGTGCTGTGAAGTTCTCCACAGCCTCTGCAATGCGGGTTCAATCCCCGCCGGCTGTGGAGCTACCCACATGGTGAGGCAGACCTCTCCTGTCTCACTCACTGCTCCCCTCAGCAGTGTACTTCAGTCAGTCTACCTGTTCTGTTCCCCACTCTGTCTCTGGTGAATCCTCTCACTCTCCCACACATCTGGTCTGTACCCCAGTTCTTGTATGCATGAGTAAATAATTTTTTTTAAAAAAAGATGTAATAAGATAACTGATAGGAAATGTGAGGCATGTATGCTCATTTTCTCCCCCTGACATGATCAGTTATTTTTGAACTGTTATAAATACAAATACTGTGACTTAAACTCGAATTCGTTGGCCAGAGAATCTTAACTTTTTCAGTTCTAGATATGATGTTTCTTAGAGCTATTGCCTACCTATATCTGAATCAGATGAGTTGCTTGTTAAAAAGACAACCTCCCCTCCATAAAAATATATACTTGCAGCACACACACACGCGCGCACACACACACACACACACACACACTCTGAATCAGACTTGGTGTGGGAGCTCAGCTTCTGAATTTTAATAAATCTTCAAGCTATTCTTCCCTTTTGTTGGAATCATCTAAAATACCTAAAGTATCTGTTTTACCTATTACTGTTCTAGGAGAAGATAGTATATTTAAAATATTTATAAATACCAGATGATTCCACTCATATATGAAATATAGAGAAACAAAACAAATGAATAGTCAAAAGTAAACCAAAACAAACCCTAGAAATCTGACTATAAAATTGAGACTACCAGAGAGAGAGGGTGAGGTGGGAGACGAAGAGGAGAGGAACCCAAGCAAAGTATGATGGAGCGTTATTGAGATTTTAGTGGTGGGAGTAGAGAGGTAACATATATCTGAAGAGGTGAGAACTTGTACCTCTAAATTATATGTGGTGTTGTAAACCAACATTACCTCAATAAAAAATAATACAATAAAGACTCTAGCACCAAAGAAATAGATAAATAAAAAAATCTCCAAGGACATACAGCCTATAAATACAGGAGCTAAAGCAGAGATTTGCAATTTTCACACTACTATGAGTTAGTTTGAGCTATTTAACACATTTATCAGACTTGAACAAAGTTTTGGCAAAAAGGCTTAAAGGTATATCTATTAATGTTTATTCTGAGGAATCTTAAAAGAAAAGACAAGCAAAACATATACATTCTAAAATATACCATTTGAGCTTATCATCAAAATTTGTTATAATTTGTTCAATCATGTTGCTTATAATAATCAATACACTAAAAAATAAAATAAAATAGCCATAATTTACTTCTCATGTGCAGCTTTATGTAAGATCAGGTAGTGCCAGTGACTGCTGTAAGGCAGTTGGCTTTCTAAATAGAGAATTATACCCAATAGAGGATTATACATCATTCGCCATGGAAAAATACTCCACACCAACTTTGGTCCTTTTCCTTTAAAGTTCTTTTCATTGCTAGTAAAAGGGAGGAAAAAACTTTGACTTCAAAGCCTACAAACTGCTAACTCTCTGTGCAGTGCCAAGCTCTAGGCTCCAGCCAATTTCTGGAATATGACAGGCTTTTTTAATTTTTTTCATTCTGAATACAGAAATGGGTTTACTTTTGAGTTTTATATATGCATTTTTATATACTGAGACTAAGAGTAAGCTGAGGAAGGGTTTGCCATTGTTAAATCAAAGCAATTAATTACTCATCTTCCCTAACTAATTGCCCTTTCCTGAACTTTGTAGCCTAGTCAGCGCTCAGGCCCAGCATTTTCTGGGTGAAATACGAAAAGAAGGATTTTTGCTTCCAGTTGCATGTGCTCTAGGAGGTAAGCAGAGAAGTAGAGGTAATGGTCATGGGGTAATGGTCCTGTCCATCACCTTCTTTGCTCAGCTCAGTTCCAGAACATCTCTGTAGGGCAGAGATCACCTGAGAGCCTGGAGACAACTTATCCTCAGGTAAACTTTCCTGGTAGGTTAATATAGCTTTTGTCCCCATCATCCATCCTCCTTCATCCTTTCTTGAGAGGGTTCAGTTTGTATCCACATATGGTACCTTGAGCAGGAGAGATCTAGCACTTAGGGGGTCTCTTCTCCACCCTTCCATGATAGTTCTGTCCTGACCTCTGTGCTATAGAGAGCGGTTCAGAAACCCTGAAGGAGACATGAAGACTTTTGCTGGGGGTTTCTGCAAAAGCAGTACATTTGCACCTAAATGAAATCTATCAAAGGGATGACCTCTTCTACATGACATAGTTTCTACTGTAATGCTGGCTGGAGTTGTTAGACAAAAGAAAGGAAGTCACCTCCAGAACCCTCCTGTGTGGGTCTGCTAGACTTAAGTGGCTGCTAGACTTTAGTGGCCTGCTCAGCCACCATTTTGGTTACCTGCAGTTCTGCATCCCTATACAAGGTCAGAACTGCCCTTCAGAAACGGTCAATCTGCCATATGAGCCAAACCTTACAAGGTGCCTTTCATATCAATCAAGAGCAGAAAGCTTGCTCACTCTGGGAAGGGTATGCCTCAAGAGGTAGGACCGAGAACGCCTGGGGGCTGAGGATCGATGTATGACAAGGGACCCCAGAAGCTGATCAGTGGAACGCCTTATTGATAAGATTAGGACCATGGCCTGGGGTCTGGGGTATGGTTTCGATGACAACACTTGGTCATCAAGCTGATAACATGGTCAGCAGACTCGCGCCCTCCAAGCCCTAGATGACATTCCTGAGTTTCCCCCATCCTTTTCTCCTTGTCCTTCTAATGCATATGATGCTGTGTGATTATTCTATCAATAAAAACGGCCAAGATCTCTCAGCAGCATCCTGCCTTGTACAGCCTGCTCCACGACTCCCGTGTCTTTATCAGTGTGGTGTTGCTCGACGCAACACTCCTGTACTGTGAAAAGTGGAATGGAAAGATTAAAACAACAAAGGTCTTTTTTGTGATTGTAGAGTTACTAAGTGAAACCAGGCTTGAAATCCACCCACTTACCACCCTGACCTACCCTGATCCCTCCCATTGAGCTCTCCAAGAAGCATCTCTGCTGGTACTGTGTATTATTTGTGAGTAGCAGATTCATGGAGAAAACCCTTCACCCACATGTGGGTGTGAGATATTTCCTTAAAATTCACAAGTATATGGTTAATCATGGAAGTAAGCGAGGTTTAAAAAAAGGCTTAAGATTTTCACATTGCATATTATAAAGGAAGTTGGGTACTTGTAAATTTATGTGAGAATTTGATAAAGAATTACTTTATGTTGCAATTATTAGTATTTTAGTTTACTGTAGCATTCCAGAAATAGCTAACCTGAATATTATAAACAAATATTAGAATTCTCTTTAATACATAGACATTGAGTAGAATAGCTCCTATTTTCCTCAAATAATGTGTTTCAGATTGTAACCCGCCCTGTGACAAGCAGTCACCCCTGTGTGTAGGAAGTTGCATTGGCAGAGATTTGCCTCCTGGCTTGAAATAATTTTCGTCACCTCCTTTGTATAGTTTTCTTAAGTATTTCACTTGGCTGAGTTATTTGTTGCAGTCCACTTTTAAACTTGTACATTGGTGTAAAAAAGGCATTGTATTTTCTGGGTGACATGATTATCTAAGCAAAACTGTGAGGGCACAGCCCCCCTGGCTCCTCCTGTAACACCCGTGTCCAGTGCCCTCTGATTCACATGTTTGCCTTCCTTAAAGACTCTCCATGTGAATCCCTGTCTGAGGCAATCACAAGAAACTATTTATAATAAAAGAAAAATCAGAAACACTTCCTTGATTGGGAATACCTACGTAGGTTCACACAGGCCTATAAATAATTGGACACCAAAATCAAAGAATTCAGGCACTAGACAAGGGTTCATAAGAAAATGGCTTTTGTGGTTGTTACATGTCATGACTAGTTGCTTTTGTTTTTCTTTTCCTGAATTTACCACACGTTGGGCAAAGTATATTTTTAAAATACGTTAGCTCCTTAAAGTGACTTCACACTCTATCTACAAGCCGTAATGGGAGCTGCCCTACTTTTATGCTGGTGACTTCTCTGCAAGGCACACAGGATTAACAGAATTAGTCTGGATTAAAGTGGCCCAAATCAAACTTCTTTTCTAGTCAGTAAAAATTCTGGCAGTAAAAGTAGAATTTGAACTATATTAACTTAATCCCTAAGAAATTTATGAAGTTAGGTCTATTGTTCATAATGCCCATAATTGTGTTGTTTCTGAGCCTCAATTCTAAAAGTAAATAAAATTTATCATTGGATTTAAAGAGTCATTAAAGAAACTAAGGTATGTAAATAGTAGTAGGTACTGTTTATTGAGAAATTACTGTCTCAAACTAAAATATGCTCTGTGTGTATATATGCAATTACATATGTAAAGAATTAAGCATTAGCACATTTGAAAATCTACTCTACAACCCTATGAGGAAGAGAGGCATAGAAAAAAATAGCCCATACTTTGTTCAGGGTAGGTAGAGAGGTGTCTGAGACTCCCCATCTGCTAGATTACAGAATAGAGGCCCCCATCTCACTCTGGAAAACAGTGAGGGTGATTGATGGTCAGTATGTGGAAGTTTTAAAATATAATTGAGAGGTAGAAGCATACACATATCTTGTGTTGGAACAGCAATTATCTGCCCATAAACCCCAGTAAAACAATAGTTTTTTTAAAGTATGTTTCAAGGAAAGATCTAATTTTTAAGTCCCTCCCTGTTCTATCTTCCTCAGCCACAGTTCTCTCCATTTTGGCAGTTTACTTTATTTTGGCCTCTCATTTCAAGGATCTTATATGTTAATTAGAAGTCAGACAGCTTTGATTGTGAGTTATTTTTCTTTTTGGTTAAAGGTTTTGTTGTGGTGTTGGCTTTTGTCATTCATCCTGATGTCAATTTTTAAAATATCTGTCAGCAAATTAAAGTACACATTACATGCTGATTTTGTTTGTTTGTAATATTTATACTCAGTGAGCCCAGAGTATGTTTGATGTGGTTTTGAGCTTTTTATTTCTCTAAACATGTGGAAATATGTATGTGGAGTGCTAGAGTTGGGATTCTATGCAGGGATTGATTTTGCTGACATTTCAGCAGGAGCTGGTTTTGTCTGGTGACCAGAGATCTGTTGGTAGTCTTCAGGTTTGTTTTATTTTAGAAGCTGAGGTGCCAGAGAAAGGCTCCCAGATAAAGAAGTTGAACAAGAAAAGATGACCAGGGTAGGCTGGAGTAAGAAGGGAGAAAGTAAAAACATCGTATCCTATTAAGTGGGCCACGGTTTCCCTATTTGTATAAATGATGATGCAAAGCTATTGTTGACAGTATCCCAGAGGACCAAGATACCGTGGATGACCAAGTACAGTCAATGAAATTGAGAATTTCAGTTCCAGTTCTTGACATTAGTGTTATCAAATATCAACATGTACATAGAGAAAACTGTATGCTTTTTAGCCTGGATTAACCAGCTGTCATAAGTGTCTGGGATTCCTTTTTGCTAAAGACAGGAAAAGAGAAATGTTAGTTACCTAATCTGTGCTTGCAGAACACTTTCATCCATAGGTTTCTTTTTCTTTATGATAGCATCCTGATTTTGATCGAGGATAGAAACTGAAACAAGTGCGTGTTTAAATGCACAGATACCCCTGAGTGTGCTCTAAAGGCAATCCTCACCCACTCTCCACACCCTCAACAAAGACACCTTTTGTGTCCTGGGTAGAGGGACATATTGGCATCTTTTTGCTTGCCCTCCATCCTCTTACTGGTCACAGCTACTGCAGCCAGGCCTTTCTTTTAGAACATTCACTCAAACAATGTTCTTTCTACCTCTCCTCTACATCTGGCTCTGCACTGGCACCTAGGATGAGTCAGCCAGTATCTTCATCTCATGGGCCACAGTGATTGATTCAAGAATGGGGATGGTGATACATTTGGACTACTTGGATACAAGTCAAGGATATTTTATAAGTACTAGTAGGAGAAGGGGAAAGCTCTCTAACTATTGGATTTGCTGTACACAAATGATGTTGACACTGTAACTCCCAGAGGCTACCACAAAGAGTGCCTTTCTGCAAATGAATTGAGTGCAGAGGAAAGACACACTGAGAAAAGACAGCATTGTGATCACTCTTGAACTTTTAGATACACATAAAACACTGTATTCCCATTTTTGTATAGGACAGTTCTAGTTGGATTTCTGTTCCTTCTAGAAAAAGCCCTAATTAATGAGACTATTAATAAGTTACAGACACAGAAAAAAACTTGACCTAGGTCAAGTTAAGACAGAGAAAACTCTCCTATCCTGGAAAAATGATAGTCTTTGTTATATCATGGAAAAGTTGCGAACCTTTCCTACTTTGAGTCTCTCCAGTTGGAGTGCCACTATTTTTTTTAATATTTTATATAATTCTTATATCATTTTTGCATCTTTGTACAATGTATACATTTTCATTTTGATTATATTCCCCATACAATTGTACCCCCCTTATTTTGACTCTAGTTCTTCCTGCCCCTCTGTAATCTGTGCCCCCCTCCCCGTAGTGTGTCTCAGGTTTATAGTTGCTTGTTGATTTAGATTATTACTTCGCATTGATTAGTCTTTTTCTTGGTCTCTTATTTAGGTTTTCTAAATTCCTGCTATGAGTGAGACCATCTGGTATTTTTCTTTTTCTTTCTGACTTATTTCGCTGAGCATGAGCCCTTCTAGCTCCATCCATGTTGCTGCAAACTGCATGTGTTTATCTTTTTTGATTGCTGAGTAATATTCCATGGTGTATATGTACCACATCTTCTTGATCCAGTCATCTATTTTTGGTCATTTGGGATGTTTCCATATCTTAGCTATTGTAAATAGTGCTGCTGTAAACACAGGCATGCAGGTGCCCTTTGGAATTACTGCTTCTGTGTCATTTGGGTAAATATCTAGGAGTGGAATTGCTGGATCATATGGAAACTCTGTGTTTAGCAGGCCAAGAAATCACCACACAGCTCTCCATAGTGGTTGGACCAGTTTGGGAGTGCCACTATTCTTTGCCTAGTTTTTGTAGCCTTCATTATGTACCTTCACTATTCTCCCACCTCATCCTCACCCACACATTAAAAAAAAAAAAAAAAAAAAGACTTGTTTAGAAGCTATTTATTTGAAACCGAGATGGGGGGAACCAAAGCTTTTCTAAGACAGGCTGCTTTCTCTCTTCATCCAACAACTCAAGATGGCTTATATTTAAATAGTCCTGAATAGTGCCGCCCAATAGGCGTACAATGGAGGATGCACATATAATTTAAAATTTTCAGTATCCCCATTAAAAAGTAAAAACATGCAGGTAAAATTAGTTTTGCTAATACAGTAAGCCAAACATTTCCATAAAATTATCACTTCAACATATAGTCAACATAAAAACAAATTATTAAAATGACAATATGTATTCTTTTTGCAATAAACCTTTGAAACCTTGTGTGATTATTTGACTTGCAGCATATCTCACCTCAGATTTGACCCATTTACAGTATTTCACAGCAATGGCTACTATATTAGCACAGTTCTTGACCAACAGAAATTTGGAAATTCAGATTCATTCCCCAAAGCTAAATTGTGGTTAAAATGAATAAGATGGTAAATCTTATGTGTTTTTATCATTGCATTAAAAAATGTATTTGTTTGATTTTTTTAAATTGTGATCAGTTTCTCCTTCTAAATAGTATGCTCCATGTGATAAGTAAATGCCTTTCAATCTATTTTAGGTATTTGCCTCCCATCTTTTCTGACATTTGGTAAATATTTAAATCAATGAATTAATAAAATAGAATTGTACACTTCTTATGTGGAATTAGGAAATATAATTGTGCAGTAGGTGTATAGTATCTGTTTATTGCCTTGATTTCAAAAGCAGATGCCAAATGTTTAAACATTTGGAAATAGCCTACCATACTATCTACATGTAATAAGTGATTGATAGGTTAATAAATTCAGCATTTTTCTTAAGAGAAATGTGCTCAAAAAGTCATTAGAACAAACCATGAATTTTTCCTACCCAAAGAATTATTTCTATTTGAAAAATTGTATAACATCTCCATTTAAAATTGTAGTCAAACTATTTAACAACATGGATGATGCCTGTGGTATAATATTCATTTATATTGGTATTTATAAAGGTTTATTAATGAGGTATATTAGTTCATGGAAAATGTCTGTTTTGAAATTAACCCCCTAAATGTATATAATGTTTTAAACCAGCACTATCTCAATTAAAAAAAAAAGCTAAAAAAAAAAAGTGATGATCATTTTGCAATATATACATGTATCAAATAATTGTGTGAATTGTATACCTTAAACTAATGTTATATATCAATTATATCACAGTAAAACTGGGGGGAGGGACATAGGTAGAAGAAGCACTTTAGATACTTAGCTAGTTGTCTACTTGGAGACTTGTTCATTTTGTTAAAAGGAAACTAATTCCTTGTTTTCAGTGTAGTAAAATAAGTTTTACTACATAAATGTAATAGGGCATAAATGTGAGTTTTATTCAAGCCTTTGGTGAAAATTGTCATCTACTAGATGTCATTTGGGGCCACTTTATTGCCCCAATTTTTTTAAAGAAAAGTGATTATTCCATTATCTCTCAATATCATTTATGTAACTGCCAAGATTTATGTTATCATTCTGGAAAGTTTGGGTCCAGGTAGTCTCTAAACTTCTGACAGTTTGATAAAGGGCTTCTAATATGTGAAGTTCTAAACCTTGAACATCACTAAGGAATGTATTTGAAGCTGTATTGTTTGTGGATTATCTATCATTTTACTTCCAGTTTCAGAGATTTGTTTATAGTCACTAGTTTTCTATATATCTTGCCTGTTTAAAAGCTAATTGATTGTTGTTTTTCCTCTAATGTGTTCTGTCACTTCCACCCCTGCTATTTCCTCTCACTTAATTATGTGCAGTAGTAGTTTCTCTAGGATATCTCCTCTCAGGTTTCTTAGGCCAAATGTCCTTCTAAACTTGCATATAGTCCTGTAGTGGATTACTCTTAAACTTTATTTATTGGTCACAGTTTTGCCAAGAAAGAGTCTTCAAGCTGATTACTTTCAAAATCTCCACCATCATATGAGAAAATCGAAAAAGAAATCGAAAAACACCTCAAGACAAGTGACAATGAAGACACACCCTCTCAGAATATGTGGGACACAGGAAAAGTAGTACTAATGGGGAGTATATAGCAATGTAGGCCCACATCAAGAAGCAAGAGCGAGCTCAAGTAAAAAGAGTCCACATCTTGAAGAAGTAGGAAAAAAAAAGAACAAAAAAATACAAAAGCCAGTAGAAGGAAGGAATTAATAAAAATTAGAGCACAAATAAATGAAAATGAAATAAAAAAGACAGTCCAAAAGATCAACAGAACCATAAGCTGTTTTTCTGAAAAAGTAAACAAAATAGACAAACCAGTAGCTAGGCATGCTAAGAAAAAAAAGGGAGAAAACTCAAATAAATAGGATCAAAAAAGAGGAAAAATTACAACAGACGCTGCAAAAGGTGAGAGGTTAAGAGGTTACTATGAACATTTAAATGCAAGCAAGTTCAACAGCCTAAATGAGATGGGCGGGTTCTTAGAATTATACAATCATATAAGACTAGGTAGAGGAGAATTAGAAAACCTAAACAAACCAATCACAAGCAAGGAAATTAGTAATAAAAACTCTCCCAAGAAACAAAAGCCCAGGACCAGATGGCTTCACAAGCAAGTCCCATCAAACTTTCAAAGATGAACTAATACCTAGCCCTCTCAAAGCCTTTCAAAACATTGAGAAAGAAGGAATACTCTCAGACAAATTTTATGAGACAAACATTAAGCCAATTGCTTAATGTTTGGTCTATAGAAAACTGGTCTATATAGAGCTTCCCTGGTGGCACAAGGTGTTAAGCATCGCACTATGAAGCAATCTGCAGCCTCTGCAGCACCAGTTCGATCCCCGGCCAGGGAGCAACCCACATGGCGCGGCAGACTTCTTCTGTCTCTCCCGCTGCTCCCCTCAGCAGTGTATTTCAGTCAGTCTGCCTGTTCTGTTCCCCACTCTGCCTCTGGTGACTCTTCTCACTCCCCGCACCTCTGGCCTATACCCCAGCTCTTGTATGCATAAATAAATACATCTTAAAAAAAAAAATAAAGCTGATCTATGAAAACTATCGACTAATTTCCCTAATGAACACAAATGCAAAAAACCTCTGAAATCTTAGCAAACAGAATCCAACAATGTGTTAAAAGGATAATACACCATGACCAGGAATAGTTAAATACAGAATAGTTAAACACAGAAATAGTTAAACATCCAAAAATCAATCAAAGTAATTCACCACATCAATAAAAAGGAAAATGGAATCTTTAGGAACATATCAATAGACAATGAGAAAGCATTTGGTAAGATTCAGCATCCATTTATGATGAAAACCCTTGAAAAACTGGGTATAAATAAAATATACCTTAACATAATAGAAGCCATATAGGACACATATCTGTCCATTCTCACCATTACTATTCAATTTAATACCAGACATCCAATAAGCATCCTTACCGGTTTAGGGCTATTACCCAACATGTAAGCTTTTCTTTATTATTTATACACATCAGAGTCCTTGGTTGCAGTGAAGAAACAAACAATTGGCTTTGACTTAAAAAACAGGAAAGAAATCTGTTGAAGGTAACATGCTGCCCACAGACTATACGGAAAGCTTACAACCAGGCTCAGACTGTGGAAGGAACGGACGCCACCTCAGGACCATGTGATCAGGGCACAAGCTGGCACTGCTGCCATGTGCTTTGAGTTCCGCAAGTGGAAGGCTTGGAACTGTAACAATGAGGATAATCCAAGAAGTAACCAAAGTGCAGGCAGAAGTGACTGATGGACAAGCCCACTTTTCCTGCCATACCCGGGCTTTTCCTTTCTGCAGTTGTTCTCCTAGCAGATTTATTAGGATCTGACCTAAATGTGTTTTAGAAAGACCCTGGCAATGCGCACTTTTCTCCTGCAAGTAACAGGAGGTAAAAACATCCTTTCTTTGTGGCGTATATAGGGGGAAGGAGCGAGGAAGAGAATTCTGGATCTTTTCTTGAGCAGCTTCTCTCATTAAGACAAATTTGCATAATTTAACCAGTAATTGGAATAAGTTCAGGAACTATAATTTAAAATCATAGTCATATTCAGTAATGATCATAGACAAAACAAGAATCATTCATGTGAGGAAATTTATAGCAGACTAAACTTGGGAAAGGCAAACTTAAACATGGTGCGCTTTAAAAAGGAGATGGTGAAGAGTGGTAAAGAGCATGAAGGAATGCCCAAGGGGTGAGGGCTGTCTGTGGTATGGTCTGCTTGGAGCAGAAGGATTGTGATGGATAATCATAATTACCATCAGAAATTAATGACCTATACACATAGTTCTCTGTAAGTTGTCACTATCTAAAGCAATTTAAGTAACGATTTTCCTTTTACTTGCCCTTCAAAAAAACCTTGTAGCGGGCTTCCGGTTGGCATATTTTGATGTGCTTAAAATTTCCTTCTCTGGGTGCTGTCAAGTCAAAAAACAAGAGACAGAGAGAGAGAGAGAGAGAGAGAGAGAGAGAGAATGGGATTAGCATTATTTGATCATATGAATTAATAACTGCAGTAGTTTCAGTTTGAGAAAATCAGTTACTAAAACCAGGGACTTTTCTTTCCCTATCCATAATTCTTTCAGGGCCTTAAGTGGCTGTGAAATGTTTGAGATAAAGCTTGTTTTTGCAGCAACACTTAGGCATTGTGAGGATCTTTCTAAATCACAGATCACTTCATGTAAATCTACTGGAAGAACATTTACAATAATGAAGTAGTATTTATCAATACTATCATTTTTTCCCTCCTAGGAACCATTTTTTATCATTATAAATATATCACCCTAAATGGAAAATGCAATCTTATCTATCCCTGTGTGCCCCCAAAAGCTATTCAGCACAAGTTAATCTTTTCAACAGAAGCAGCCAACTTTTCTAGCAAAGGAATTTGCAGTCTTTGTGGTTTGGGTATAAAGGTAGTTCATTTTACTGGTTTCTTGATGAAATATGTTTCATGATAAATTCAATCTTTCCTCAAAAAAGTTGACCAAATGTACTTTTTTAATGCAAAATTTGACATGAAAGTCTTTCTTTATTGAAGGAGCTAAATACTAAGTTTGTGTAGACCTAGGTAGTTTTGGATCCAAGGTTAAAGATATTTATTGTTGGAGGTTATTACATGTATTCATATCCACAAAGAATAAAATCCAACACGTTGACACTCTTTTTCAAATATATTAATTTACTTTCTTTTGTTTTAGGGGCAATGTTTTTCTTCTACTCCACTTTCTAATCCTTTTCCACACTTGTTAGAATTTGGACGGATTTTTGCCAGGGATAACTAGCAAAGGTATACAATGTGTGAATACACAGGAGATCTGCCCGGTTTCATTGCACAAACTTCAGAGAAAGTTCCTTGCACTCTGACTTTGGCATAGCATGCAGGAAATTCCTCATTGGTCTGCCCAATGCAATAAACAGACCTCCTGCATCTAACCACATCCATGCTGAAGTTTCTTATGTGGGGTTACTTATGCTTTTTGTGTAAAAGTTAAGGGTCCCAGCATTCCTATTCCACACTTTCCTTGGCTCCTAGGAATTTGGAATTTGTATAGAACTGTGCTTAGGGACCAATAGGACTTGTGGCTTGACTTAGCCTGTGTTCTTTATGTACATACTGAAAAGGTAGACGAGGTAAACAGATCTCTGTGGATTTGCTTCTGGTAAACCTTCCATTACATCAGATTGATCACATCAGAGCCTAGCATTTGCCTTTTCATTGCTCATTAAGGACCTTGCTTATGATATTTAGTGTAGGTGAGTTCTACAGTAACCTCTGCAACTCTATATAAGTTTCCTCACTGGGCAACCTTGACTGCGCCAGAGAGGGCTTGTTACACCGTTGAATCTCAAGCCCCAGTTAGGAAGCACTGGACTAGAATCTGCATTTTAACCAGAACTCAGATAATCCCTGGGACATTAACGGTGAAGTCCTGAGTTTCTTCCAGGCCTCCAGAGTGCCGGGTTCAATTCAGTACCATCTCCAGGACAGGGTGACAGAGAGAAAGCGGCTGTCCAGTGAGGCAGAGAAAGGCAAGCGGGCGGACATCGCCTGAGTTAAATTATGCTCATTAATTCAATTTGAGGCAGGAATGTGTGTAAATAAACGCTGGCAGCTGCAGCGGCTCTGTTTCCTGCAGGTCTCAGGAGGGAATGCAGGGGCCAGTGGCCATGCAAACCTAACTGGGGGTCAGTCAGATAGCCCTGCAACCACCAGCTCGTGACAGGAAAGAGAGTGGTTTGGGTCGATCACATCAGGGAGGATTTCTATGTAGGGTGAAGTGGCAAACAGGGTGGAACTAGAGAGGCTGAGCTAGCACAGATAAAAATCTCAATTATTTGAAAAAACTAAGCTTACTTGACTGCTTCCTCCCCCCCCCTTTTTTTTTTTAATCAATGCAGAACAGATTTCTAGCGGTTAAAATGAGTAGAACAGTGCCATAGGCCTATCCAGCCTTCAGCATTTCCAAGTAAATAAGCTGTTCATCCACTTCCCCCACCCCACACACACACACAAAACTGAGTCCATAAGTAACAGGGAAGAGAAAATTGAGCTCTATAGGTTAACAGCAAGTCCTTTGTACCATAAGCCTTTAAAATGTTTATAGGTTTGATTTTTGACACTTCATGTTCATTAACTGTTTGGAGGTTGAGCAATCCTCACCAGTTAATATTTATTAAACCACATGTGGTGTGTTGGGCAGACACTGCCTACCCATTAAAAGATAGTTCTTGTCCTGCAATTTTTAGGAACCCATTGAATGTTATTTATTCTAAAGCAACATCTGTTTCCCACCTTAAAATTTAGCCACAAAGCTCAAGTCCCTACTCTCTGAGTAATTCCTACAAATGAAAAGTCTATTCTTAATCTTGAAATGTTTTCCTTACTGCCTCTGGGCCTGAGCTGATGATGATGAAGCTGATGATGATGAAAATAGTGAACCACTTGCTTTCATAAACAAGAAGCCAGGTCCTGGTGAAGTTAAGGCACTTGCATAAGGTCACAGAATCTGGAAGGGAGGCAGAGTTTAACCTCAGGCTGCCTCCAGGGCCCTTAATGGCAACCATTCTTTTTTTTTTTTTCTGATTGAGGTAGCACTGGTTTACAACACTATGTGATTCAGTGGTGTAGGATCACACCTTTTCAGATATATGTCCCCAGCCACTCCCACTACCAAGGCACCATAGGCCTGCACCAGATTCTCTTGGGCCCCTCCCTCCTTTACAGCAGTACATTTTCTGATTCCTTTCTGGTTCTGGTCTCCAAAGTGCTACATGCCTTATCCCTGCTCTTAGAGCTCTCTGCACAATTTGTGATGAGAAAAAAATATTTTTAACATCATTACAGACTGGTGTATATACAAGTGGAACTCTTACCCACCAAGTTGTTTAGAGTTTTAGCGAAGGGTCTGGCAGAGAATAGGCCTTAAGAGAATAGTAATTAATTCCTCCCTAACAGTCCTGTATCCTCGTTCCTACAACTGCTCTGGTACTGTAGGAGAACTTACAAGGTAATTAGGACTTTATCAGCATTGAGCAGGATTCTGGAGAAGAGCGGAGAACCCTGTCTCTTGGCCTTGTCCCAGCTTCTTTAAACGGCTAAAGAAAGGTACTCCCCTATCGGCCACTACAGGTAAAACTGGAGAAATCATCAGCACCTCACAGTCTGTTTTACCACATGGAACTCCCATTAACATCGATGCTGCCTGCATGTGTAAGTGAAGGGGACACACAGAAAAATCTTGCAAGTCATTGAGGCCTTGATTGACAGTTTTGGCAGACACACTGCTTTTAGCTTAGGAGGGATTTAAATTCTGGCTGAGAATGACAGGAAACAGAGCAAGGAGTTTTCATTTCTAATTATTTCATCCCCTTTGTACACACAGCCTTTTCCTTCAGGAGAAAGTGAGTTCCAGGCAACCAAAAAGATGAGAAATTGAATTTTTTAAGTTCATCCATCTAGCCCACCCTCCATGTTCCTAAACTTTAACATCTCAGGCGAGTAGTTCAGAGGGGGCTTTTCCTCTGCCTGTGGCTGGCTTCAGCAAACAAGGGCAAGTTACAGTTGAGTGGACCTCTGCTCCTTTCTCCATCACAGCAGGGCTGCAAGGGGACTCAACACATTCATATCAGTCCTTAAAGATTTAGGATAGCGATTGTACAGTGTTGGGAAAGAAAACCATTCAGGATGCCATACTCTGTCACTCATCACCCACGCTCCCAACTCCCAAATATTCCGGGCCTGATTTATTTGTAGATAATGCAGTTCTCCTGCTTCTGTGCTCTCTGTGCTCTCTCTTGCCTACTTCTACTATCTTCTTCTGTTCAAGTAGATGATCAGAAAGCAGGCTATGGAAGAAAGCAAGAAGCTAATTCTAAAATCATATCTGCTTTGGCTTGCACTTCAAGTTTGCTTCCTTTGGAAGAGAAAGGGACTTGGTGCCCTGATCACTTGAGCTGAGGCAGTGATGAGCCCTTTCTCTCTCTCTCAATGTTTCCCCCAATGTAGGCAAACATGACCTTGCTCTTCCAAGTTCTTGCTCCTTTCCTTGGCCTGAGAATAACCTGAACATTGTTTGAGAAGGAAGATGTTTGAAGAGTAGGACCCAAATCAGAGTGCTGGGTGAACAGAACTCGATTTCCCTACAACTACTGTTTCTCTGTTGACTTCAGTCACTTGCCTCCTCCCTTGAGCTCTTCCCAAACCAGGGGTCCCTTCCTCATCACCCCAATGTCTAGTCTTACGCCCTTCTTGCTTCTGCTGACTATTTTTGGAGACCAAGAGAATTCTCACAGAGATGAAAGGGACTTGACTGTGAGGCTCTTGCCTCCCTCTGTGACCTTCCTGGGCCATCGGTGCCTTTGTAGTCAGTATACGGGAGCAGGCATGTTTACCACTTTTCCGTCCATTTCCAGCTTCGTCCTGGATTTCTTTCCCCACTCCACCGAAAGGGCCAGTCTCCTTTTTCCATTTGCCACTTCTCTCCTGTTTTTCCTTCCCTGACCCTGCTCTTCCCTTCTTCCACCCTGGAGAGAGAGGCATGTTCCTTAAAGAGATGAATTTGAAGATTCAATGTTAGATCTAGTCACTATTGCAGGACTGTCACTGCCCCTTTCCAGCTCTTTAACAGAACAGGGTGGCTGCCCTGAGAGCCCCCAGTGTCTACATGGCTCCGTCTAAACCCAGAAAAATCTTATTATCCACTGTTTCTGATTATGCTGTTTTCTTCCTTTTAAGTCTATAGTCTTGTTTCTCTTAGAACTTAAGTCATCACCTGATAGGAGGGGAATTTGATCGGAGCAGAGTATTTGTGGAGCCCAGGCATTTTTTTCTCTTTTAAAATTGGCCTTTTGCTCAGCCACAGGGATTGTGTCCATTCCTTCTTAATGACATGTTTATTTACCTAGACTCGCACAATTCTCTCTTGCCCTAGGTAATCCAATATTATCTTGTGTTAATCAGGAATTCTATTGAAGGGAAGGATTTTTCAAAGAAAAGCAAAGAGAACTGTGGGTTCAAAATTCCCGAGAGAAATTCTGATTAAAATCCTACCAAAGAGGATGTGGGAAAATAGCTGAATTAAGTGAGACATATTCTAGAGCAGCACATTGCTAGCTATTTCTGTTGAGGCTCTGATATTTTAAAGTTGCATTTGGATTGAAGGAATTTTTTTCCTCCGAGAATATTGCAATGGCCTGTACTGAAATTGTCAGGAAACGTTTTATCATCTCTTAGATAACGTGTGTATTTTAACATCCTATGACTAATCATAATGACATTAAGTTTTCCAAATTACCAAATATGATACCTTGCCCCCCTCCAAGAAGTTGAATTGTGGGGATGATGATGGTTGAATAAAGTTGTTGGGATTAGGTCTTAAATCTAAATTAACACTTGTTCTAGAAGATTATCAGTGTGGAAATGGTAGCTTTGGCTCTTGCTGATTTTAACTGTATATGTATATGTTTTGTGTGTTTTTCTTAGAAGCAGATTCTGTGCTGCTTTATATGTAGTGCCTGTTGCATGTTGCTTGCCCTCTGGCCTCCCTGTTTTTGTCAAATCTGCAGGTGCAGTCTGCCTTTTGTAAACAGGTCACTAAATCCAGATGAGTGGCGTGAAACACAGCTGACACCATGCGTGTCCTTACACATTCCACATGTGCTAAATGCGAGCAGTAAGAGAAAGGGGAGCACTGAGGCCTCGACCTCATGGGGCAGAGCACCCCCTTAGGGCCACCCCATGGAAATCTGTGCCAAGTGGCAGCCCAGTGCCTCTTTGTGCCATCTGATAGCTGTTGAGAGGCAGATAGGAAAAATGTTGTGAGACTCAGATCCTTTTGAGAAAGATGGTCAGAGATTTACTTCCATAGAAGTGGAAAATTATGAGAAAAACATGAATAGATTTCTAATTACCAGTCCCATAGTAATTCATAGACTTTATATGCCTAGTATTGCTGGTTGTTACTATCAAATCAAATTGCAGGAAAAAGGGAATCAGCAGAGGTACATTGACAACCAGCAACCTCAGGGCATTTTTCCATAGACTCATCAGCTATTTGCATAATGTCTGAGTGTTCTCTATAAACAGCTGTGCTGTGCAATTGCATTCACAGAAATTTCCAAAATTTGCAAAACTAATTTATGGTGTTAGAGGTCAGGATAGTGGTTACCCTTGAATGGAGGGAGGATGAGTCAGATATGGAAAAGGCATGAGGAGGTTTCTGCTAAGTTTTTTTTTTTTTTAAATCCAAGTGCTATGTCTGCAGGTGATGGTGTACATTTGAGTCATAGACATGTGATCTGTGTACTTTGTTATTGTATATATGTTTTACTTTGATAAAAAGTTCAATAAATAAGTTTGATCAATAAATAAGTTTGATAAATAAGTTTGATAAAAATATGTAAGAGCCTAAGGAAAACACTTTTCCTCAATTGACCTTTCATTAATAAATTCAGACAAGTAAAGGGAGAAGAGGGCACCCCGATATAGGAACTTTCTTTACTTCCATCCTCTAAGCTGTTACCTTTTCATAACTCTTCTTGATGAGTTTTGCTTTATACAATGAGGGAAGTTCCAGTTTTGTTTTTTAGCCTGATTTTTTTTAACAGACGAATAAAAAGTCTATCAATATTTTTTAAGTATCAGTAGAATGGTTTTGAATAAAGACTTCAGTTGCTGCTTATGCAGTGGGTAATCTCAAAAATTCATTTCAGTTGACCCACTTGGAAATTCCCACATGTGGATGGGAGAGTGATGAGAGTGGATGGTGCTGCCCTCATAGTGGGTAAAGAGACAACAGAACGGAGCCCAGAATCCCCAGCACACACTGCATTGCAGAGTAGCATACGTTAGCCAGACTGTGTACAGCAATCTCTCCAGAGTGGTTAGTTGAATAATTCAATCTTGCTTTTCTTCAGAAAAGTGAAATGGCTTTGACTTGCCGTGAAATGCCCTCTCTGAAATTTTAGGTTAAGGCCAGACAATACTCTGACTAAGGATTTAATAGCACCACAGTTTTCCTCATTAAAGAACTAAGAGATCCCTTTACCTATTTTATGTAAGATTCTTGAAATTGCCTAATAAGGAGAATTTCTTCCTTTTTTGATCAAGCACCGAAAAAGCTGAAAACACAAGGAGAAGCAATGAGGTATGCAAGCTGTGCAGTAACTAATCTGAAGGGCTCATGTGTCTGGAGTGCACAGGGCTCAAGTGTGGAGCTGGTCTGTTCAGATCAGTGCACAGAGAGACGGGTGCAGGGCTCGTGGGGTGGTCTTGTAGGTGGAGATGATATTGGAGTAGTTCACTTTTTTCCATTTGTTAAAGTTTATGTAAAAAAAAACTATTTCTGAAGCCTCCCTTATCTTCCTTACCATAACATGGCTTTTTTAAAAAAAATTTTAAAAAGATTTATTTATTTATGCATACAAGAACTGGGTACAGGGCAGAGTGTGGGGGTGAGAGGATTCACCAGAGACAGAGTGGGGAACAGAACAGGCAGATTGACTGAAATATACTGCTGAGGGGAGCAGCAGGTGAGACAAGAGAGGTCTGCTGTGCCATGTGTGTAGCCCCCTGGCCTGGGATCGAACTCGTGCTGCAGTGGCTGCGGACAGCTTGATAGGTTGCGTCTTAACCCCTTGTGCCACCAGGGAGGCTCCCATGGTTGTTTTAACTATGACCTCTCAGACACTGCTAGGATGCAAACCATTTAAGTTCCACAAATGAGTAAGCCTTCCCTTTTACAAGGGAATAATTAAGTAAATGTCATTTGAAGGTCATATTCAGACAATAATTTATTCTTCTTTACTGTGTTGCTGTTGCTTCAATTCTGATCTTCCTTCTCATTTCCCAACCCAGTATCTATCATTATCATTAAATTTGCTTTATCATTCACCATGTGCCATACTTACATGTAAAGGTTAAATGATTTTTAATTATTTTTTAAATAATAAAAGGTTTCATGGTTTCAAGAAATTGATAATCCCCTGGACAGAACATTATATTTTGTTTAAATTGCTTTTTTTCTCTACTTCTTGGCTAGAAAACTCTTTAAGAAATGATTTCACTTCTCTATGAAAGAGTTTGAGACATGGTCTGATCATAACTCATCACACTTGCTCCAGGATCAACAGTGGATTAATAAAGTATTCTTTAAGAAAGATAATTATTTTTGGCTCAATATGTATTTTTTTATTGAAACTTTATCACTTTTCCAGTTGGATATTATCAATACTATTTCCACATCTTCCCTCCCTATTGTAGTAAGTAACCTTCATGGTGGTTGATCTCTGGGCAGCACTCACCCCACCCAGCTTCTAGAAATGCTGTCTTTTGCATAGTTATCTCCTATCTCCTTTCACTGTTACTTTATCCCAATTTCATTGATTTGTCCTACTCCATGGCTTATCTCTTAAGCATAAGTGATAGGAAGGATTCCTTCCTTGGTTATTTGTTTTTTTTCTTTCCAGTTTTCCTCTAGATTGCATCTTATATACTACAGGCTAAATTCCAGCTTAGAACTAACTTACTTCCTACTATATGTCTTTAGCCCAACACTTTACTTGCCCACAACTTGATCTATTGGAGACAGAACTTTTTTATCTTTCGTATGTCTTTAAATAGCTGAGTACCTGGTTTGCGATAAATATTAGAGGCATGAAAAACATAGCCCCATCAGTAAAAGTTTCTTAATAATTTCTATCTTTTTATTCTAATGAAATATCCTCCAGACAGTGATGTACTGAAAGACTAAATATATCTGTTTCCTTTCCCTAGAACATTGTACTTTGGTCATGATGCCTAGTAGGGGCCACCTTCCGAATTGCTATTTTTTTTTTTACTTTAAAGATTTTTATTTATTTATACAAGAACTGGGGTACAGGCCAGATGTGCAGGAGGATGAGAGGATTCACCAGAGACAGAGCAGGGAACAGAACAGGCAGACTGAAATACACTGCTGAGGGGAGCAGCGGTGAGACAAGAGAGGTCTGCTGCGCAATGTGGCTATCTCCACGGCCGGTGGGGATCGAACCGGCGCTGCAGAGGCTGCGGACAGCTTTACAGCACCGCGCTCAACTGCCTGCACCACCAGGGAGGCCCCCAATTGCTATATTTTTAACAATTCTATCAGACTTCTTGTGGAAGTACATTTTGGGGATTGAAATGCCACTCTGCAAAGTCATTTTTCCCCCCTTATTTGTGTGGGACAGACTGACTTTGAACTTAAGTTCATGGAGCAGAAACGTTAAAACCTCTTTTTTTTTTCCTAGTGGGAGCTTTTTATTGCCAGAAGTGAATACCCCATACAGCTGAAGAAAGACCTATGAAACTTAGCTTTTAAAAACAAAGCTGTGTTTAAGTTCTGTGGAAACAGAAGGTATTGCTTAAAAATGACATGGCAGATGTTATGAAAATTTGTTTTAAAGCATTTCTCTCAAGTTAAGTCATGTTTGCCAAGTTACAACCTGGAACACATTTTGACAACTCAGCAGAGCTCGGTAATTGAGGGTCCACAGTGATAACTTAGTTCACCTTGCTGAGCCACGAGCTCTGCTGGGTGAGGGCTGGGAAATGGGCCTTGTGTTGCTTGAGAAGTATCCTGATTCTCCTGAGTCAACTTAGTAAAGCAAAGTAGAAAATGCCAGTTGTCTCGTCTTTAAGACTTATCTCAATTTAATGAAAAAAAAAAAAAATACATCTTAATACTGAAGAAAACTCCTGTTTTTCTTCAATGTATATTTGATGGTTCTTTAAGGCAAAGTTATGCAACTCAAAAAAAGACCATGTTAAAGCCTACAGTATCCAGAATGCAGTATAATAAATTAGGTCTGAACCATTTAGTGCCTGCCGCCACCCACCTCATCTCTAGGAAGTATGCTTTATAGTGATATCTCTAATACATTTGTATGCACGTGTGTAATTTTATTTATAGAGTATATATGCACACATACATAGCCATACAGTTGGGGATCTGACTAACTTTGGAGGGGACTCACCGCAGCCTCTGCTGCTGCACTTGAGTGTGTGAATGTTTCTACTGAGGGGCCAAAGTGTCCCGAGCTGGGAAAAGGACAAAAAGCAAAGAGAGAAATGATGGTTTTCTTTTGTTTGACACAGGAAAAAGAAATTCCCAGGCAGCATATCCAATAGATTGATCAGATTGGCTTTTTATTGTTGTTGGCTTGATTTGAGGCTTCCCAGACTTTAGAAAATACAGAAGTGGCCTTTCCTCTCTTGTCTTGTAGGTGGTGTCAGTTTGGGTGTCCACTATGCAGACCCTGTCTTGCATGGTATGGTGTCTCTCTGGTTATGGGATAGCCATTTTGGCTTTAGGAGTGAAATTTCTTGATCCCTGTAAAAAATAAGCTAAAGGTAATGGGAAAAACAAATGAAAACTTGGTTTTCACATACACACCCCGTGATGACTTTTCTTCTTTCTTTGTGTTACTGAGATGTCCAAGCAAGTTCTGGGCATAGTATAGTGCTCTCTCTCATTTGTGGTTGAAAGTTTCTTCCCCCTCTACCCCTCTTCTGTTCTATCCTGTTCCGTGGAACAGGACTGCTCTGGTGGCTGATGTGCTTAATTGTTTTTTGCAGAAAAATAAACATTGCACGATTAAATGACTCATGATTAAAAGTATTTTTCAAACATTATCTGAGGTTGAAATCATTAAATGCCAACACAAAGTGTGAAGTGGTAACTAATATTAGATAGGCCTGGGTTTGAGATGATTTCCATCAAATATCTCAGTGTTGTAGGGTTCAGTTCAGTGAAAGGTTGTTATGCAAATCTGGGTACATGCTTTCTTTGGTTCCTGTCCTGAACACGAGGCTCCATGAAGACAAGAACTCTGTGATGGGCCACCAGTGTCACTGTGAGCCTGTGGAGAGGAACTGCCATTTCAGCATCTACTCAAGAAACTGTGGCCATTTCCGAACCATGCTATGTGACATGCCATTCTTAATTAGCCTCCTGAGCATATATGACAAATGGAAGGCTTAAAACACTATTTTTTTAAGAGTTCTGTGAAAGTATCTGATAAAGTCCATGATTGTTGCTTGGTTAATAGTGCTTATAGTAGGATTACTCTCCCTTCATGGTATCAACCAGTCAAAAGTAGTTTTGCTCCACCTCTAGTGATTTATGACAAATAAATTCATGCCTACTGTATACCAGGCACTGTTCTAGGATCCTGAGGTGATAGCTTTAGAGACTAAGGCCCCTGTTTTCATGGAGTCTCCATTCTAGTGAAGTCAGGCAGAAACGAATAATATGTAAACAGGAAAAACAACAATTATATCATAGATATGCAGAAAATTACAGCATCAAGTGATTGTATGCTCCCTTCAAATCCCATGATAATGGCGACATCTCAGGGTGCTGCTGGTTTGGCTGGGATCTAACTTTGTTGGGGACAAGCAAGGGATCCCCTGGTGTTAGAGTCAGAGGAAAAGAAGTGGAGTAAAGGATATGGAGTGTGGTGTGTTCGAAGCTTAGTGGGTGGTTTGGCTGGATAAGTGTGAAAGATGATGGCAGGAAAGCAGAACAAGGTGTGAGCACTGGTGAGACATTGGAGGGATGACAAAATAAGAAAAACTTGGATTGTACTCTAAACAGGATAAAAAGAACTTGAAGAGTTTTTAACAGGAAAAACCATACCATCTGATATGCATTTTAAGAGATCCTCCTGCCTCTGTGTGGGAAACAGATGTCACAGTGGAAAGAGTGAGGGCATAGGGTCCCCTGTTCCAGCTCAGGTTAGATAGTGATGTTTTGGAGTAGATTCCTAGGTGGAGGAGATATAAGATACAGAGAGTTTATACGGGAATTAGATTTGAGGCTTAGGGAAAGAGAAGAATCCAAGATACCTTCTATATTTTTGTTCTGAACAAGGGGAGGTAGTATGGTATTGTCTAGCAACACAATTGGAGGAAAGGGAGTATGGAGAGGAAATCAACTCTATTGTGACTGTTAGTTGCTAATGTAGGAGGTACACAGGAACACTGAGAAAATCAGAGTATTCATGGAGTTGGGCCTCGTTGGAGAAAAGACTAATTAATTCACCATTTGATATAAGACTACCTAAGGCATAAGCCATCTTAGAGTCAGATGGGTAGTATAATTAAGATGTGGGCAGTATGGTTAGGAGGCAAACCCAGGGAATGAATTGTATAATTGTATAATGAATGGTATAATAGGAAGGGGGTAGCAGTGAAGGGAAACAGCATAGTGGAGAAAACACTGAGATTTCAAAGAAACTGGCAAAGTGAGCAGCTCAACAAGGCTCATGAGATTTGCTGAACACCAGACCTCAGGAAGAATCACTTCTGGAAGCTTCTGCCAGTCTGTTGGTAGCAGAAGTGACTGAAAACAGGGTTCAACCAAGAGATTTTTATAATTAGAATTTGGGGTAGAGTAACCTGAGAATTAGTTTGAAGAGGGAAAATAATGAATTGAACTGAAAGGGTCTTGGGCGTTTTATGGGATGAGAACTTTTCTTCAATAAGGAGATCCAGTGGCATCTATGTGCATGTGAAAGAAAAAAAAATCACATGTATAATTGGGGTTGAGAAGTTCTATATGCATGCGTGTGTCTTAAGAGATTAAATTTTATATTCAGTAGATATATATTTTTTAATGTAAAAATTTATCATAACTAAGAATACAGACTCATATGGCTATATCACACACATATATATAATTTAAAGTGTGAGATTAAGAGTAACTAAATCAACTAGATAGGACAATAAAAAATTTTATCCTTTTTTCCATTATTTCTTATACAAATCTTAGAAGCAGGAGCAGAGTCGTTTCAGAAGTCAGTTTCTGAGGAAAAAGCAAGCAGGCTTTAAATTGCCATTGATAACAAAGAAACTGCTATGGATGTTGAGGTTTCAAAGTTAGATTAGATTTCACTCTAGAGCTTATTAGCTAAGCTCTACTTACTCCACAGAGGCTTCTGTTGGCTGGGAAACTCTCTCCAAACAGGATATGGTAATTATTTGTAAATGATCATTGCTCATTCTGACAATAGCTCATCACTGGGTGCTCAGGGGAACAGCTTCCTTTAAACATGAGTGTAAAGATGATTTGAATGAAAATATCATATGTACCAGCAAATAAATACTAGCTGATCTACCAAATTAGAAGATGCCTGAGTAAAAAAACTCACAATAATTTAGTTATATTAACCTATATTTTAGATCTATTTAGTAATTAACCTAGCATTTATGGAAAAGAATAGCAAAATAAAAAAATTCCTGGCAATCAAATGAAACAAGAACCAGGGTTTAAAAAAGGACAATGAAAAAGTTCACTGAGTGGGAAAAAAAGATTTCTTACTAGATCTGGTAGAAATCATTTCTTCCACCACCACCTCTGCATTTCAAAAAGCAAATGCAATTTTAGTCAGAAGACATTATCTGTCTGCAGAGTGATATGCTAATAGTCTCTTTTGTTGTTTTTTTTTTAACTTGCACAGTGAAACTTCAATAATATCTCTTTACCACCAGCACCCCCAAGCCTTGGGGGAGACTAGACATTTCTCTATACAAACAGATTGGGCTATTTATCCAAATGACTGGCATTTTCAAAATAGGAAAACCAGCTTTTGTCTATAGGACTCCCTCTATCTGGTGCATGAAGAATAAATATTTTGTTTCTGATATTTTAAATCATGATTATTTGAAACAATCATTCATATCCATTTATTTGAAATGCTTAGTCACATCATAACTATATCATCAGTTTAAAAGAGAAAAGGATTTTCCTGTAGTGTCTGTTTGATTTGTGTGTCTGTGTGTTTATGCCTGTGTGTCTCTTTGTGTGTCTGCATTGTCATTTGCACCAAGCTAAGAAATAGCTTCTCTTCCTCCAGCTGTCCTTGTAGTTATGTCGGTATCCCAGTTGCTGGTTTCCATTCTGCTGTCCCTCACTCATTCCCATGCTTTCAACCACTGTTCGTAGATGATGATCCCAAATTAGTGCCCAGCCCAAACCTCCTCCTGAGCCTCAGGCTAAGTGTCGTTGAATGACTTCCAGAGTTTTTAACATTTCTTCCTAAATATCTCATAGTCTTTAGGCCTCTCAAAATAGGCATGTCACAATATTAATTAACTTTATATACCCCTAATACGCACACACAAACACACACACATACGCACACACACGTGTGCACGAGAGGTAGGGGTCATAGCAGAACAAAATCGTATTCCTCTTGCTATAAATCCTGTCTTGCTTTCTAGTAACCCAAACCAGGAACCTGAGATTCATTCTTTTTTTTTTTTTTTTTAAAGATTTATTTATTTATTTATACAAGTAACCGGGTACAGTCAGAAGTGCGGGAGGGTGAGAGAATTCACCAGAGCCAGAGCGGGGAGCAGAGCAGGCAGACTGACGAAATACACTGCTGAGGGGAGCAGCGGGCGGCAGGAGAGGTCTACGCGCCATGTGGGACCCTCACCGGCGGCTGGGGATCGAACTAGCGCTGTAGAGGCTGCGGTCAGCTTCACAGCCCAGCGCTCAACCACTGCACCACCAGGGGAGGGCCCTGAGATTCATTCTTGACTTCAACTTGTCCCTTACTTTCTAGTGTGAATGAACAGTCCCAAATATGGTAACAACAACCCTGACCTGGAGTTCTGCTCTCCTCCTTTCCTTTATACCACCCTGGTCATTATCCTTCTCAGCCACAGCAACAACCTCATGACTAGATGCTATCTATCATTTGCCTCTTCTGTCCCTGCATCTCAGCCCTCCCTACAATGTATATTCAGCTTCCACTGCTTCTCACCAGCGGCCCTACCCTCTCCCCAGCCGTTCTCCTGCCTTCCGTCCTGGCTCCTCTAAGTCAGTTCTCAACATGCCAACCAGAATGATCCTTTAAGAACATGTGATTCCTCTGTTCAGAAACTGCCAGTAACTTCCCACCTCATTCAGAGTAAGTCCTGACAATACTCTAGACCATTTGTGACCTTCCTCTGTTACTGCCCACCTCCCACATTGCCCTCTGCTACACTGGTCTCGTCATTAAACCACCAGAGGTATAGTCTGTCCTCATGCTTGTGTGCTTGTTGGTCCCTTTGCCATCAATCCTCTTCCTCAGAATCCCATGTCCTGGCACTGTCATCCTCTCCACATCACTACTCACACACAGCAATCACTTCTTCAACAACCAGAGTACATATGATGTGCAACACCAAGACACCCACCTCATTTTTCTTTCCACGTTAATTTTTATCCATAGTGCTACTCACTGGATGACATACTATTTAATTTACTTGTCTTTGATTTGTCTTCCCACACCCATCAGCTCTGAGGCTGCATGTTTTTTTCAGTTTTATTCACTGTTAAGTTCTCAGTTTAAAATAAGAAGAACTAAATTGATTGTTTTAAATAAGTGGACAAAAATAGTCTAAGGAACATTAAAAACCACTGTGTACAAATTCTGCTTCAAAACTATGCAGTCACAACCTCAAGGTGTGAAGTCCAGAAGTTGGCATTTTTATAGTTACCAAGTATTTCATTGCCCAGCCCAGGCTGAGGGCCATTGTTGCCAGACAGATAGATTAAACCACAGATATCCCAGAGTAACACCCTTTAGCAGCCTCCATTTTTCTATAGAACCATGCCCAAGGTGATGGCCAAGACGTGATCCCTGGGTGGATCAGACCCTTAGGGATGTTTTAGCCTTGTCCTGCCACTCTTCTGCCTGCCCCATCCTAGCTGCTACAGGACGGGAGAGGAAACTTCTTCTCACCCCTCTCAGTCTTCTTGGGCTTGTTGAGCAAGTGAGTCAAATTCAGACAGATTAGCAGAAGAAAAACAAAATTCAATTGCATGTGTATGAGGAATCTATATGGATGTGGATTCTAAAGTTAATGGGGCAAAATGAGAGACTAAGCTAAGGAATGGGTTAGAGGGATGGTACTTCAAGGAGAGGAGAGTCCCATGATTGGAGAGAGTGACTCCTATGACAAAGACCAGATGTACTATAATTACATGTTTATTCTGACACACAAATAGATTTTTTTTATAAAAAGTTTATTTCTGATAAAAATACTAACCCTAGATAATACCCCCATTTTTTATTCTTCTCGGTATCTAAGGGAGAGGTAAAAGTTTCTAGTGAGCCTCCAGGACCTCAATTAACCTCAGATTGAAATATTGACCTCAAAGTAAAACATCACGAGTAAGCCAGTCTGAACATCTGTGGGAAGACTATCTATGCTTCATTACCCCACGGAAGCATTTGTCTTTCATAGCGTGTTCTGTGGTTTCATCTGCACATGTCTTTTCTCTGCTAAAAGTGCTTTCTTCCCAGGCTCTGTTGATTGAATTGTTCGTGGTTAAAGTTTTGATTCAAATGTCAATGGTTCAGTGTAGTTTTGCCATATCCCCTCTTTTCTCTAAATCATCACAATAATTAATGGTTACTCTTATGCACATTTTGTATCCTATTCATCTCATATTCCATTATCATTAGATGACTTCTCACTAGACTCTAAACTCCTACAAGATTATAGGAAAACTCTGTTGCTTTATCTAATTATTAAATAGAGTTATTTAGTGTACCAAAATAAAAAATTATCTTAATAAGATTCCTTTATTGGGTTTCTTGAGTATTCAGTAGCTAGATACCTGAATGCATGCAGACACACACACACACACACACACACACACACACACACTCACTCACTCACACTTACTCAGTCCTAAGGAGAACTGTGTGTGTCTACCTGGCCCCAAGGTCCTGAGAGAGCTCAAGTTACCCATTGTTCTGAAACTGTCAATTGCCCACCTTCTCCTCTTTCCCTAAATTTAATCTCTGCTACTCTCTCTTTCAGCAAATGACCTCTTTGTATACTTCAGAATTTTTTCTTTAAAGGGAAACTTTCTGAGTGACATCTCTTACATGCTCATTTCTGAGCACAGAGGATTTTCTCTTCCTCTCCAGTCTTCTATTGTTTCCTAACCTACCTTGATTCTGTTTAAACTGTCATTCATATACATTCTCTTTACCCCCTCCCCACACCCACTATTCACCCAATATTCCAGTCTCTCCTATCATTTAAAAATAAGACAGTAATAAAATAAAAATCAAAATCAACAAGCAACTATAAACCTGAGACACACTACTGGGTGAGGAGGAGGGAGTAGGTGCAAAACAAGGTGGGGTGGGAATTGTATGGGGACTATAACCAAGACGAAAATGCAGACATTGTGCAAAAATGAAAAATGATGTAAAAATACATAAAATTTAAAAAATAATAACAAATAAATAAAGTAAGACAGTAAAAACATAAGCTGCTTCATCCCTGTGCTGTGCTCTCTTGGCCACTTTTATTTTACTCCACCATGTCACTGTCATCAGCTGGTGAATACTGAAATTGCTGCTTGTTGCCTCTGTGTATCCCTCTCTCTACAATTCCCTGCCATCTAGATCCCTCTGGAAATTCAGGTCACCAGTTGCCATCTGAACTGCAGAGTCCATGCCCATCTCTTTCTTAGTTCTCTTCTGCCTGTTGACAAACAGCATCAGCCTCTTGCCTTCTACTTCCCTGAAGGACTCTCCATAGGTTACTTGAGGCCATGCTCCCCGAGATCCTTTTCTGCCTCTTTGGTGGTATCCCCTTCCTCACCTTACTGGGCTGTTGTATGATAAATGAATTAATTTCCAGAGAAGACAGTGGCCACATAAGCCTTCAACACACTTGTGTATCTCCTTCTCAAATGCTGGTCATTTTCTCTTTGTTGTTAGATGCCTCTCCTCATGAAAACCTTTCTCTCTGAAGGTTACAGTTACACAAACTGCAATTTTTATTCTAGCACCACTCTATTTTCCCACTGTGGAAAAAAAAATGTTTTCAGTCCTTACCTGAAATTTTGTATGTCTAAAATGTATCTTTTCTTCACCCCCCCCCTTTAAACTATTCCTTACCCTAATTTTCCCATTTCTGTCATTCACCTGTTGACTATGGCCCAAGCCTCTGATCTTCTCCCTGGTTTCCCCATCCCCTTAATTTTCCCTTCACAGCCAATCAGTTTTTATGTCCTGCTGACTTTTTCTTCCCTTTCCCAGAATAAACCTTCATATCCTTAATTGCTTCCTGGCTTCCTCCTTTGGTGATACATACAATTACAACTTTCACTTTTCTAAAAGCCCATTTTCATTGTGTCACTCTGCTCAGAATATGCAGTAGTTCCCTTATTTTTTTTTCCACATACTCTATCCAGTTTTTAAGACTCTCTGCTCCCTGTTCCACCTCGCCTGTGCCCTAGCACCTGCTGCCCAGCAGTGGAGTTTTCCTCTCTCCGTTCTTGTTTGCCTCTTAGGAGTGTTTTTGTTCTTCCTGTATAATGTACTCATCCTACTCCTCTCCACCTTGCCATTCTGCCCATTCTTCCTGTGTATGTTCCTTTGTGAGTTTTTTTTTTTTTAAAAAGATTTATTTATTTACTTATTTATACAAGCACTGGGTACAGTCAGAAGCGCAGGAGGGTGAGAGAATTCACTAGAGCCAGAGTGGAGAACAGAACAGGCAGATTGACGGAAGTACACTGCTGAGTGGAGCAGCGGGTGCGGCAGGAGAGGTCTGCACGCCATGTGGGACCCTCGCCAGCGGCTGGGGATCGAACCGGCACTGCAGAGGCTGTGGGCAGCTTCACAGCGCAGCTCTCAAATGCTGTGCCACCAGGGGAGGCCCATTCCTTTGTGAATTCATCTGACATGAGTCTTTGCTTTGCTCTTGCTTTTTCTACTTCATTATCCAGATGACAAAGTGAAAGCCTTAGGATAGGAAATCTTGCTTTCTGTGACCTGTAATCCTGTGCCCTTCCCTGCCCGGGCCTTGGGTTTTCCTCTGATATTCCCTGGTGATTAAATCAGTGTTTGTACAGAGGTCCTCAATAAATGTTTTGTTGTTGAACATCCAAAAAGAGGGTAGAAGACATTCAAGTAACTGGAAAATTATTGCATTCCAGCAAATAACTTTGAAAAGGAGCTAAATGAAAATCAAACCAACAATTGTTTGAAATCTTAGTCTCTTTAATGGGCTTCTCACTGATAAAAGTCTTAGATTTCTTTCTTTCTTTAGCTTTTCTCATTTATACAGTAAAGGGTTTATTGACTCAGTCTTTCAACTGTCTTTTCATGAATAACTATGATGGGGACATGTTGATTTCTTTTTTTGCATTGAATGCTGCATTTATTCTTTACAGAAAGCTAGAAGCTAAGTACCAATAGCAGACAATGATGAGAAATCATTGATATATATGTGTTAGAAGCATACAGTAAATATCTGGCCTTTACTTAAATTTTATAAAGATAAAAAATGGGTATATTTACAAGTCAGAGCACTCGAAGCCACATACACACTCACACATAAAATACACATATATACTAAGTACATATATTTATATAAATATTCTGAACCTGAATGACACACATACTCTCTCTCTCTCTCTCTCTCTCTCTCTCTCTCTCTCTCTGTCCAGTATTAGGAAGAAGCAAAGTCCTTTCTCATCAAATGTCTCGGCATCTCCTCATTACTAAATTAGATCTTGGCTAGTTTGGTTTATAAGGTATTCTATTGATACTATGACTGAGTGATATTTTTCTTTATTGCAGTAATCACAGTGTATAAGCTTTAACTTCAAAGTTATGACATATTTTTTGATATAGGAAATTGTATTTGTTTAATGTTCATTACAGAATTTTGAAGCCATCTGCATTTTAGCACCACTTAAGTCACTAAGAAGAAACAACACAACAAATCTGAGACGTGATTTCTTGATTTCTGAGGCCTCTTTCAATAGCAGTGACATTTGACATCTGACAAACAACAAAGACCTTATTTGAGTAGCAGGCTGCTGAGAGATTTTTTTTCTTTTTGTCATTTTCTTGTTGACATTATAATCTTTCTATATGCCTCCTCCTTTTTTCCCTTCTTTTTCTGACTTTATTTCAGCTATCAAACATCATCTTGCACCCTTAAAGAATCATAGTAGAATATAGAGTAAAAAGAGATTTTCTGAGTTGTAGGATGTACCAAAGCATGTGATGATAGAGCTAGTTCTTAATAGAAGCAATATCTTGCAGCTTCTTTTCAGGAGTTAAACTATCTTATTACATTTCCTTTTCACTTTGAGACTTTGACTTATTTCTAAATCCTTGGCATATTTTTTTTCATTAAGTGTTTAGTAATGACAGGTTAACTCTATGGTCTAGATACCAGACTATCAAAATTGAAATAATTTATATAAATTCCATCATGTTAGTTAAACCCTAGAAATCTTATGCAAAGATAGTCTTCCAATGTCTAATGGTTTTCTTCTGAGATCCTTTTTTTTTTCTTTCACTCTTATATCTGATATAGCAGATCCTTTAATGCAATAGTTCCAGTAATTTTTATAAGCCAACAATTCTGAGCACTTTTAGTCTGTGGTAACGGTGATCAGGTATGTTGAACTTAGTTTCATCCATCAATTTGTCTTGTCTGGTTGGTACTAGAGAAAAACTAAGAATTTCTCCATTAGTCCTAGCCAGGCTCCTGGATACATTTTATTTTGCAACTTCCTGTAAGAAAGTAATGAAGCAGTGATTGGCCTTTCTATTCAGGATAGACAAAAGTGTGCATGAGACCCCAGTCCCTCTAAGTGTCTTGTAACTGCATTCCACAACAGCTGTTCTGTTTTAAGGCTCAGTGCACTCAACAAATTCCAGACCCCTGGCTGCTGCAGTTACTAAATGGCGACTTCAAGCTTCACTTGGTTCAGGCCTCAAGGGGGCTGAGCCAAAGCTGACATGACTTACTGTTCAGCAACATGTTCCAAAGAGAGAAAACATTTCAAATACCAACTAACTGCTGCTTTCTACAAAAGAAATTGATTGTACAGGAGCAGTTCTTCTGGTCCCATTTACTTGGACATTTTTGTTTCCTGGGGCACAATTTTGTACTGGGTAAAATTGACTCAATGATTTTTAATGATTTTGCTGTATGATACATAAGCACACCTCAAACAGTATTAATATTTTAAAAAGTAAATACTTTGTAGGCAGCCTTAAACTGAATTATGCTGTTAAAATTTGAGATTACATGATACACCTTTGACCTTTCTTATTTACCAGTAATATTTATGTTAACTATTTGAACCTTATATAGTGTAACAAAGTATTATAATATTGGAATTGTTGATTTATTTTATAATTATTTGTTTACTCTTTAAAAAGGAAATTCTGAGTACATGTTTATACTAGTAAAGCAATCATTAAATTATTCCAGGATAATAATTTCACAAGCTTAAAAACATGAGTTTCTATAATAACATAGCTGGTAAAATAATATGATTCAGACCGACTACACATGTCATATTTTATATTTTTAATCATTTTAACTATTTTTAAGTTTGTAATTCACGGGCATTAAGTATATTCATAATGTAATACAACCATCATCACTCTCCATTTCAGAATTTTTCATAATCCTAAACAGAAAATCTAGACATATTAAATAATAACTTCTCATTTCCTCCACTCATCCCCAGCCTTTGTTATAAGTTTTATCACTGTGGATTTACCTAGTCTCAGTGCCTTGTATAATGGAATTATACAATATGTGTCCAGCTTATTTCACTTAGAATAACATTTTCATAGCTCATTCAAATTATGGCATTTGTCAGAATTTCATTCCTTTTTAATGTTGAATAACATTATTCCATTTAATGTTTTATAGAGAAGAAAAATTTTTCTTGACCCTCTCAGTGTCTCTGACTGGATCTGAAATTTAAACTGATAAATACAGATTAACATGAGAAAAGCATACACATTTATATAAATTTAGTGTAGCACAGGAAACTTTATGTGGAAATGAAGAACCAAAGAAACGGTTAAACCTAAATATGCTATGTCAAATACAGAGTGAAAAGTCATGGAAAAATATGATAGGGCTGAGAGTATGCGCTTAGTGAGGTAAACTGGGGGAATTTAGTGAGGCCTCTTTGTTGGAATTCTTCTCAGTGACCATGGTCCTTTACTCTGGGTATGGAGAGGCACTTCTCAAATGAGAGTCTTAGGACCTGCCTCAGGAGAGAAGGTGAGAGAGACCTTCTTGCTTCTGCCATTTTCTCATGCTCTTTTAACTTAAAACATCCAACATACCAAGGTGCCACATTTTGGGGTAGTGTCCTGAACGCCATCAGTTCATAACATGTTTATCTATTCATCTGTTAGTGGACATTTGTGTTGTCCATTCTACCTTTTGGTTATTGTGATAATGCTTCTGTGCACATGAGTGTATACGTTTCAATTTTAGTGTTGATTTGATTTTAAATGATCCTCTCTCTTATGATAGGAAATACTTTTGGCAAGAAATATCAGATATTTTCAGCCTTTATGCTCTTTTCAAATGAAATACTTCAAGGGGTATAAACTTCCAGTTGGAAAGTCTGGGTGAACTAGAGAATTGTGTCAAGTCTTCATGCCTTATTATAAACACCATCTTAACATAATATCAGGCACTTTCTCGACACCTACTAATGACTATGTAAATATGGAGAGAAGACTAATTATGCCCCTTTAGATAAGACAAGGAGATTTGTGTCAGAAGTGTGTTTTGCTTGTGAACAAAGATTCTACTGTTTTCCAAGAAGTTTACCTTCTAGACACTGTCAGTCATGAGTCTTCTGGGGGCCCCAGCCACTTGAGTCATGGCATCCAGGCTGTGGTGTTCATACCAAAGGGCCCCCGGGAACACGTGCATGTGGTTCCCCAAGTTCCGTGCTGAACTGCACTCCTGTTGAAGCTTGGCTATCACATTACAGCCACATGTGTGAGTCTTGAGAGTGTTAGGTAGAAAGCATAGAGGGAGTGAACAGATTAGGTTGTGGGTTTTTCCCCCCTCTCTTAATTCCTGTGTTTGAAAAACATGTTACAAAAGGGTATCTTCGGTATTTAGCTGGTTCTTAGATATGTCCTGTGAACTGATGAAAGTGTTTTGGTTTTGTTTTCACGTTAAGAAATCATACCATTTTGCTCCCAAGTTTGAAAGAAGGTGGTGGTCTTTGCTCAGTATCATCATCAAATATTAATACATTAACAACAATTGCGCTTATAATAAAGAATTGTGACCTTTCAAATTATCTGAACTGTCTGCTGTATGTCACATTTTACCTTTTTAGAGAAGTGCTAATTCATGTTAAGTCCGCCTGAGAGATTTGTTTAATGAGCAGATTAAATGGATGATTATCCCTCCCTTAATTTTTTTTAAAGGAAAGGCTCCTTGTGATGCCCCTCTGCTATTTGGCACAGGAACACAGAAGGGTCCTTTTAAAATTACCCTGCAGGGTCACTGGGACCCAAGCTGTTTGCTTCATTAAACCCTGGTGGCTTCTTTAGAGCTTGTGCCCTCCAAACAGCCCGGACACAATTGTATCTAAATTAGCATCTGACTGACCCCCTTTCTCTCCTTTTTTTGAGCCCCAGCTGACAGGGATTGGCAAAAGATGTTAATTGGTTGGGCCTGGCTCAGAACAATAGACTTGCCAAGTTGACAAAAGGACTAATGTTTCTTTCAATATGCACCCAGATTCACATAAGTACTTCTTTTAATTACCAGGAATTATTGTAATGCCTGGTCAATGGAATAATTGACCCTCAACAACTAGTGCTTATTCTGTAATAAATAATGGCACAGGCATAGTCAGAGTAGCAGATACTAGAGTGATTTGTGGGACTAAAAAGAGATTTTCTCAGTCAGTCTCCTATGATGTACCAAGGCAGCCCAGTGGGAATCCTAGAGAGGGAACTAATTTGGGTTTAACTGGGAGGAAATGTGCTGAGAGCCGTTAGAATCTATCCTCAGAATCATAAAGGGGTGCATAAAGGAATGAGTTAGGAGTTTGAAAGGAATTAGTTGGTAGCTTGACAGTTTAGGACTCTGGTCAGTGATAGGGTGTGGATCAAAGGACTTCGACACTGGTAGAAATGTCCCAAAGCATTTGCTTCTACACATGAAAATTCAAGGTTCACTTTTGATCTATACTTCAGTTCCCCCCCTTTTGAAAAAGGGATATTTTAATTTTAACTGTGAGTCCCCAAACCGAGTATCACCTCATTTCTTATTATGACAAATCACTAGATATCTTACAAATAATTTTGCACAGTATTGAGGTTCTCATAGAATTTGTTTTTTAGAAAGTAGCCATGTCAAAATGGGATGGGATACACTATATGCTAAAAAACTACTCTGCAGTTTATGTTTGAATTTTAATCTGTTTAAATTGGCATCAACCCCACCCCCAACCACCCCAATACTCTTGCTTGAGAGGGGTACTTGGTATTCAGCAAGTCAGGTGGGGCTTTCATTTTGTGAGGGTAACAAATCAATTCAAGTAGGAAGTGTTTGTGAGACCGCTGAAATGCGATAGTGTATCTGGTAAAGGTGTAGCCTTTCAGGTCAGAAAGGATTGGGTTCCCTTACTCTGACCTCAAACAAGTTAATAAAATACCTAAGCTTAAGTTTCTGCCTTAAAATGAGGGCTAAGGGGAGAAAAAAAATGCCTTACTTCATAAAATGGTTGCAGAGATCAGTTATACCTCATCTTTCATTTCATTCAGTAGAGCTCCAGGTAAGTAGGAGCACTTCTTATGTCCGCTGTAGTAACAGCTACTGCCCAAGTTTGCATAGCAAGGAAATGATGGCGATACAAAGTGTACTGACTGCAGTTAGACTTGTAAAGGCTACACTTTTTCAGGATGCCCTACTATCAATTTATCCTTAGAGTAAAAGAGAAAATATGAATATACATTTCTAGCATTTAAAACAGTGGAGGAGGGAAAAAATGACAAACATAACTGAAAATTCATTAAGTACCACTGTGATCTTCTTGGTCAGGAAATTATTTTCCTTCCATAAAGCTAGGACTTACTTATTTATGCTAAATTCTATAGGGGAAGGAGAACATTTAAACAAGATCTTGATTGTTAGTTCTCAAGATAGCTCCGTGTTTTCCACCAAAAAAAAATGTTACAATTTAAACACTAGACTTCAGGGATACATGCTAATACTTGAATTTGATATAAAAGATGTTTGAGACTTCAGATGTCCCAAGCAGATGTCTATTTTGCATTTGTTTGGATAATTGACCAGGTAAGTTCAATAGTTAAGAATTAAGTTCTCTTAGGTCACATGGATAAATATAAAAATAGAACTGGAAAAAAAAATCCTACATTTCCTGAAATAACTTGAGTTGGGAAATTGATGTAGAGTACCAAGTCGTTCTGAGCTTCTTCATGAGAAATTATGATGAGTAGACTTAGTGGGAAACACAATTAATCATCAGAAACCCAAGTTTCTAATCTAGAGGTTTTATTTGTTTTTTTATCTGTTTGGTTTTACTTTCTAGGTAGTTCTGAGCCCTTGAGCAATTAGTCAATTTGTTTCCTGTAAAATAATGGAATGTAAAATTAGGAAATAAAACTAGATGACCTCATAACTCCTCAACAAATTGACATGTGAAATTATCAAAACACCAGATCAAAAAACATAATCCCATTTGATGGGGAGGGTGCTGGAATTAAGGAGGGTGTGTAGAATTACCTATTAACTTGGGCAAAGCAAAACCCACCTTTGGAGTTGGCATCTCATTAAAACACATGGATGTTACAAACAAGTAAGACTGAGTTCATCCTCCTTCCCTCCTCCCAATGGGATAAAAGTGAAAAGTGAGGATAAGGAGAAATGTTCAGACTATATTTTTTCCATGTAAATTTTCATATTTTTAAATGAAAAGCACTCATTTATTTTAAATGAGTTTCATGTAAATGATATGTTGCCCCCTTGCACATATGTAGTTGGATTTTTAAATCCAACATAAGGATGTTAGGTTAACAGCTTAAAATTTATCTTTACTAGGCTAAATCTCTGTTAGGCTTGTTAGGGGGAAAAGGATGTCCTAAAGCTAATTCCATACAGGCTTTGTGGACTCCACCCCCAACTCCAGACCAAAGCCAAAGACACTGGGAACTCCAAATCCCATCACCACCACAGGGAAGGTGGCTGGGACCTGAGGGTGGGGTTAAGCAGCCAGGTTGGTATAAAGCCAGACACGGGGACTTTGGAGGGCATCCCCCATTTTGGCTCTCCGCCAGCTCTCAGAGTCCGGCCAGCTCTGAGAGTGCCTTTGGGTTTCCAGGTCAGTTTTATCCAGACAATATTTTTTTATTGTTTTTAATCCTTTAGTTAATTACATATCAGTGCTTCTCCACCTGGATAGGGTCACATAAGAACACGTGGGATTCAGGAAGGGAATAACAAAAGCTCCCTTCCACAAGGCTTCCCCATCTACAATACAAACAACAATCTCCTATTTATATCATTTATTTAAGTTCTTAAATTAAGAATTAATTTTAAATTACTTTGCTGAAGCAAAATAGACTACCATCTACTTCTTAAAACTTTCCTCTGTTGATATCCAAATTATTTCTCTTTCCTAATTTCCCCATATCCCTCTCTTTGGATATCATTTGCTAGTTTTCTTCCTTCCTGGCATTCAAGCATAATGTTCCTTAGAGTTCAGTACTTCATGGATTTTTCTTCCTATGGTCTTTTCCATTCCCATGCTTCAACTAAGTTTAAATGTATGTATTGCAAATATAAGTCTCTAGCACTAACTTTCCACTTGTGTGTTTGCATGATCACCTAAGAATGACAACTGAAAAAAATTAAACTCATTGTCTACAATCTGTGTGCCTTGACATTGCTGTATCTGCACACTCAAGTATGAGACACAAAATTTTTCTTATACTCTTACTATTCCCTAACCTATACATCTGTCTTCTTTTCCATCTTTCCTTTACCAATATGTCTTGCAAATCCACTTTTTTTCTGTATTCTGAATAGCTACCATGTTGGTTGTTGCCCTCAACACCTTGTACCTCACTCTAGCAATTACTCTGATCTCTGTGTCATAACACCCTTCACGCCATGCTTTACCTAATAATACATCCCTGTCAGTGCTTAGAAACTTGGTGAGGGCCACAGCTCTCTATAGAACAGACCCTAAACTCCTTGGAGAAGTTTTCACTATTCCCCATAAAAGAGACTTTCTCTACCCTCATACCCACCTCTTCTTTTACTCAGTCTGGAAACTTTGTTATGCATTCCCAAGCATCTGATTATACTGCTCCATCTGGTGAATGCCCTTCTTCCTCCCTTGTCAGCTCTAAAGACTTGGTTCACCTTTCATGAACAAAGTGACAGGTGCTACTACCTGTGTGGAGTCTTCTTCAGACTTCCCAGTAAAGAGTAATATTTGTATCTGTGCCCACCTATAGCTCTTTAAGTGTCTTTGTTCAAACTGGTTAAAGAATACCTATTATAATATGTTATCATTAATCAGTAGTGGATCAGTCAGGGTCTAACCCCATGCAAAACTGGGGGATGTCACAGTTTGTGGGTCCCCTACCCATGTGCTCACAACTGCAAGCACAACTCAAACTCAAGGTACAAAACAGGGTTTGTTAACAAAGGGGAAATTGTTTTTTTTTTTAAAGTTTCTAAGACCAAAAGTGGCTGACTTAGCCCAGATAGTAGCCACAGTGTCCAGTAGTCCAAACCAAAGCCTGCTTGTGCCAGATGGCATTGTCCCTTCAATGAGAGCCTGGAGCTGGTGGTGTATCAAAAAGTTGTGCGCCAGGACCCGCCTCATGATGATAGCTGGAGGTAGTCACAGGTGGCACTGCTGAGGCAGCACCACAGCATCACAGCAGAAATCCGAAGGCCAGGCTGGAGAATACTGGATGCCTGACATGCTGGAGGCAGGGATGGTGGTCAGGTGGTGGTGCCAAAAGATCAGAAGTAGTGGACAGCTTTTTCAGAGATGGTGGGCACAGCAGCAGCCTTCATTAGATGATATGAATGCAGACCTGGAGGCAAAAGCGGTGGTCAAGCAACAGTTCGAAGAGGAAATCAGATTCAGAGGTCTCCTGATCAATGAAGCTGAAACAAAGGTCTTGATCTCGATGAATGAGAGTCCAAGGAGAGTCTCCCAATGATTGATATAGCTAGCTAGCTACAGCCTGGCTTAACATTTCCTTCAGGATGCCTACCTTTTTTTCATTTTTAAAGATTTATTTTTATTTATTTATGCATACAAGAATGGAAGTGTAGGCCAGAAGTAAATGGCTGAAAGGATTCACCAGAGACAGACTAAGGAGCAGCAGAACAGACGAATTTACTGAAATACACTGCTGAGAGGAGTAGTGGGCGACCCAGGAGAGGTTTGCTGCACCATGTGGGATAGCTCCTGGACCAGGGATCAAGCTCATGCAGCAGTGGCTGCCGATAGCTTCATAGTGCTGAGACTTCCTTTCAAACTGCATTGGTCCATTTTCAAAACAGCCCCAGTTTCCAAGACTTGATTGGCACTGCTGCATATTTGAACCTGATTGGTCCTTTTACAAAACCTGAATGGTGCTGCTTGTCTGACTCAGATGTGATTGGTTTATAAAACCTCAAGGGTTCTAAAACCTAAATACCACCAGCATGTGAAACCCCATCTGCACTGAGGTCTTCCACTGATGGCAGGCTCTGTGTTGGAGCCTGGCAGGCAAGTTCTGCTGCATCCAAATGGCCCTGGTCTGGTTTAAACCTGATGCTTCCATCTCCAAAACTGCCAAGGGTTTTCAAAACCTAAACCTGGTTCATGCAGGGTGTGGTTATGGGTGCAGGGCCCTGTAGAGGAGCAGTCATGCCCCACTGCATTTGACTGCTGAGGCAGGCTTCAGCTGGGCCTGGCATGGCCCACTGCACTCAGTTGGTAACACCCACCCACCAAACCAGTCAACACTCCCCTCTTCTATATGCTGCACACCCATCTAGAAGCTGCTGGGGCCTGGGGGAGGGAGTGGATGGGGAGTGGTAGGCTCTTATATCAGCAGAAATATACTATTTATTTAAAATAGACCATTTTAAATCAGAAAGTTTATTGCAGGTAATATAAGGGATGAGAGAGAACTATGAAGTGAACCACAGCAGGATGTTCCCATTGACTAGGCTGGAAGGCTAAAGGTCAGGTGCAGAAGTATCAGAGCCCAGTAGCTTGGTCACGCTACAGTGTAGGAATCCTGGGGGCCTACTGTTGGAGACCTCCAGGCAGAGGGGAGAAAACCTCGCTTCTCCCTTCTTCCCACCCTCTGATGTCTTCCCAGAACCTCTCACTGGATAAACTCAGTTGGAGCTACCAGAATATACAGCCTGCAGGAACACAGCAGAGCAGGAAAGATGCAGAAGGAATTTGAGTGCAAAAGAAAGCAAGTGTAGGCCCAGATTGCATCTGCCTTCCTAATATATTTCGAACTGCTTAAAAACAGACCTCATCTTACTTGTTTTTGTAACCATAGTGGCTAGCACCAAGTAATGTTTAATAAATATTTAGCAAATTGAAATGAACTCTGAAGTTTCCTTCCAAAACTAAAATTATGCTTTCTCTTACCAGTGTGTTGCCTCCATTTATCATGTTGAAATGAAAACAAAATAGTTCCATGAAATTTTTCTTTATAAAATCATAGATTTTGTGTAATTATTAGTTTAAACTCATGCTTTAGTTCGGTCTTGACCTTGTTCTTTTATTAACTTTAAGTCAATGCTATTTATCACCTCTGAGTTGATTTTGGAAGCATATTCCACCAACTGTGAGTCAGATTAAAATACAGGAAGGGAAATGGAGATGTTGATTTGATAAATGCTAACAATGTGAAAGAAAAAGAAAGATACTGCGCACAATTTTCAGATAACTCATCCTAACTAGGTCTTTGAACAGACTTCTTCCTGGTCTGTGGTCAGGCTCCCTGCACTACTGAGAGTAGACTGCGATGTCTAAGGACCCCATGGGTAGAGCATGGCATGGTTGAGCTGGAAAGCTGGGGAGTCAGTCCCTGCCTGCCTCTTTGGGTTGTCTTGCCAGCTTCAGATGGGGCACTCCAAAGAAGGTCTGTCTCCACAGCAGCGCATGGCCCTGGCATTCAGCTGCACATCCTTGTGGAGGCTACACTGCTTCTGTGAATCAACTTTCAGTTTTACTCTTCTAATGTCACCTGGCCATTGCAAAAATCCTTTGGGTTGAGTAGATTGAATGTAAGGTGACAACTTAAAAATGTGCCACTGGATCTAATGTCTGAGGCATGTGGCAGAGCAGAATGGGAGGAAATTTTAGAGAACATCCCAAGTTCTTATTTAAGCACTGCTTAATGATGATGGAGAAGAAAACTTCTGCCTTCTTCCCTCCAAGGTTTTTTGACTGATCTAGTAATTAAATTGACATAAGACAGATTAACAGGAGAAATAAATTTTTTACATATGGGAACCTCCAAGACACTAAGACAGTGAAGCACTGAAGCTTCTCTGTCATCCTGAGCTAAGGAAGAGGTTTGTGTCTTATAGGTAGGGAAGACGATTCATAGGGAGCAGAGTAAATGTTTTGTGATCAAATGTTTGTCATGCCATACAGATTAAATCTTTCTGATCAAGAAATTATCTTTGGTAATAGTGTTCTTCCTGTATAGACCCCCCACTCTCCCTCCCCTCCCCTGTCTTAATTCTTTTAAGAAGCTAAGGGAGAGGTAAGGGAGAGGTGAGCTTTTACTCAGTCTATTGGGTCTTAGTTACCTTCAGGTCAAAATAACTAAGTGCCAAAGTGGCATATTTTGAGGTGGCATATTCTGCTCCCGATCAGTGGCAACACACCCAGTCTAGAACCAAACTCACCTCACCCCTAGCCCACAGTTGTTTTTGTTTGCTGCACAAGGTTCAGACGTTGTTTTAAATCTTAACTTTCAAAGAATATTGCAGTGTCCTCTGTGTTCATGTTGGTGAATACACTTCCTGTCTCCTCTTACTTTTAACTTATTTATATGATTTTTTTTCTATCTGCCTCTTTTATTAGCTTATTTTAAATTTGTATTCAGAGCTCATGTTAAGCTGAGTTCTGGATCCACATTTTCTTCTTTTTCTAGCACCCGTGTCTTTCCCATCAGTGCAATGCTCTCAATCTTAAATCCTGAAATCTCACACTCACTTGTTTCCTTATTGCATGAAAAGATTGTAATCAACTCACTCTAGCCACCTACACCTCATAGTAACTTCAACACATAGATGGAATTTTTCCATCTTTGGAGCAGTTTAGCTCCTGACCAGTACCCTCCTCTGTTCTGGGTATCACTATGGTTCATCAAAGATGACCCCAAATATTAAGCCTAAAAACATTATCCTAGTTTTCTTTCTTGCCTTCATTCCTTCCCTTCTCTTCCCTTCTTTTCCCCCCATTTAAGGACTGTAAATTTACAAGAGCCGATTTTAACCTTCACTATGTTACTCACTATACTTTGTTATGAGATACATCAACTCATGATTATATGAATTAGAATTTATATAAATCACTATAATTTCAGGGACAATTACTAATTAATGTTGACATAAATAATTTACTAGAAAATTCTGTCTTTGTGAAGTTTAAAAATATCTTGGTTTTCACTGTGCTGTTAAATATTTAAAGAAAAATGTCTTTCTTCCCATTAAATATAAAAATAATTTCTCTGTAATTGGCTATATTATTTTAAAATATTAATGTATCATAGCAATGAATTGTAATAGAGTAAGATACCTTATTTAATTCTAAAATTTCATAAATATCAGAGAATGTGTTTTTATTATTTGAATATTAGAGGCTCCAAAAGATTGTTGGCCCTTGAAAAAGATTGTTGGTCCTTGAATAATTATCTGTAAAGGGATATATGTTTTTAGATTAAGTGAATTTATCTTTTATGAAGTGGAAATCCTGGCCAAACCACATAAATGAACTTGAACTGACTACCAGATAAGGAGCATGTTAGAAATGGAAGGGTACTGGTGTAGCCTGCAAGAGAGGTTTCCCAAAGCCTCGGATTAAATAATTCAAGATGCTGGGGGGCATGAGTGACAAGTAGGAAATTTTCCCGGGGAAAACATCAATTTCTCAAATAAGAGGGAAGTGAATTTATAATTGGAAATGAAGAAGACAACTTTTTATAATTCTTGACTGGACTGTATGTACTTCCACCTGCATGCTATTCTATTTACCAGATTACACTTTGCTTGGTGACTACGTTGTTGCCCAAGGGGCCAGACCTGTACAGTGTGGAACAGTCAATGGTATGAAAAACTCATTTCTTACGTTTTGCATCAAAGGGAAACCTAAAAAGAAAAAGCCCACTCAAACTAGATTTGGAAGGGAATGAGCACATGTTCACATGACAAAAAAGCAACATGGCCTATTTTAAGGAAGATTTTCTCTAATTTGTGGAAATGTTACTGTTCCCCTCTCCCCACCCCAAAAAGTCATGAGTCAGTACATTGAAGATTTAGATGCAGTTAAACCCAGGATAGTATAATTTTCAGTAACATGATTAACCCTTTCTTCCACCCCTTCCAACATCCTGTCCCTGGCATTTCATTTCATTTTGGACCCTTCCCCCCGCCCTTTTACCATGATGTGAGGGGATTACTGTATTTGTTACTATGATTATTCGAAATTGATTCCCCATATATTCTTCATAAAAAAAATGACAAACGATAGCTACTTGGGGTTTGGTTCTGGAATGGAGATTAAGTAGTAGGAAGAGATTTGAAATACTATTCCCTTAGGGAGAAATATTAAAAGTCAGTATGAACACCTATGTTGTTTGCTACTGTATGCAGTTAATGAATTAAAGGATGGAGCCAACCAAGAACATAGATGATGGATTTACTTTTTTAACCTACATTAAAAGCTGCCTGGAAAGCAAATGAAATTCACATTTGAACAAAGGTTTGTACATATGAAGCCTTCCATGCCTTACTATATTCTCTTCCAAAATTACACATTGTTCTTTTTACTGGAAATGTTCAGGTGAACACATAGTTAATACTTAGACATATGGAAAAACCACACATGTTCATCTGGGAAAAAACACAAAAAGGTCTTGGCTAGGCATTCAGCATTATGGTAAATGATTCATTATTCCCTTTTTATTGATTCCTTGCGCTTGAACTTTTAGCTCAAGGAAGAAATAGAGTTTGTGAATACTTTTCAAGAGTGAACTGTAGGTTTTGAGACTACAGCAAAGCATGGCATTTATTTCTATTTTAAAAGTAATGATTTGATAAATGCTTTATGAATATAAATGTATTTATGAAAGTATATACACACATGAATAGACTAGAAACTAAGTCTATTTTCTGGAAGTATTAATGGCCCTTGTAGGTAATTATCTCAATGGGATTGGCTTCCAGTTCTCCCAGAAAATCCTGCTCCTTAATATGATAGTAGCAATAGCTTAAAGGCTTGGAACTTTGGCCACAATTACAGTGGTATCCTAGAATACACTTTGACATTTTGTTTTTTGTTTTTTTTTTAAGATTTATTTATTTTATACAAGAACTGGGGTACAGGTCAGAAGCGTGGGAGGGTGAGAGAATTCACCAGAGCCAGAGTGGGGAGCAGAACAGGCAGATGGAGCGAAGACACTGCTGAGGGGAGCAGCGGGCGAGGAAGGAGAGGTCTGCTGCGCCATGTGGGGTTCTCCCTGGCCGGCGGGGAATCGAACTGGCACTGCAGAGTCTGCGGACAGCTTCACAGTGCGGCGCTCAACCCCTGAGCCACCGGGGAGGCTCTGACATTTTGGTTTTTATAACTGAGGTAACATTACATTATAACATAGACATCTTAGGTGTATCCGATTAGAAATCAACATGTACATATACTACAATCAATTCATTTTATTGAATTGATTGAATTATTGAATTCAATACATTTTATTGAATTGATTGTATTATTCTATCTTTCACATGCATTTGACCCCTTATACTTGATTCACCCACCCTTGTTACCCCTTCCCTTCTGGTGACCACTAATTAGCTTTGTAATCTAATTTTTTATTTTTGTTTTATTTTGTGCATCTATTTGTTTTATCTATATACCACATGTGAATGAAATCATATGGTATATATCTCCATCTAAGTTATTTCACTAAGCATAACACCCTCTATGTCTACCCATGCTGTTGCAAATGCAGAATTTCCTCTATTTTATAGCTGAGTAGTAGTCCAGGGAGTGTGTGTGTGTGTGTATGTATGTGTGTGGGCATCAATCATATCTTCTATGTCCAATCGTATGTTGATAGACAATTAAGTTTTTTTCCAGTTCTTGGCTTTTGTAATTAATCAATAATAAATATTTGTATTTTTTTAGCAAATACCCAGGAGTGTGATAACTTGATCAGGCGGAATTTTTATTTTTAATCTTTTGAAGAGTTTTCCATACTGATTCCACAGTTTTTCATAATGATTGCATTCATTTATATTGCCACCAATAGTGCATAAAGATTCTCTTCTATCCATATCCTGTCCAACAGTTGCTATCTTTTAGATAATAGCTATTCTTACCAATGTGAAGCTATTATCAAAATAATAGCTGTTTTGATTTGCATTTCCCTAATATTAAGATATGATGATGAGTATCTTTTCTGTGCCTATTGGCCATCTGCATGTCTTTTTATTTATTTATTTATTTTGAGAACTCCCTATTCAGATCTTCTGCTCAGTTTTTAATTGAGTTGTTAGTTTGGCTATTTTTTGTTGTTGCTGAGTTTTTAAAGTTCTTCATATATCTTGGATGTTAGCCACTTGTCAGATGCATCATGTACAAATATCTTCTTGTATGTAGTAGGGTAACTTTCCATTTTGATGCAGTTTTCTTTTATTGTATAGATGCTTTTTCATTTAGTTTATGAATTTTTTTATATGATGTAATACAGTAGTCTAGTTTTATACTGTTGCATGTGGCTGTTCAGGCTTTGCAACACTGTATATTGAAGAGACTCATTGCTCCAATGTATGCTCTTGGCCCTTTGTTACAAAGTAGTTTTCATGTATGTGTGATTTTATTTGTGGGCTCTCACTTTTATTCCATTGATATAGCTGTATTTTTATTCCAATACCATAGTGTTTTGATTATATAGATTTGTAGTATAGTTTGAAGTCCCAGAACATAATACCTTCATTTTCATTCCTTTTTTCCCTCAGAATTGCACTAGTTATTTGGGGTCATTTGTAGTTCCATAAAAATATTAAGATTTTTTTGTTCTATTTGTTGGCACTTTGATAGCGATTGCACTGTATCTGCATATTTAGGTAAAATGGCCATTTTAATGTTGTTGATTTTTCTACCCATCGATGACTTGATCCATTTATTTCTTCTTCAACTTCTTTCAACAATGTCATAGTTTTCAGTGCATAAATCTGAGACCTTTTCTTTTTGATGCTATTGCAAGTGGGTTGGTTTTCTTAATTTCTTTCTGCTGCTCCATTGTTTCCTATAAAAATACAACATATTTTTGTATATTGATTTTATAACCTGCAATTAGAAGAAATGGATAAATTCTTAGTACCATAGACCCTTCCAAGACATTATCAGGAAGAAATAGAGACATGAATAGATCAATCACTAGTAAGAAGATTGAAACAGTAACCAAAATTCTTCCCCAAATCAAAAGTCTCAGACCAAATGGCTTCACTGGTGAATTCTACCAAACCTTAAAAAAAGATCTACTGCATATCCTTCTCAACACCTTCCAAAAAACTGAAGGGGAGGGAATGCTTCATACTTATTTTATGAGATCAGCATTATCCTGATACCAAAACCATACAAGGGGACATTACAAAAAAATAAAATTGTGGACCAATATCCCCGATGAACATAGATTCAAAAATCCTCAACAAGGTATAAGCCAACTGAATTCAACAATGCATCAAATGTACCATGCATCATGATCAAGTAAGATTTATTCCAGGAAACTAATTATGGTTCAACATTGACAAATCAATCCATGTGCTATATCACATCAATAAAATGAAGGATAGAAATTATACGATCATCTCAAAAGTTGCAGAAAAATCACTTGACACAATTCAATGTCCATTTATGATTAAAACATCAATAAAACGAGTCTAGAATGAATTTACCCCAACATAATAAAGGCCATATAACAAGCCCACAGCTAACATCATGCTCAGTGGTGAAAAACTGAAAGGTTTTCCTCTAAGATCAGGAACAATACAAGGCTACATGCTTTCACCACTTTTATTCAACATGGTATTGATGGTCCTAGAACCAGAGTAATTTGAGAAGAAAAGAGAAAAGTCATGTGAATTGGAAAGGAAAAATGAAATGTCACTATTTGCATATGACATGATATTATACACAGAAAACCTTAAAAATTCCACTAAAAAACTATTAATATGTCACTTAAAAAGAACTGTATTCAGGTCATTATAGCCAAGGGATCTAAAGTATCTGGATATCCCCACCCCCCCAACGGATGTAAAAGAATTCAATGTATATCTAAAGAGAAGATCAATAGAGAGGGAACATTATCAAAACTCTTAAGATAGTAAGAAGTGCTGAAGGGCAAATGGGGTAGGGTAACTCAAAGTTCTCTGCCCTACCGTAAGCTACAATTCTAAGAGATACACTTTTTTTTAAAAAAAGATTTTTTTTAACAGTGTTTTATTTATTTTTTAAAGATTTATTTATTCATATAAGCACTGGGTACAGTCAGAAGTGCGGGAAGTTGAGAGAATTCACCAGAGCCAGAGCGGGGAACAGAACAGGCAGACTGACGAAATACACTGCTGAGGGGAGCAGTGGACGCGGCAGGAGAGGTCTGTTGCGCCATGTGGGACCCTCGCCGGTGGTGGCCGGGAATCCGTGCTGCACAGGCTGCGGGCAGCTTCGCAGCCCAGCACTCTACCGCTGCACCAGCAGGGGAGGCCCGAGATACACTTTTTTTTAAAATAAATTTTATTTTTATATTCCCCATACAATTGCAACCCCCTTATTTTGACCCCAATCCCTCCCCTTCCCATCCCCCCTCCATACACTTTTAAGGGAAGTTCCTTTCTCAACCCACTTTCTCACTCTCAGTTTGAATCTTAGCCTTTTAGAATTGACTACTACCCTCAGCATTCCTCTGAAAGTAGTCTCACCCAACTCTGCAACCAGTATTTAATTCCAGTTTCAAAGAATATTTTCCATCTCTTACAGACCTCTCTGTAGTTTGTTGGTTTTTTTTTTAAAGATTTGTTTATTTATGCATACAAGGGCTGGGGTACAGGCCAGAGGTGTGGGGGGTGAGAGGATTCACCAGAGACAGAATGGGGAACAGAACAGGCCGATTGACTGAAGTACGCTGCTGAGGGGAGCAGCGGGCGAGACAGGAGAGGTCTGCTGCTCCATGTGGTTTGCTCCCTGGCCGGCCGGCCGGGGGATCGAACTCGTGCTGCAGAGGCTGCGGACATCTTCATAGATTGCATCTTAACCCCTTGCATCACCAGCGAGGCCTCTAGTTTATTGTTTTTTTTAAAAACCTCCTCCCTCTGCTTCTTTAAAGCCACCTGCTAGGATTCCTCCATTCCCCAGTCAGCCCTTCTTTATTGTGGGGTCCTTTCCCTCTTCCATAACTTCTATGCAGATGTTCCTCAAAGTTCTGTGCTTAGCCACTGACTCATTCTTCCTAAACAGTCATTATACTGTTCCTGAGTGGTGTTATGTATTCTCCCACTCATGCCTATGTGCTTATGACCTCCAACTCTAAATCTCCAAAGGTTAGATTGCTTATCTAATTGCAAAATTTAGTGAGCCAGTATGCCTTCCCTTCCAGATTTCTCACCTTGCATCACACGCACACACACCTGATTCAATGTCTATGAGAATGTTTTCATGTTCTGCTGTGAAACCCTTCATCTGTCTGCATGTCTACCATCTACCAGCTCACTTAACTAGGGGCCAGACTCCTACTTCTCACTAATTTAATCAGTCACCAAATCTGATAATTCTACCTCTGGCCTTTTTCCAAGAGTCCCTGCCTTCTATCCTTCATGGCCTCATTAGAACTGACCAAAGTGACCACAGGAGTCTCCATCCTGAGGCTTTGCGGTTTGCGTTAGCATGCTCCAGTTCCCAGGTTCTTCCTTTGGCTTTAATAGACTCCTTTTCCTGAATATTTCCACTATTTCCTTATTTGTACCCTGAGAAAACATGTGAGGATGCAGAGGGTGAAAACACTTTTTCCTTGTATCCCAAGAAGCAATCTGGACCTGTTTTCCCTACTCCCCCTTGTACTGTAAAAGTAATAAGCAATGAATGAGATCTAACAAAATTCAACAACAAAGTTAAAGACTTTTTGTACAAAAAAATGAACTAGTGTAAGTGACTACCAAGGGAAACTTATCATTGAATCTTTTCCCCTTTTAAAATGCATAAGAGATTATCAAATATTAGAAAAATTGAACTGCAAGTACATTCATATTTCTGTGTTGTGTTTATTTACCTGTAAAATCCTGTGCTGGCATGAAAGACCTAAGTGTGAAAATTGAAATATACTACTTTATTGGCTACATGACATATTGTAGAACAGTAAGATATTTATAGCTTGCAGTATAATTTTTGTTTTTTTTAATCAAATGTGTTTAAAAATGAAAAGTATATTGAAACACATTTCTATATCAGAAATAGGTTGAATAATTTATTGAGTTGAATATTTTTCTTTCTATGGCTTATTTCTCAGACTTTTGAAGTGTAAAAATTATGGTATTCTTGTTTTGTGAAATTTGAGAATAAGGGTTAAATGTGTTTAATGTTGAAGAGTAAGAATTAGCTGTATTTTTCAGATTTAAAACAGAACAGGAAAATCCTCACATACATACACACATACACACACAGAGATGGACTGTCCCCCACATGATTAATAAGAGTTCTTAAACTCTAAAATTCTACAAATGGGTCCATCACGGTAATCAGTAACACGCAATTTTTAAAAATCTCTATGATGATTTAAGAGTTTTTATTATAAACTTTCTGAATTTTATTTTAACATTCAAAGTCTTTAGTGGGGGCCCCTGCAGATTCGTAGGAATTTAGAACAAAAGAATGATTTTATAAGAATAAATATGATTAGTCTTACCACTGCAACATTGTTTCAGGCATTAACAGTGGCTGGTGACAGGATGATGAGATCTTTAGATCCTGAAATCTCAGTGAACCACAACTACAAGGAAATAAGTTGACAACTATCACATTATGGAATTGCAACTATTTCCAAAGATGACAGAAAGGAACATGTGTTTCCAGTCAGTGGGCAGGGCAGCTGCTCCCTCCTTCGGTGGAAGGCCACCGAGTGCTCCAAGGTTATAAATAAGCAATTATCAGAGCCCCTTCAGAAAGCAGAAGGGTTAGTGACTCCTCACATTCTTTTTTGCCCCGCTATTAAAATTACTTTGCCACTTCTAACATGCCTACTTGTGTCCAAATATCACCGACAGAGGTGTGGTCTCCGCGGAAAGGGAAGTTTGGTGTGCTCCACACATTTGTTGCTCATCTGTTTGCATCTCAGGCAACTGCCAGCCAGCCGTACTCTCCGACTGTGACATGCACTAATTCTAATCCTTGTAGCCTCATTCCTGTAATTGTACCCAGAGCCTGGGCTCTTAGAAAGTCCAGAGAACACCTTCTTTTATGGGAAACCAATCTCGAACGCTGTGCCATTGGTCAACATCTCAGGTGGAATATCTTCTTTTTATTTTCAACTTGAAAAGGGAGGAAGGTGGGGCTAAAAAGATCCAGAGTCGGCTACCCTGTTTACTTTAGAAAGCAAAGTCATGACGGAGAAAACACATTCCTTGGTGGGAACACAGAGTAAAAAGTAGTGCCCCTCCTCACATCAGAAAATGTTCAGCAATTATCATATTTGGCTGAACAATGTAGTAAAGTTTTCCTATAACCAGATGCACCAGCACAGCCCTGCCAAGAGCAGCGGTGATACACTTGCCAGTTCATGAAGTTTTCTAAAATAGTATTTTATTAGCATCTTTTATTTCACTTTCAGTGAGCACATTTTATTTGTGTACGACAGGCCAGAGCTGCACTAGGCACTGTGGGCAGTAAAGGGAAGCCGTGGCCTGTGCCACTGAGGGGTAGTCTAAGCAGTAAAGAACATGAGTGCCACACTGCAGGAAATGTTTTCTGCCTTTTACTGTTACCTTTTTTCAGATTAAGAAATTTTGTTCTCGGGCCTCCCCGGTGGCGCAGCGTTTGAGCGCTGGGTTGTAAAGCTGCCCGCAGCCTCTGCAGCGCAGGTTCGATCCCCAGCCACCGGGTGAGGGTCCCACATGGCGCGCAGACCTCTCTTGGCGCACCTGCTGCTCCCCTCAGCAATGTACTTCATCAGTCTGCCTGCTCTGCTCCCTGCTCTGCTCCCTGCTCTGGCTCTGGTGAATTCTCTCACCCTCCCACACTTCTGACTGTACCCAGTGCTTGTATAAATAAATAAATAAATAAATCTTTTAAAAAAAAAAAAAGAAATTTTGTTCTCTTTAATGTTAATGTCTATCCAGTCAGCATTTTCAGAGAAATGGATGAGACTGAAATTCCAATAATCAAATCCAAATTCTATCCCACCAACAACTTATATCATAGCCTGGGGATAATTCAAGCTCTAGCCTCCATATTTCTTCTATAAAATGGGGATGATATTAAGTTCCCCTTTATCTAGAAGTTGTCAAAATAATGAACACAGAGTCCTGTGTAGTATTCTCATTAAAGTTGCTGCCCACATCCAGGGCCAGAGGATTTTATGATGGCTTTGATCTTTTTGTAGACGGGGTTGAATAATTTAAATCCTGCTGGCCTTATTTTTTTTTTGAAAATATCATCTAGACAGGATTATGTAATGGTAGCATTTCTTATGAAATTGTTTCTGGCTCTAGATAATAATATAAAAAATGATAAATAGTGTCTGACCTTTCAATTGATGCATTTGTATTACTATCAAAGAGTAATTCTTTTCCAAATAACTGGCATGTGTAGGGAAACAAATACTAGCCAGGAGGCTGACTGTCAATTTACTTTCCTGTCTTTGCCAGAATCAAATGAACTGCTGCTGTTGCATAGTGTTCAGTCCATTAAACAGTTTGTACTCTTCTTCCCAGTTGTCTGCTGTGTCTTTCCCCTCAAAACAGGGCAATGGAAGGCTTGATAAAAACAATTAATTATGAACAGTAATCCACCTATTAATATCTTTATTTATTTCCTAAGACTACTGTTAGAAAGTACCACTAACTGGGTGACTTAAACAACAGAAATTTTTGCTTCATAGTTCCTGAGGTTAACAGTCTGAGATCTTTTTGGCAGAGTTGCTTTCTTCTGATGGTTTTGAAGGAAAATCTCTTCCATGTCTCTGTCTCCTAGCTCCTAATAATTTCTGGAGATCTTTGGCATTCCTCAGCTTGTAGAAGTGTCACCCCAGTCCCTTCCTTCATGTTTGCATTGTCCCCTCCTGGTGTTCATGTCTGTGTCTAAATTTCCCCCTTTTATAAAGTCTCTAGTTATGCTGGACCCTCCTTTCCCCTCTCTGTTCTGTGTGCTTATCTTATACTTCCTTTCCCTCTGTCAATTGTCCATTCTTCCATCTTTCCCCTTGTCTCACATACACAACTTATTCTAATACCAGTCATAATGCTCATTCTATATGATTCTCCCCAACCCCCCTGCACAGCTGTTCTTTGTGCCTGGGGTCCCCCAGTCATCTTATTTACACCTCCCAGGCTACTCAACACACTGGAAAAAGCATTTGAATAGGTTAAAATTATGTATTTTTATCTCCTTCGTGAACAAAATTTAATGACATCTTCATTTCAGAAGTGACTTTAGTGTTTGGTTTTTCTCTTAAAAATTCAATCAGGTTTGACTTTCTGGAGGCCCTGAATCATTCTCAATCCCCCAAAAGGCCCCAGTAGCCGTCTGTGTCTGCATTCTGAACTTTTGTTGTCATAATGCCAGTTAGTGTTTCTTCAGCCATGGGGCTGCTCTTAGACCAGCATAATATGAAATAATATGATGCATGCTATAGTAGATGAGTTCATGCTGAAAAATATGTGTCTTGGCACTTGAAGATTTCAATGGTTTGAATATGCATAAGGTCTTATCTAAACCACTCACTGGTTATTAGTTCTTCACATTAAGTTAAAGATATGTAAATCCTCAGAGGTTCATGTTATATCCAGGATGAATAAATATGAATCTTTAAAACAGAATTGGCACATTGAATTTTCAGTAGATATTTGTTCATTCTTCTTTGCGTTCCACTCAACATTTTTCTTTCTCATGCTGCCTTCCATCACAGAGGATGGCAAATGCCCAGATAAAATTGTGATCACTTGCCTCCAAAATTGTATTTGATTTAGCTTTATGTTTATACCATTTATCTTCTTTTGCTTCAAACATTTTACATTGATGAAGACCGCTTTGAAAGCAGAACACCCACATTTGCTATCACTGCATTCATTTTTCTTATGCTTTGGCTTCAAGTATGGTGCTTTTAATATTCATGAGGTTTGAAAAAATAAACATTCTAGACTATTTCCTCTGAATGGAAATGTTATGGTTTCAGCCCCCAGAGAAAACAATTGGTAAGCTCTATAAACCCACATTTTCTCCCTGTCAGTTGGAAAGCAGCCCCATCCTGGCAGAAGTAACCTCCTCCTTGACACTTTTGGGCTTCCCAGAGCAGATGTCTGGGGGACCTGTTTTAAGAAAAAGGCAAAGAGTCAGCAGACATGCATATTTCAAGACTCTCTTTGGAATAATAGATACTCAAATACTTTCAGTTGATTCAAAAATTGTATTATTTCTGTCTCTGAACTATGTAGAAGAATTATGTGTTCTGTTTACTGGTGTTCCAAAGAAAATTGCTGAAAATTTTTCTCAGCCTTCTCTCTTACCTTTACTTATTGTCTGTAAGGATAATTACGTCTCTACACTTAACCAGTGCCTTAAATACTTTAAATAATGTAGAGCAAGAACTGCCCACAAATTTGAAAGTCAACCTTTAAAGAGAAATAAAATGATTGTACTAAAACTGACATTCATAAGTGGTCTTTCAGTAGCAGAACTTTGTATTAGGATTCATATGCTGGAGTCATATGGATGACCCATTTTGTTGATTGTCTATCATGGCTCCCAAGGTGGCATTTACAAGTTTACCAGTTCTCTCCTGAATCCCCCTCCCCCTCTGTTGCTCTAACCCTCTCAAGTCTCTCATGTCCCACATGGGACTGGTCCCATGTGCCACACTGATGCCAGCTGTATCACATACCTTCAGTTTTGTGTTTCTCATTCCCAAATCACCTCTTTCTTTTCTTTCTTTCTTAGGAGTTATGTAATTTGTCTAAATTCTTAAGGCTAGCTACCTCTTCCCTATCATATGCTATATCTCTTTGGATGACTCAAAAACTATTAATAATCACTTTCATTTCTACCACTTCCCACTAAGGATGAATGGGAAGATAGATGATATGATGATAGATGAAAATTTATTCTCCCGGCCTCCCTTGTAACTATAGACTATGTGAGCCAGAATGGGCCAGTGAGAACCAGTGGAAGTCGGACCTTCCAATATGAGAGTGGAGCTAGGTGAGGCTAACTTTTCTCTAATGTTGTAGTGTGCTTGTCATTTTGCTAAGGAGTTTGTGCTGCCTTTTTTCTTTTCTTGTAGAAGATCTCCTCTTAGTATTACATGAAGGGCAAGTCTGATGGCAAACTCTGTTAGCTTCTGTTTGTCTGAGAAAATCCTCATTACCCCTTCATACTTCATGGATAATTTTGCAGGATAGAGAATTCTTGACTGACACTTCTTGTCATTTAGGACTGTGAATATTTTCTTCTGTTCTCTTATTATTTGGGGAGTGTCTGGACAGAAATCCAGGGAAATCCTAATTTGGGAAACTATATGTTACTATTTCTTCCCTTGCTTCCTGTAAAATTTTGTCTTTGATTTTTGATAGTTTGATGTAGTTATGTGTGGATTTTTTTGCCTCTAAGAATTTTGGTGTTCTCCCTGATTGCTGGATTTTCTTACTTAATTCGTCCTGTAGGTTTGGGAAGTTCTCACTTATTATTTTTTTTCAATAGGTTTTCTAGTCCTATTTCTTTTTCTTCCCCATTCTGGCAGTCCAATCATTTATAGGTTTCCTTTTCTAACTGAATGTGATATTTCTTAGAGTTTTCTCATTTTTCCTTTGTTTTGAAGCTCTCTTCTTCTAAATGTATTTTTTTGTCTTCCACAGCTAAAATTCTTTCTTCTGCCATTTTAATTCTATTTAAAGCACTAAGTACATCTGCATTTCATTCAGAATCTCTTTTTGTGATTTTTTTCATATACTCAATCTCTTTAGTGAAGAACTCTCTTTGTTCCTAGATCACCTTTCTGAGATCTTGTGTCTGCCTATTTGCCTTTGACTGGCCTTCCAGTATCTCATTTAACATCTTTTTTTTTTCTTTATAGAGGCATGTTTTATTTGTTTGTTTGTTTGTTTGTTTGTTTGTTTGTTTGTTTATACATGCACTGGGTACAGTCAGAAGTGCGGGAGGCTGAGAGAATTCACCAGAGCGGGGAGCAGAGCAGGCAGAAGGACTGAAGTACACTGCTGAGGGGAGCAGCGGGCAGCAGGAGAGGTCTGCGCGCCATGTGGGACCCTCCTCCGGTGGCCGGGGAGCAGCCGGGGATCGAACCGGTGCCACAGAGGCCGCGGGCAGCTTCACAACCCAGCGCTCAACCGCTGCGCCACCGGGGAGGCCCTAACATCTTTACTATCATTGTTTTGAAGTCTTCTTCAGATAATTCTTCCATTTCTATCTCCTGTATACTTGTCTGGGGACTTGTATCCTTCTCATTTTGCCTTTCCATCTTGTGTTGAGATGTCCCTGGCTTGCTAGGCATGTATATTGCCTTATTTTATTTATGTGTGTGTATGAGGTTGGGGCACTGGGAGCTTGTCTTATCTTTGTCTTCTTAGTTTACCTCAATGTGAGGTGGAGAAAGGAGGGATGTCTGGGGCTTTAACACTTAATCTTGGTTTAAGGAGCGACGTTAGTCACCTCTACCTCTTGTTTTGCTCCACAGTAAGCTGTATTCTGTGCTTAGGTTGTCTTCACTTCCCTCTCCACCTCCCTGTTGTTCCTTACCTTCATGATCTATAAAGATTGGGCCTCCCAGTGGGAAGGGCAATATCCAAATCTCCAGGATCACACTCTAGAAATAATTTCCACTTGGCTTGGAGATGGCACTTAACACCATAGTTGCCCAGTGGCCAGCACTGCTCCACAGTTGCCTCATCTTCATCTTCTGCAGGGCTTGGAAGTATATGTGCTACTGATTTGCCTTCCCAAGGATTTGTGATGTCATTCTAAAGTCTTTCTTTCTGGTGTAGGGCTTTTTATGGAGTTCGGCCTGTATCCACTTGGCTTTTCTTTTATCTTTGGAAGGGGGAGGGGTTGGTGGAGGAAGAGCTCTCAATGGACATGCTACCCCAATTGTGCAGTTCCCAGTTTACCAGGTCAGAGTCTTCCGGCTCCTACAGCTCCCACTGCCCAGGTTGGGCCCAGGCCCACCGTCATGTCAGGAGCATTCCTCCAAGTAATTTCACAATGTGCTGGGCTTCCTTCAGTGCAGGAAGTCAACCACCAAACCTAACACGTTCCCCCTCACCTTCTCCTATTCTTTCCCCTCAGCAGCCACCAACCTTAGTTCTTGAACTCCCTGGGGATGTCCTGGAGCTGGATAGCTGATTCAAAGCATCTGGTTTCTTCTACGAGCACATTTCAGTATTTTCCTTCTAGTTGTTTTCAAGAGAGAGAGTAACTCCAGCTTTTTTAGCAGGCCATGTTGTGGGTGGAGCCACCTTTTCGTTTTAATAATGATTCCTTCTATGTTCAGAAGCTTTATATTTTGAAAGTTCCATTTATTTATTTTTGCTTTTGTTTCCTTCCCATTGAGGACAGCTTCATAAAGACATCACTCAGATTAATGAAGAGATTATTCCCTATGTTTTCTTCCATGTATTTTATGTTTTCACAACTTATATTCCAGTGTGTAATCCATTTTGAGATGATTTTTGTGTGTGGTGTGAGACATTGGTCCAGTTTCATTCTTTTGCTTGTAGTTATGTGTCCTGTAGGTCTTGGTGCCCACACTGAGCATGGCCTTGGTTGATAGACTTACTGGATAAATGGGTGAGCTGGGAGGCTGGTGGTCTGCAAACTGTGGAGCAGGGAGAGCATGTGAGTGATCTGTCTAAAAACCTGAACAAAAGTGAGGTAAATCTGGGGGAAATCTTGAAGTTCTTAGCCAACCTCAAAGGAGAAGATACTTGAGGAGACATGTTGAATGGCCTCCAAGAAACAGCAGAGCCCAAGAGTTCAGGTTGTATAGTAAACTTCCCTATAAGGTGTGAGAATGACATTACTTCATTCTCTAAAGTAGGAAACGAGCTACACTAAGGTTTATTGGCTCAGTTGATTGAGTGGTTCTTGTGCTGAATATGTATCTCAGAGAGGAACAACAAAGGAACGGCCTTCTGTGTGGTCATTGGAAAGGCTCTCCATCCCCAGTCTAATGGGCTTGGTCAAAGAAGATACGTAGTCTGCTTAGGGATGCCCTGGTGCCTATTTTGTTGTAGCTTCCCACAAGAAAGAAATTTTTGCATCATTTGCGTAAGCACTCCTCTCTGCAAAGGAAAGTAAACAGAAAAGTCTCCCTTTGGGTTGACTCTGAGCATCAGCTATAGCTGCTCTAGCAAAGATCAAACCAGAATATTTGCACCTTGTGGTCATTGGCATCAAAGGCCACAGGTTTTCTTTCCACCTTATTTTAATATGCTTGCAAGCCTTAGGAGGGTTAATTAAAACTGCAGGGGAGCCAAAGTAAGCATATAAAGGAACTGTTTTGATGCTTCGAAAACCCAAGCAAACAGAATCTGGATTATTCAATTAGGTATTCTTATGGGATTTGTGTTGGGTGTTTTGGTTGCTCAAAGCCTGCTGGGGAAGCCAGTCAAGGGGCTTAGACCTGAAAGGAACCATATTTAATGCCCCCCAAATTTCACTTTTCATTTTCTTATTTAGACTTCCTGTTACCAGCACATTATTGTGAGCTATACATGAACTTTTACTCTGACTTAATTTACTCAGTTCCTGAGTAAATTTCTCATCTGCCTGATACCAAATTACATGGCAGGGCCAGCCCAATTTTTCTGCCTAGTTTGGCAATCATGTTCTTGGATGTTTTTCCTGCTTTTCACCAATGGTCTTTGCTTTAATAATACACAAGGTTTGGGCCTCCCTGGTGGTGCAAGGGGTTAAGCACAGCACTGTGAAGCTACCCACAGCATCTGCAGTGAGAATTCTATCCCTAGCTGGCCAGCGAGCTACCAACATGGTGCAGCAGACCTCTCCTGTCTCACCCACTGCTCCCCTCAGCAGTGTATTTCTGTCAGTCTGCCTGTTCTGTTCCTGGCTCTGTGTCTGGAGAATCCTCTCACCACCCCAACCCCCCGAACCTCTGGCCTGTGCCCCAGTTCTTCTATGCATAAATAAATACATAAATATTTTTAAAAAAAACACACAGGGTTCCCTGAGAGGCAGTGAGGCAGGGTAGTTTAGAGTGCAGATCTCCCAGTTATACCTCTTCTTGTCTGTTTGACCTTAGACAAGTCACATAAACTCTTTACACCTTATTATATCACTGCAAAAATGGAGATCAGAATGATGGAAACTATGCCAATATTATAGGATCTGTGTTATTTCAGTAAAAGAATTCATGTTAAAGTACTTGTCACATTGTCTGGTGTAGGGGGTATTCAGTAAGTGGAAACAATTATTATATCACATACTTAAAAGGCCTAACCTAGTATCTGACTCTTGGAAAGTTACCTAAGAGGAGAGGTTTACCTGTTGCTGATCTGAGAATCCTATAGTGTCTGATAGTCTCAGTCGCTTAAGATTTACAGAGACGGTTATCTGGAGGGTATTTATGTTCTGGGCTTTGTCTTCTTTTCCAACTCCAACAATGCAGGCTGAACTGGACATATAATATACATATGGATAGCCTGTGTAGAAAAGAGTTTCCCCTTCATTGTTTCTATGAATCTATTAAAAAGTGACTCCTTGTAGCAAATCAGGTGCTATGGACGCAGGGATATAGAAAAAACATTCCCACCATTAGGAGGCTTTCAGTGTAATGAAAAAAGATGAATAATCAGCTAAGCATGACATTGAGCATAATATAGAATCACCAGGGACAGTGGAAGGCTCCTGAACTCTGGGTCTGTGGACCTGGAGCTGATGGTCCCCTAGCCAGCAGTGTGACCTAGCAAAGATCATGGGACCTCTCTGAATCCAAAATCCACATTACTATTGTAGAGTCTTATGTGTATGTGTGTTAAATGAGCAGAAGACAAGGGCCTGAGATAGTGACTGACAAATGGTAGCCATGAAAAAAAAATGACAGCACTAGAATTGCTACCATTATAGAGGAACATGTGATAGACGAACATAAAAGCATATAATTCTGCTGAGAAGGTGATATTTGAACTAATCCTGAAGGAGGAAAAAAAATTCTTAGTCAGAACAATGGCAAAGTGGGACTTTGTCAGCCAAGCAAAGCATAAGATAGGCAGGGCCTCCCTGGTGGCGCAGCGGTTGAGCGCTGGGTTGTGAAGCTGCCCGCAGCCTCTGCGGCGCCGGTTCGATCCCCGGCTGCTCCCCGGCCACCAGAGGAGGGTCCCACATGGCGCGCAGACCTCTCCTGCCGCCCGCTGCTCCCCTCAGCAGTGTACTTCGGTCCTTCTGCCTGCTCTGCTCCCCGCTCTGGCTCTGGTGAATTCTCTCACCCTCTCGTGCTTCTGACTGTACCCAGTGCTTGCATAAACAAATAAATAAATCTTTAAAAAAAAAAAAAAGAATAATATAGGCAAAGGCCAATGTAGAGGTAGACATTAATGTCAGACAGATTAGTAAGAGAAAATAATAAATTTGATTGCATATGCATGGAGAACTCATATAAGTATAGATTCTGAAATAAATGGGCAAAATGAAGGTATATATACTGAGCTAAGGAATAGAATAATGGCCTGGGGCTTCAACAAGAATGGAAAGTGACTCTTATGACAAAGAGGGGCTCATGGAATAAAGACCACTTTCTTTGTAATTACATGTTTTCCCCGCTATGTAGGTAAATTCTCCAATAGAAAAAGTTATTTCTGGCAAAAACCCTAGTTCTCTGTAATACCCCCAATTTTCATTATTTTAGGTCAATAAAGGAGTGGTACATGTTTCCAGTAAACTTGTCCTTGATTAACCTCAGTTTGAAATAATCCACATATCAAATGACACATCTTGGAAAGGCCTGTTCTGGACATTTAGGGAGGCCTGTCCTTCACCAGAAAAAAAAAAAATGTAAGGAATTGAAAAAATGCAGCTAGTTCAACATGACTGGAGTACAGAGTGCTGGTGATAGAAATCCAGGACAAATAGGTATCAGCCATGGCTTCAAATTCCATTGTAGATAGTTAGGTTTTGCCAAATTTTGTAATATATTAAGAATTTTAGTGCCAGGTACTTAACTACTTATATATGCATGCTGAATGCCCAACAACCATCCTACAGAGAAAGTCCCTTTGTACAGATGTATAGGAGATTATTTAATCATTAAGATCTTCAACTTAATATATGGTGTGTTAGACAAGCAGTTAACCTGAAGGATATATTGTCTCATTTGATATTTCATGTTAAATTCTGTTGTCTTATTTGTTTGTTTCATCTTCATTCCTTATTCTACTTTGGATACATTTGGAACAAAGCAGTACAGCAAATAATTGATAGTAAAACTTGAATGATAGTCAATTGATTAGAAGAAGTGGAGATGTGGCTCACTATTAAAGTGACACAAAGATTCCTTTCTACTTTGGGTCATGTTATTCTTCCCAAATAAATCAAGCATATATTAAGAACAACACAATATATTTTAATTTTCCAAGAGAATATTAGGCTTGAGTCCAAAATAAGGTAATATGGAACATTTGGTTGAGGTTGAAGCTAGGGATTTCATAAAATTTTGTGTGTCACACAAAAAGGAATCAGACTCAACCCAACTTGAGATAGACCATTCTCAATCAAAACATTTGAAAAGTACATGTTAGCATCAACCCCAGGAACGTGGGCTATGTAATTGTACCCAGTGACCCACAGTTTGGTAATCTGAACTGCTTCTGTGAACCTCAGCCCCTCAAAATACTTAATACACATTTATTTTGGACGCATGCTGAACAGGTGTTTCCTCTGTGTCACAAATGGTTTAAACGAAAGTCTTGCTTATGTCCAGCACATTCAGCTGGAATCACAGGGCCAGCTGATGGTCTGTGAGCATGTTTGTTCATCTGTGCTGATGTTGACAACCAGCACTTGCTGATTCCCATGTTGGTCAGCACTGGACATAGAACAGATGTTGGGGATTACAGGGAAGGATTCGGGGAGGCTGCGGGCCCAAGTTTTGTGCGGAAGTAATTCATTGTGGAGACATAGACAGGCCCTGTTGAATCTTCAATGAGAAGTTCTGTGAAATAAGTCTCAGTGGGCCTGAATATCAGGATTCAAAGCAAGTGTTTTCCTGTGTCCTTTAATTGATGGAAAAATAGTAAATCATCATCTTCAGTCAAGTTGAATGAAAATGGGAAAAATCCTAAGCCTACAAATTTTCATGCAAGTTCTAACCTATAAATTAATTAGCAAGATCATGACACCAAAGAGTGAGAGTAGAATCCTTTGATTGATACCATGGTGAATCATTGGGAGATAGTTTGGAGAGACCCATCCCTCAAAGTTTGGCTGCCCCATCCCTATCCTGCCTGGAAAAAAATTTGTTTAAGGCTGGACTCAGTTTACCCCAAAATAAATCAGAGCTGTTTCTTTCTGGCCATGTCATGCTGACCTGAAAGTTCTTTGTCTAGCTGCTTCATTGGTGGTATTATTTACTGCTCACCTCACTGTCCAAGCCTAGAATGCTATAGGTTGGGGAAATTTTAGTATCTGCTCAGGGGACCAGCTACAATCTCAACTCTTACTGGAGTCCTGCTCTGTGAAAACTAACAGAGTGGTAGCACTCTATAGATTTAATGAATTCTCAGTTTGATTTGGTTAATTTTAAATTATTTGATTTAAAAATATCAGATCACTTAAAGAGTTACAAAGAAAGAGATATGATGAGAATTGTCTTGACCAGTAAAGGTCACCTAAGAAAAATTTAGAAGTAAGAATTTTAAATAGGAATTCTAAATGTAATAGAAATCAGAAAACATGTTTTTCAAATTTTTCTTTTACATTGGTTCCATTGCCAACTTATAATCTTTTACGGATTTCAGTAGAAAGATGTAAGCTCATTGGCCTGTGTGTCTGTTCTTGTTCCAATACCATGCACTTTTGATTATTATGGCTTTGTAGTATAGTTTGAAGTCTGGGAGTGTGATACCTCCATTCCCTTCCTTTTTTTTTTCAGGAGTAAAAATGCATAAAATAAAAAATAAATAAACAAACAAATAAATAAAAAGAAAGATGTAAGTTCAACTATTATTGCCTTAGAGTTGATTTGACTTTTCTTGTTTTGATTTTTGCAGAAATGTAGCATATATGTTGTTTTCTTTGGAGCTCAGCATATGAATATTTCTTCTAGGGAGAAAGCAAGTTAATAGTATAGAGAACAAAAAATTCAACAATAGATTACTAATAAATGTTTTAAAGAAAAAAAGATTCAGGAGTCAGGAAACTGTGTATCATTGGCACTAAATGGCATAGTGACTAAGTAAAATATGAAGCAAAACAAAATGGAACCTTGCAATAAATATTCTACAATCAAAATGCATTAGTTAGAATATACTTATCCAGTCAGCTAGTGCTTATTAACAGCAACTCAAAATAATCTCATTGGTTTCATTTTTTAAAAAGCGGTGGAAAGACTTATTATTATGTTTTGCTTCTCTTTCTTTGAAAACATTTATTTCTCCAAACATAGTAGAAATATAGAAGACAATTCTATAAAAACAAAATAAATCCCTCAGAACCTTTGACTATTAAAGGGGAACAAAGACCTAAAAAGAGAAGGTCTGGGTGGTTTTATGAAGCTTATAACATCAAATGTTATTTACATCTTAGCCCAATTTTAAAATGGGGAATTGCTGCAAATGTAGAGGGGCTTTCTATAGAAGGATCAGTCAAATGTTCGTGTTTGATTGTATCTAAGGATTTTTAAACTAGGGAGACTGTATTGAAAAGATAAATTGAAATATATGGGAAAGGGAAATGTAGCTGAAATGTTTCTATTAGTGTGTGTTTAAAAAATTGGATCTGTTTTGTGTAGATTTTCAACAGTGACCTGGTAGAGAAAGTCAAAAGCACATTAATTAAATTTACAGAGCCAAAAAAGGTGAAGACCCAGGAGATTAGATGTAAAAAATACAGATGGACTGAGAGAGATGAGAGGAAGTGGACAGACAACATGATATTCAGCTTGGAAATATGCAAGTTAATCCGATGGGGAATACTTACCAAAAAGCAGATAGCTGGTTTAAAGAAAAAGTTAATAAAATGTTGAGTCTGAAAAACTATACAGACCAAAGCCAGGAAATTACAAAGTTATGGATCCCGCAGTAACTGTAAATTAATCCCACTGCACATATGTAGTATTTCATATTGCTGTATATGGTGTTAACTTTCACGCCTAAACATGCATGCATGTGTGTGTGTTTTGTCTGAATTACAGTTGTAATGGAACAAAGGTGCAAACAGGACATGTAATGGATTGCCTGCTTCTTTCACAAGTCACCCAGGAGCCTTTGAGGCCAGGCTGCTCCTTTACCTAGGAATAGAGGGGAGGAGGAGACAGACTTTGACTCAGAGTCTTGTGGTGCATCACAGGAGCTAGGAAGATATGCACATTTCTTAACTGCTTGGCAATTGTAAAGTGGTCACGAGCATCCTGGGTGCATGGAAGGAAGACCGTAGCACATTCCAGAGACAACACACTAGATTGAAATATGTCCCCACTCCTAGTTTCTCCTTTCCTTTTGCTCATAGCATGTGAATTACTCCATTTCTGACATACTCCTTTATTCCTATTTTTTTCCAAGTTACCTTTCATTTTTCCTGTCTGTATAGTCCCCTTTTCTAACTGGGCTCATTATAGGAACTAAAATGCAGTGTTTTCCTTTTAAAGCATCCAAACAATTGATCTGACTGTTTCTTTCCTTTTTAAAACAAAAATATTTTCTGTCAACTTTTATGGCATATTATCTAATACAGCTGTCTTCACACTTCACATTAACCTGGAGGAGTCCACATATATTTTTTTTAAAGATTTATTTATTTATTTTATACAAGCACTGGGTACAGTCAGAAGCGCGGGAGGGCAAGAGAATTCACCAGAGCCAGAGCAGGGAGCAGAACAGGCAGAAGGACCGAAGTACACTGCTAAGGGGAGCAGCGGGCACGGCAGGAGAGGTCTGTCGCACCACGTGGGACCCTCACCCGGTGGCCGGGGATTGAACCGGCGCTGCAGAGGCTGTGGGCAGCTTCGCAACCCAGCACTCAACCGCTGCGCCACCACGGAGGCCTGAGTCCACATATTTTTCCTGACACATCTTCCAGGCCATTTCTCATCTAGTTCATGTGTCTGCTGTAATAGATTTTTCACTCCTGCTACATCATTGGGGATCTTTCTACCTATGTTGACAGCTCTTCTGTTTATCATGACTTCATAATCCTTTGACCTCCACCTTTTAAGTCCATTACCATGGTCACCTCCCCATTCCATGGCAAGGTTACCCCTCTACCACCTCATCACTGAAATCTGTGACTTCTGCAAGATCTGATCACCTGAGTCCCTTCAACTCACAGCAATCCCTGTTCTTCCACAGCTTCCCAGGCCCTGCTCCCACGGAGCCTGCTTTCCACCTTCACTAACATTATCGACTTCTGAACCTTATAGTGTCTCCAGCAACTATCCTGTGAATAAGCACTTACCAGTTCTACCAGCTTTCATCTTCCTTTTTACTAGCCGGGCTCTAAAGTCAGTTGTATAAGTGCTACATTCATTCTGATCAATTATCTTGCCCTTTTTGGTTCTGCTATTTCTACCCTATCACTCCCTACCATCTGCTTGCTTAGTTCTATGCTCTGAGGCTGTTCAGCATTTTTAGAAAAAGTCCATTCATTGTGTCCTCATCAGAGTTATCTGTGTATGCTAGTAGTTAGTCTTCCACTGGTGATTTCAGATCTATTTTCTGCTTCCTGTTCTCCAAGTAGCATCTTCAAAGGTCTTACTCCTCCATAGCTCCAGACTGCTTTGGCTGCACCTTCTACTTAAGAGATTGTGGCTACGTCCATCGGTTTTGACAATATCCTCCTTGCCACCTAAAGGTATCTTCAAATTATTATCTGCTAATTTTGCTTCCTCCCATCTCTGAGTTAACAACTGGTCTTGAATTTCCAGGGCCAGATCATCCAACTTAGCACCTGATGTCATCCTCTCTTCTTCACTCTGAGACCACAGTGTTTTACCAGGCCCCCTTTGGAAATTTCACAATTAAGATTTCTTCTCCCTGCTGTGTCTTTCCCCACCTACCCTATCATCTGGCTTGTGCCACCTGACCTTCCTCCACTCCCCGTTAATTCTGCATACTGATGAGTCTCCTGCTCATCCTCCTCCCTTGCCTTTTCTAAAAATTCCTCACCTTCAGAACCTCTTTTTCTTCCCTCATCATGATTTAATACAGTCCTGGCTTCTTTCTCCTCATCTCCTACTACAGCCATCACAGTGATTGTACTCCCAAGCCTTTATTATCACACATGCCCTTTCTTTATGATCTTGTATTTCCACAGGTTTATCCCTCCCCGTGACACCAGTAACCTCCAAATTATAGGACTACCCACCTATCTTGTGAGAGTTTCAGACACACCTGCCTATACCTGCCTTAAACTGAGAGAATATATGCCCATTGCTCCAGATTTGAGGCTTTGTTCCTGCTCTTCTTCTGGGTAGAGAACTTCTCATTACCTGTAACTAGAATTTCAATGAACCCCGCATTGGAGCTCTCTTATAGAACTTTCGTTATTCTACTTTCCTTTAGAACTATCTTGTTACTCTTCCTCCACTAACCAAAAACTGCTGGAGGACAAGGACTGCCCCTCATTTCCCCCATGGTCCAGGCTGCATCACACACTAAACTGAAGCTTTGTGAATTCACATCTGGAAACAGCCTTTAAATCCACACCTTGTAATGGTTCTCACACAGCTGTGCCAGATACAGCTAAGTGCGGAATTGTTCAATATTGTGACACATTTCATAAGTAGAAACAAAGGAGGTGGAATTAAACACCCAGCCTATTCAAATGTTAACATGTCTTTTGTGAAGAAGTATAATATTAACTATATTGTTAAGTCCCTCTCCCAATCTCTTTCCCCTTGCGATAAAAATACTCATTATTTTAATATTTACTATTTTCTTGCATGTATTTTATATGTATAAACCTGTAGAAAATATAAACAATGTGCGGTATTGATTTTTTCTAGGGACTTGAACTTTATGTGGGTTATATCATGTATACCCTTCTCCTCAACATTGAATTGTTTACAGTTTTGTGTTTTGTTTTAACTGCCTCTGAAGTTTATCTATAGTGATAAAATTGTGATTCATTTTAATGCTATTTTCAGTTATGTAAATATGCCACAATTTATTCTCCTATTGATAAACATTTAAGTTTCCAGTTTGGGGCTTTTGTTTTTTGTTGATGGTTTGTTGCAGTTAGCAAAGATGCGATGACATAGATTCCTATTCTGTTTGTGTGAGTTTCTCTATAGTGTGTCACTATGGACAGAATGTGCATTAAAAATCTCTCAATCTCTGGCTTTTCTTTAAACTTTCTATGGTGTCTTTTAGTGCAAGGTTTCCATTTTTAATGCAGTCAAACATATCTCTTTTTCCCCATGATTTCTGCTATTTTGTGTTGAATTTTCTAAAAGTTAATCAAGATAGTAAAAATACTGTCCCACGTTTTCTTACATGCGCTTGATGGTTTTGCTTTTTACTTTGATGGCTTTAATTTACCTGCAAGTAATATGTGCCCATGATATGAATTGGGTGTGATTGGGTGTTCTGCACCAGAGAAGCTGAAACATGCTCCAACAAGACTTCCTCCCAGCACTGATGCACAGAATACTTAACTGCTCCAATTCTAGTGTGGTCATGTGGGATCCTTCAGGTCCAGGCTATGAATCTCTGGTGTTGCATCTGAGGGGCATTATCTGAGCTGAGTATGACCTGGTGACCTCCTGATAGCCATAGTAAGAGGAACATGAGCATTCACCCCTAGGATTTTACATGGGGAACAGCTAAAATGACCCAGGATCTGTGCATGAAAGGCTTGCTTTCCCTAGAGAGTCTGAGAGTAATAAAATCTCTGGCTTATGAAAGTCAAAGCTTCTCCAAACTGGAAATCTCTGGAAAACTGCAGGACTATCACCTGGAGGCCTCCTCTCCTCTCTCAAATTACTTCCCTTTTATAAAAATGATTATTTTATAACCTGTCCTTGCCCTCTGGGATGCTTCGAAGACTAAGATATTATTTTTGCTTCCTGGGTACCAACATTAATAAGACTTGTCCTTCTGATTAGCAAGGAACCATGAAATCCAATGCGATCCCACAGCTTATTTAGATTCTGGGCCATCTATTAATGGATATGCACCTTGTTTGTTAACTGAGCTGCACGATGTGAAAGCTTTGGCTTTATTAAGTAAGGTTGCATGACTACTTGCTCAGTTAGCACAGCTGCATCATGCTGGGGGAATAAAAAAAACATCCCTGTGAAATAGTTCAATTATTGAATTCATCATTTAAAAGTATTATATTTTAAGCAGAATAGTAAAAGACAAAGGTCAGAATATCATCAAAGAATTTATGTATGGTAAAGTCAGGCTAGAATTTCTGGGCTATAAATTGAAGTTGGATTACACATACTGAAAGGCTTACAATTTATTAATTTTGAAATGCTAGCATATCAATAAAGAAGATACTGGTAAACCATAATCTGTTAAGAATATGACTCCAGAGTTGGAGAGACCTGAATTCAAATCTTGGCTAGCCCCCTTTTACCACATGACCTTGAATTGGTCACTTAACTGCCACCCCTTATTTGCCTCATCTGTAAAATAGGAACAATTAATAGTTTTCTTGCAGAATTTTTTGTGGAGTTTAGAAATAATATGTGTCGAAGTACCCAGGAAGAGAGGTTTAATAGATCTGCTTCTCTCTGTGCCTAAGGCTCATGGTATCATTAATAAAAACAGAAAAATGCCAGGGTAAGGGTTGAAAGAAGTGAGTTGCTTTCAGGCAAATAATACACATGTGCATAATTTGGGATACCCTTGTTACGCATGTAGAGTTATTGCTGAGTGAATCCTTAGGTGCATCTGGAAGTGTGTATAGAGATGAATCAGTAATTGAACAATGCGCTCCATTCTGCCAGTGTGTGTAGGTACCTGTAAGCGAGTCTGGGGAGGCATGGGCGTCCTTCATCTGTATCCCTCCTGAGTAACTAACTGGTGCTCAGACACTGCTGCAGGAAGGAAGGCCGATTGGTTGTTACTGTGAAGTTTTCAGTTTCATGGAAGAAGTAAATCAACCTTATGACTAGAAAGCACTATTTTACGTTCTTAATTTGGTACTTGGGATGGATATTTTCCTATACTCATTTGGTTATCTTGAAAATTTTATTAAGTCAAGTCTCTCCCCAAGAACATTTTTCTATTAAAAAAGAAATCTGAACTTTGGTGTGGAGGAGCAGTAAAAAGTAACAGCAAGAGTGAGAGAGAAGAGAAATATGCAGAAGGAATCCCTGGAGGGCTACAAGCCGCTGCTAAATTTCAGTTGCAGTTGTCAGAGTTAAAGAAAACATTGGAGAAAATGTCTCATCGAGGGGTCCCCAGATTGTTCTACTCTGGGAAGGCCAGCTGAGGGGTGGACCACGGCCAGCTGGCAGAGGCTCAGACGCCGGGTACCATGCACGCTCCAGCCACTGAGCTCATTTGCTCCATCTAAGTCATTTTACAGTCAAAACTGTTTCAAGATCAGCACAAGGCAATGTACAGATGTTTGGGGGTGGGGAAGCCAGGAGAATTTGAGGAAGGAAAAAGTACACACTTAATTTTTTTTGCAAGAAAATACTTTTTTTATTATTATTTATATTTTCTTACATCATTGTTCTTCCCTCAGGTGTACTGAGGTACTCCCACCACTATAGCACCCATGAACTATGAACTATCACCATCATCAGTTGTGCTCTTCCCTCCCTTCTTTGACCCTTCTCCTTCCCTCTCCCTTGCTGTTTGCCTCAAATCTATGGTCAACTTGTAAGTTTTGTCTTTTCCCTGATTTTGTTTTTTTTTGGTTTTCCTATGTTCTACCTATAAGCGAAAACATTTGATATTTTTCCTTTTCCTTCTAACTTATTTCACTTAGCATAATCCCTTCCAGCTCCATCCGTGTTGCTTAATTTTGAAGGTAAAGCCCAGGGCTTCTTGGGTTTGGGGGAGATGGAATGTGTATGAACATAGCTAACTGTGTTGGGCACAACAGTCCTGCCAGGCAGATGCTTCTGGCGTCATGGTCTCACAGGAGCAAACTGAAGCACAGAGAGGTTAGTTAAGCTTTTTTCATGTTAGAGTTTAAGAGTCAGAGACACTATTTCCAGTCCATGTGAATCCAGAGTCCTAGTGCCTTCCTACTAAACTCAGCTGCTGAGAAAATCCAGGAGAGTAATTAGCCCAAGGTTGCCACACTGGTCCTGTGCTCTGCTTCCTCAGTCTGAGTTTATTGTGAGGAAGGAGCTGTCCCAGGGGGTGTCTTGCTCCTCCTGAAAATCCTTCTCCACACTGGTCCTGTGCTCTGCTTCCTCAGTCTGAGTTTATTGTGAGGAAGGAGCTGTCCCAGGGGGTGTCTTGCTCCTCCTGAAAATCCTTCTCATGGATCTCCATTAGAGATCCATGGGATATAGATTAAGAGGCATCCCAGGAAATCCAATGAGGTATGAAACAGAAAATCTTTGTCCCACAGCAATGACCAAGAATCAGGGGAAATTTGCATCTCAGCAAGTTTGTGATACAAAGTTTAGTGAGTCAAGCAAGGTCTTTCTATGTCCACCCTCAGTAAATTCCTGCTTTCAATTCCTGGGTTTCTGATATGCCATCTAGCATATATATTATTTGCATACCCAGATACATATTTGTGACTGTTAATTCTACTCTCCTTAGATGTGTCCATGAAACCCTCCTTAACTGTGGAGGACAAAAATGACACAAATACCCTGGGAAGCTCGAGCATGCTTCCTGTGGCATTGCAGCTCAGAAACATTTATTTGAAAACTTGAAGTTTAGGAAAAAAGCATTCAAATTTATTGTGAAAATGTTCTTGGTTTTCATATGAATTGACCTATTTGTCAAATCTTCACTTGAGAGTGAAGATCCAGGATGTTGTATCTTGTTTATCATATGGTGTTATATACTATAAAACATAGGTACTCTAATTTAGAATATACAAATTTTCCAGGTTATATTAACATTTTCAAAGGTATTCTAAATATCCAAGGAGTGATTGATAAGAACTTTTGAGAGGTAAAATATCTCCTACTTGTTATGCTTATTTTATTGTGTAATTCCCACTGTCTACACCTTTATTAATTTCAAGTAGGAAAACTGGGGAGATAATCTTTCCCATAGTCACTCCAGTCAGGCCATCTGAGTTGCTGCCTTGTACATGTGAGGCCAGTTCTCAGGGTTAGAGAAGCCATTTGTCATCAGCAGAAACAATGATTTTATATCTTCAGTTTGTGGTTCCTGCCAACTGGTAGTCTACAGAAAAATCTGAAGATACACCTCTAAAATTACTTCTATTTAGGATATCATCACAGGTTCAGATTTTAAAAATCAACAATATTTATAAATTTTCCTTTCATGTAAATAGTATGTTTTCTGTAGAAAAAAATCAGGAAGTAGAAATAGCCAAAGAGATATGAAAAATAAACATCAGCAATCATATTATATCCTTCTGATATACTGTTCCCATTTTTTACTGACCATAAGCATGCAGATACATATGCAAAGGGGTTGACAATCTCAGGTCTATCAAGTCTGGGCTACTCCACTACTTCTGAAGACCTGGGATGATGTTTTGTTTTGTTTTTTATTTGTTTTTAAAGATTTATTTATTTGTGCATACAAAAACTGGGGCACAGGCCACAGATGTGGGGGGTGAGAAGATTCACCAGAGACAAAGTGGGGAACAAAACAGGTAGATCTACTGAAATACACTGCTGAGGGTAGCAGCAGGTGAGACAGGAGAAGTCTGCTGCACCATGTGGGTAGCTCCCTGGCTGGGGATCGAACTTGTGCTGCAGTGGCTGTGGAGAGCTTCATAGGTTGCTTCTTAACCCCTCATGTCCCCAGGGAGGCTCTGTTTTGTTTCTTACATGAGGAAATATCAAGATAGTGTTAGGGGGAAAAGGATGTCCCAAAGCAAATTCCATATAGGCATGTTAACACAATGTAATGCTTAACAAATAACACAAAGATGTGGGTAGACTGCTCCTGGAAATAACATCTCAAGTTTAAAGTTGAGACTTGGATCAATTGTGCTTCGTTTTTCATACTTTTCATGCTGTAGTAGACCCCCTATAAAATGTTGTCTCAGTACTCATATTTTTCCTTAGCAATATAACCTGACATATCTGTATGCCAACAACTATAGTCCTGTGTCAGTTTAATTGCTGCTTAAGAGTCCATTGTACATAGATAGCACAATGCATTTAGTAAATCCTCATCTTTGACAACTATTTCTTAGATAATTTACCACTCTAGCAAATATTCTTATACTTGCTTTTTTACACATTTACTTACTTGTTTCATTGGGATGAATTTTGAGAGATGTAACTCATGGGACAAAATGTGTCTACATATTTTTAAATTTTCAAATTGTTCTTTTATATCCTATGCTTGTAGAGTAGAAGAAGAAACATCATTAAAATGGTCGTATTATCTAAAGCAATTCACAGAGTCAGTGGAATACCTATCAACATCACAATGACCTTTTTCTTTTTTAAAAAAAAGATTGATTGATTTATTTATACAAGAACCAGGGTACAGGCCAGATGTGCGGGAGGGTGAGAGGATTCACCAGAGACAGGGCGGGGAACAGAACAGGCAGACTGATGAAATACACTGCTGAGGAGAGCAGCGGGTGTGACAGGAGAGGTCTGCTGTGCCATGTGGGACTCTTGCAGCAGGCCGGGATCGAACCCGCGCTGCAGAGGCTGCAGACAGCCTCACAGCGCTGCAGTCAACCGCCTGCGCCACCAGGGGAGGACCCACAATGACCTTTTTCAAAGAAACTGAACAAACAATTATAAAATTTATAGGGAACCACAAAAGGCCCTGAGTAATTAAAGCTAAGAAGAAAGAGGAAAAAAATGGAGGTATTATATTTTCTGACTTCAAACTATCCTACATAGTAACAGTAATCAAAACAGTATGGTTTGAACAAAAACAGAAACCCAGACAATAGAACAGAATAGAAAGCCCAGTGATAAACACACACAAACATGGGCAGGGAGCCACAGCTACACAATGGAGAAAAGAAATTCTCTTTAACAAATGGCTTTGGGATACCTGGAAGGCCAGATGCAAAAAAATAAGACTAGATCCATACTTAACTCCATACACAAAAAATAACTCAAAATGGATTATAGGTCTGGATATAAGAAACAAAACTATAAGATATTTTGAAGAAAGTATAGATGACATGCTAGAGGATATCTCCCACAAGAAAATATTTGGAGCCTCAACTCCAATAGCAAAGAAACTAAAGCAAAAATAAACAAGTAGGACTACATCAAGTTTTTGTTCCTCAAATAAACCATCACAAAAACAAAAAAGCAACCTCCAGAATGGGAAAAAAATATTTTCCCATCACACACCTACAAGGCACTAATTTCCAAAATTTACAAAGTACCAATCGTTCAATATCACTTATTATAAAAGAAATGCAAACCAAAACCACAATGAGATATCACCTCACCCCTGTGAGAATGGCCCATATCAAAAAGAATGGAAACAACAAATGTTGGTAAGGACATGGAGAAAAAGGATCTCTTCATCCACAATTGGTGGAAATCCAAGTAGGTGCAACCACTATGGAAAATAGTACGGACTTCTCTTAAGTATATAACAATGGAAATTTCATATGATCCAGTAATACCTATATTAGTTATTTAAACTAAAATTATGAAAACTCTAATATGAAAAGATTATCTCCACCTAAGTTCATAGCAGCACTGTCTACAATTGCCAAGTCATGGAAACAACATAAGTGCCCTCCAACAAACAAATGCATAGGGAACTGTGGGGTATATACTCAATGGATAACTACACAGCTGTTAAAAAGATGAAATAACGGCTTTTGGGACAAAATGGATGAACCTTGAGGTGATTATGTTAAGTGAAATAAGTCAGAAAGTGAAAGATATTGAATGGTTTCACTCATCTGTGTAATATAAATAACCAAAAACATAACAGCAGGAATAAATCTTGGGCTTAGTGAAAGAACTTAATAGTTGCTTGAGGGAGCAGGAGCTAGGGAGGAGAGGATCAAGAAGGGAGCAGATGGGGTACTGGCACAGGTGATTTGGTGGAGAGTTAGTGGAACATGTTCACATGTGAAGGAGCAAAACTATAACTCCAAAATTAAAGTTTAAACATTTTTTAAAAGAAAGGCAACAATTAATTTGCTTTTCAGAAAACTAGTGCTCCCTTTTTAGAAAAGGAAAGCAAGTCCTTCAATGCCAGGGTTGGGGTTCAAATGAGACACCAAATCTCACTTCTCAGTTTTACTGTCATAAAATTTCAAGTGCCACACAGGGTATGTGATAGGGTTCAGAGACAAAACAGATGAGGTTAGGCATGGACTTAGCCAGATCAGCAAGCTATGGCTTCCCCCTAATTGGGGTGTGCTGTTGGAGAAGCTATGAGGACAGAAACTGAGAGGCAGCCCAGCTTGAATTGAGTTAGGTGGAGTAACAAAGGTTTTCCTGTGTGGTTGGTCCACTGGAGCAGAAAATGGAAATCAGAGAGTGAGCTGGAACTTGAATGCCAGGCTAGACTTGGGCCACGCTTACTGTATACCAGTAAGAAGATTGCTCTGGGGCACCCTTGGTTCCAAGTCCCTGCAGGGTCTCTAAGGTAGTTTGAGCCTTAACCCCTCTGCTCTCACTCCTTCTGTAAACCTGACTCCACTTTGTAATGACTTTTAGCAAAACATATCTATTCCAGTAGGAGCAAATGATGAGATCTCCAGAAAAAAAAAAAAAAAAAAAAAACTGAAGAAACATGAAGGATTCTGTCATACTTTAATTTTGGTCCCTTTTCTGAATAACTCGTCCTAGGACAATTGCCAGTTGCCAGGCAGCTAGCTCCATGCTCCTGGCATTGCTCTCTAGACACTACACTGTAAACACTTTGTATTCCCAGCCCCCATTTGTGTTCAGAGCAAATTCTTCCCTCTCTTTCCTTTTTGCCCTAAGTTCTGTTTTCAGAGGTTCACTCATTGAAGTCTAACTTGGTCCTGCACCTCTGTTCTTTAGAACCCTTTAATTGTTTCCCCACAACGATCACTATCTGAGCATCTCAGGAACAAGGAATTCTTATCAGGGACTGCACCTCTCCCTGCTCTTGCTCATCATTCATCTGTCCACCTGGAATGGCCCTTTCCTCACTCCCTTGAGATCTGTTGAAGTCTGTTCCAGGCAGGCTCCACACTCTATCCTCTTCACAGATATCTTTCCAGTCACCTGCCTTTTGTTGAATCCCATTAGTGGAATATGATTGTGATATAGATCATACTCCATGTGTAATGTAAATTGTATTTACATTTTTAAGGTCCTTGAAGGCAGGACTTTATCTCTTCTTCTTCATCATCTTCTTCTGGATGTTGAGAGTCATAGACTTGTGCAAGACACTAATTCCAAGGAACAATTAGCAGCAAAGGAACGTGAACTGATGGATAAGTGAAATAAAGAATCCCAGTGGAGTGAAGTTTGTCCTGTAAGAGTCTGGCAACTCCAGCCCTTCTCTATAGTAGGAATGTAGGACAACATTATAATGGAAAAGGGGGTGGAAGCACCTATAAAAGCAGGAAATAAGAGCTGATGGAGACTCTGGAAAGAGATCATCTCTTCAGCATCTCATGACATTCTTCTTGGGTGTAATATTTAAACTTGAATGCAATGCTTTCTGTTGCTTTTCATTAAAAGATGTTTTTTGGGGTAAAGCATTTATACACATGTCATTTCTGTTTCTTGCAGGCAACTATGGTCCTGAGCTCCGCACACTTCTGGCTGGGATTATTTCTGGTTCCTACTGCATGTTTGATAGAAGATGTGGCCTGGAGAGCGTAAGTGAAGAGGGAAAGAGGCACTCTTAAGTCTTGCCCATCTGTCCCACTATTGTCATGTGAGCTGTGCTCCATGTTATTAAGTACTTTGGAATGTCTCAAAAAGCAGATATCCTGACATCTACAAACAAAGAATGTAAAGGATATTGGGTTAGTTTTTTTCTTTAACCTGTGCTTCATCCCAAGAGAGATTCCGTGAAGGTCAGTAGGGATATTGCTTGTATATGACTCATCATAAAGAAGAGATTTTAAGTACAAAGCTGTTCCAGGTTTAGTAAGTTGACTCAAACTTCATTCTCTATATCTCTAAAGATCAATGCTAAGTGATATAAATACAGCTTAACATTAAATCCCATGCTTAATTCATTTCAGATGATAAGAATGATGTGTTCCTCATTTTTCCAAATAATTCATGGTAGGAATCTTTCAAATGTGCTCTTCAAGACTGTTACTTTAAAAATATATGAGAAAAAATAATCAAAAAAGGTAAAATTAATGTAGGTTAAAGTGAAATAATTAATGATTAATTTTAGGTGTGTTTCAAATACATTATTTCACAAATAACTTGTGTACAATGTAAAAGAAGCAACTAAGTTCCAAGATAATAGAAATGTTAATTTCACACATAAGGAAAGGATGGGATACTCCAAAGGAATGATATTAATTTTGTGTTGAGCAGGGTTGATTCCACCTGCAAATATTTGCCAATTTCCCTAAAAATTGAGATTCCTAGATTGGCTTTACTTTGGGCAAAGCATAATTATTTTGAGGCCCTGAGGTAGAGAATTCACACTTTAATCCAAACCTTCCAGGAAAAGACATCAGATTTCATTTTTCTCTCTCCCTTCCTCCCACATTCAGTGAGAATTTTTCTTGCCTGACAGTTAAGATGTCATTTGAAAAGTCTTCATTTTGGCATTATCTTGACAACCAATGATACCTAACGCAGGGAAAGGGAGAGAAAGAAATTTTATAGCACATATTTTGTTGTTTTTTTCCTTCTGTTCACTAAATTTTCCAATTGTTAGTATAAATTAAATACTTCCAACATCTTAAATCCTTTGACTTACCACCACTTCCATTTTTATCTGCTAAAACTGTGTTCTGTAAATAGCAAAATCAGAATCCTTAGAAATAAAATGATTATAGCCAGGAAAGAAGTTTTTCTTAACCTAATAAATATATCAAAAGAAAACATTAGTTTCTTACAGCACATAGCCCAATTATGGTACCATCTATTACTTGCTGAACTTCTTCAATTTTTTTTAAGATAACCAAATTAGTTTTAGGTTAGTTAGAATAATTAGGTTAGTTTGATATAGTCTTGGGTTAAGAATGGTAATTTGATTATCAATTAATTATAGCCTATTTTAATTCAACTATCTTTAATTAATGTGATGGAAAAAGTTTCACAAACACTATTTGCCAAGTGAGACTTTAGTAGCTGTATCTTTCTACCATTTCAAAGCACATGTTTGCAGATGACATCTTTGCTTCCTTGTCTATTTTCTGGATATTTTCCAATATGTTCCAAGGAAAAGTTCCAGGTCAACATTAATCAACTTATCTATTCCCTCAACCAGGTTTTGTTTTTGATTTCTACAGCACTGTAAATTAGCGCCATTTACATTTTAACAAGGATAAGTCAAATGGCACTGCTTCCAACTGTACGAGATGGAAAGAGTGAATGTTACTTCCTTTCCAAGAAGCTTGCCAGCCTGGTAGGAGCAGAGGGCCCTGTGAAGAAGGTGCTGATGGGACTGAGCAGAGATTGGGCCATGGTGGTGTCCTTCCCACCACCCGGCACCACAGCCCACAAGATAGCCTCTCCCAGAAGTAGTCAGCCCCTGACTTGGGCTGAACATGAAAGGTCACTTCTGAATTCCCAGGCGCTTCGTGAAATGCATGTTCCTCCTGCATTATTTGAGGGAGTGTTATAGGGCAGCCCCGATATGGAACGGGTTGCCTGGCTGTGGGTCCTCACCCACGCGCTTACAAGGGACTTATTAATACTCCACTGCAGGCACACACAAAAGGTTAATAAAAGGTTTATTTACAAGGGAAAAGGAAATAAGGAAAATGTACAACTCAGGGAGAAAATAGGGAAATAAAGTCTTTAATGCGTCCTACCCGATCCACCGACCTGGAAATCCAAAAAGCACTCTCCGAGCTGGCCGGACGCTGCGAGCTGGCAGAGAGTCAAAATGGGGGAACCCCTCCAAAGCCCACGTGTCTGGCTTTATACCAACCTGGCTGCTTAACCCCACCCTCAGGTCCCAGCCACCTTCCCTTTGGTGGTGATGGGATTTGGAGTTCCCAGTGTCTTTGGCTTTGGCCTGGGGTAGGGGTGGAGTCCACAAAGCCTGTATGGAATTAGCTTTAGGACATCCTGTTCACCCTAACAGGAGCAGAGAGAATGGTGTATATTCACTCTTACTTACAATATCTACCCAAACTCTAAGTTCAAATTGTAATATACTCATAATATCTATGCTAGAGTCACCTTTATCCTTAAAAACAAGAATTTTGTAAATCTATTTGGCCATTTTCCTTCTGATCACAGGACCCATGTTTTATCACATTACACTGCCAGCCTGATATATGTGTTGCTGAGTCAAATAAATTTGGAGGCTTTTGCCAAAAAGAAAAAACATGTATGAGTTGCTTCTCTCTGATAGGCCACAATGCTGAACCATGTTTTCTCTTCCTGAACTTCAGCTTTGTAAAATGTGTTCTGTTTTGTCTTCCTGCACACTGCACAAGAATATTGATCTTGATTGTCCGCAACCACCCATCACTCGGTTCCAATTGCCAAGTGTTGATTGAAACATGATGTGCTGTGATACACCCTGGACTTCTAAGAAGAATTTTAAATTGAGTTGAAATTAAGGAGCAACTGAAGAATTTGCTCTGTGATGGCAATATTGCAATGTTAGGAATCTTCCATGGTACTGTTGAGTTTTTAATCTCATCTTGGGACAATAAGGATTTTTTGAGTTGAATTTTGGTAGTTAGCTCTGTTTTGAAGGAGCTTTTAAGTTCTAGCACAATGCAGGCCTTCCTTTTCACATATATTTCTAAAAGCAATTGAGAAAATGAGTTGCTTGTCTTTCTGCATTTTCCCCTTTTCTTCCCTGAGTCTTTCTTCCATTTCAGGACATGGACTATTAAAGAGTAAGAACAAAAACAACATGAGGCAATTCGGTCACTTTTTCCATGAAACTCAAGTTTCTGGATGAAGATCCATTATTAGACTATCTTAAGTCAGATTTGGATGCCATAAAACACCTACTCTGTTATCCATCCTGTTAACCAGAATTTTCATGAGGGACCAAACTAACACATCTTTTATTAAAATAATTGATTGATTATATGTGATACCTGGCTAATGAGTGTTTTTATTAGAAGCATGAAGTTTAAATTGCCCAGAACTATTTTAATATCTTTTAGCTCACAATCTTCCAAAATGTTTACCTATGACAGCATTCTTAGGTAAGCTGCCATGTACTTATTCTCATCTAGGAGAAATTCATTAGTAGTGCTTTGTAAAAATAATATAAAGCCCAAGGTCACTGAACACAGGACCCAATCTCCTTTTATCCGCCTGTATCTCCCATGCTTTCCCAGTCATCACACAATACTTTCAGCAATTCCAGAATGACTTCATTTCCTTATTGTAATCCCAGATAGGCAGTTAAATGGAAAGAAAAGGTAATAAGAAATTTCTGTATACAAATGGGTCTTGATTTCTGAAAAAAATAAAACTTTCTAACTAAACTAATTTCTTTTGAAGCACATCGTATTACCATTTTCATTCACATTAAGAATTTAACATTTGTCTAAGTTGCAACACTTCCATGCAAAAAAAAAAAAAAAATCCAGGGGAAAAGTTTCAGAATACAAAAAGAAGGAAAGTTCAAGATTTTAAGCCCATCTCTTCATTTTAAGTCTCTAATAACCTGGAGGTCCCCTGGGCGTATGTAACAGCTCTCTATGGGCTCTCACTCTGTTTGTGGTTGAGCCCCCACCCTGCCTCTTCTGTGATCTCCTGGTTTCTCCACGTGGAATGTGGGGGTAGGTGAAACAAGCTAGGACTATTGGGGATAAACCATCCCCAAATAATGGGCTCACTGTCCGAGCTGTGACTCAAAACATGAGACCTCAATTGCATGCCAGTGGCTAACGCTTAAAGGCTGGTTCTTAAACCCTTATTAGCTTTTAGTTAAATTGACAGGGGAGATTTTGGAATTGTTTATCTAATTAAGACTTCCCTAGGTAGATTTTGAAAAAACAATTTTATGTTGCTTACCTCACTGCTCCTACTCAAGTGCTATGTGCTGAAAGAGTAAAAGGCTAATCCTCAGTGTTGCAATTCACAGTTCTCATAGAGGTTACACCATAAAATTGCTAAGTAACTCTTGCAGTTTCTTCCACAGGAACAGTGCCCGGTAGCATCAGACACTGTGATCATTTCCTCCAAGGCAATATTGTGAATGAGTAAAAACTGGCAGCTTCAGTGTAAGGGGTCAAATTCTTTTTTACTGGACTTAAACTGTAGATTTCCAGTGACCCAGTGACTAGACTTCCTAGTGCAAACCTGCTTCTTTGTGTGGCCCTTCTTGGCTAGCCCAGAGAAAACGCTGGGGGCTGTTTTGGAGATTGCTCATTGAAGAGTGGGGGCATAAGGAGACAGGAAGGATAGCAGGAAGGAGAAGGACAGTCCTGGAACAGCAGGAAAACATGCACATTCTCCAGGGGTAGCCAGACATGTCCTCATGGGTCCTGTGTATCTGGGGTGGATCTGACTGACTTGGGGCTTGTCTCTCAGATGACTTGTTATCAAAATGGCCCCATAAACACATGAGATAAAATGCAGAGTTTGGGGCCAAACATATCCAATAATATTGACTGGTGTCATTTTAACATTCTTTTCTACTCTCTCCTTTCCAGCAAAATGTTAAAATTTTTCTCATTTATTGTTTAAATTAAAATTCCACAGTCTTTGCTTTGAACTGAGTATTTTATCACTACTGAGCCTCAGGACTCTGTTTGATGTAATTAAGGTATTATGTGTTAAAACCTGTGTGGTTCAGTTCCCTTGTTTACTTTGGGGAAAAGAAATGACAGGCACATATACAGTGTCGTAGTCCTGATACTCCATTACAGATTAACTTGGAGTGTCGGGAGATGACTGGGCATTATCTTAACAGACTCTTTCCTTCAAGGTGGAGGGTCAGCAGGAATCCGTGATTCCACTAAAACATCTCAAACTTCAGGATGCTCCCATTACACTTATTTTCACTTCCATACAGATATCCTCAGTTTTTGTTCTTAGTCTGCCTTGAGACCTGGTCGTTAGTGGGATCCTCACATGTATTTATATTGAAATGAAATGAATGTAAAGCTTTTCATCATAAGTAAACCAGCCCTGTATTATTGGTTATGAGCCTTTCTCTTTTTAGTTTTTCTTTTCTTTTTTCTAACCTGTATCTTATTAAATGACTTTTCTTCATGGGCATTGTTTTCAAACTCTGAAATCTCAACTTTAGAAAGGTCTTGAAATCAGCCAATTATTTGAACACTGTAAGGTATTCCTCTTAGTTTATCACAGAAGAGTATAGATGGTTCCTTCTATAATTTATTTATTTATTTATTTATTTAAAGATTGCTTTATTTATGCAAGCACTGGGTACAGTCAGAAGCTTGGGAGGGTGAGAGAATTCACCAGAGCCAGAGCGGGGAGCAGAGCAGGCAGAAGGACCGAAGTACACTGCTGAGGGGAGCAGCGGGCGGCAGGAGAGGTCTGCGCGCCATGTGGGACCCTCCTCCAGTGGCCAGGGAGCAGCCGGGAATTGAACCAGTGCTGCAGAGGCTGTGGGCAGCTTTGCAACCCAGCGCTCAACCGCTGCGCCACCAGGGAGGCACTCCTATAATTTAAGGAGAATAAAGTGTGTAGGCTGAGGTTTAACTTGTAGTGGAGAGAACTGCTTGCTTGTTATTTTGTCAGTTGTATGCCATTGAGGGCTGAAAGAGGGCCTTAATGCCAGTTTCTGCGAGGGAAGAATGGAAAAGTTATGCTTGATTATTTGTGTTGACACCAAATTTCAGGTCAGGGTTTTGGCATGAGGAGAGTGAATTGTAGCATATTAAACCCCACTCCTGTTGGGCAATGGCTTTTTTCACACTAAAAAGCGAGGAAACTACTCATCCTGGGCTTCCTGATTACACTAGGGGGGAGGAATTAAAGCATGTTGGGGTTTCCGTGTGCTGCAGTGAAAAGCTATTGAGACCAACCCATGAATCTCCATGAGCCCCCATTTTTGGTCTGAGTGACTGGGGTCTCCTGCCAGATCTACAGGCTTTCAGCAACAAGCAGTGTTTTCTATAGAGGTGGTGACTTCTGATGTTCATGATTCCAGCATGTTCTACTGTGCTTGGGAAGCTCCCCAGCTTAAGAAGGTGGAACTCTTGCATGCAGGAGAACTGAATGTCCTGTGATGTCCCAGGCCTCCTCCTCCTCTGTCAGAGGGTCTCCTGGTGGCCCAAGGGGGGAGCCATAATCTTTATTACAACTATGTTAAGTTTCTATGTCATGTTCTGTTTGTCTTTTTGTGAAACAGGGCCAAGCATACCTGTAAAAAAACATTGCTGGAGGAGGTGCAAGAGCTTGAAACTAAGTCCAGAGTGATGGGGAAGGCGATGCTTCGGGAGAGCAATGGAAAGAGGTGGGGCAACTCCAGCCAAATATTCTCATGGCCTGTTTCCCTGTGTTAACTTTTTCCTTTGTCACTTTTCCTTGTTTGCATGGTTGCTCAGTTTTATTTATTTTCATTACTTATTCTCTGAGAATATAGTCATTGTAAGATCTCAGTTGCACCCTCTTCTTAGAAACATGAAATTGGACTTTCTGGATCACTGGGGAGATAAAACTGGATTCTCTATTGGGTCTGGATGTGGGCAAAACTACCCACATGCAGAAAATAGAAATATTAGCATTATTATCTTAAGGTAGATAAGTTCATACTTAGTAGTATTGCCAAAGAGTATTTAAAAGTTAAAACTTTTGATATTGGGCCCAATTACTATATAAAAAGATATGTGTCTGCAGTGAGGGTTTACAGGCTAAAAAATGCATGTTCCAGATTATTCTATAAATCTTATTACAGTCTACTTTAATTATAATGGTTTTGTTTTTGTTTATGTTTTTGGTGAGTTGTTATTTTCTGCTGGTGTTGAGGAAGTATTGGGTTGTTGAAAAAGTCATAACACATTTTGGCATATGTCATGACTTTTCCAAAAACCCAATTCCTTGTGAGCCACTGGCTTATTCACAGAAATAAATTTGTAGCACCTTCTCCATGAAACATTCCATGAAACATCAGTTGCCTCTCCTTCGTACCTAATGCTTGGGCATATGAGTACTTTTTGTTCAGTAACATATGCTAAAATGTTATTAGAGTACATTTGGCTAAAATTTACCAAAGGAAATGGGCCCCAAAATGATTCACAGTATAATGAGGAGGCATTGCTGTATAGACATAGAATGCCTGAAAATTATGAGTTCAACTCTCCTAAGTCCTCCTACCATAGGAGGAAATATGTAGCTAACTGCTAATGAAGCAAAAATCTAGAAGTTAAATATTTCTAGACATACCTACTATGTATTTTGTTTATAGTCTGTCTATAACATCTTTTTTTTTTAATTTTATAGAGGCATGTTTTATTTATTTATTTATTTTATTTGTTTGTTTATTTTGTTTATACATGCACTGAGTACAGTCAGAAGCGTGGGAGGGTGAGAGAATTCACCAGAGCCAGAGCGGGGAGCAGAGCAGGCAGAAGGACCGAAGTACACTGCTGAGGGGAGCAGCGGGTGGCAGGAGAGGTCTGCGCGCCATGTGGGACCCTCCTCTGGTGGCCGGGGAGCAGCCGGGGATCGAACCGGCGCCGCAGAGGCTGCGGGCAGCTTCGCAACCCAGCACTCAACCGCTGCGCCACCGGGGAGGCCCTGTCTATAACATCTTTTAAAGTAATGAAGACAAACCAACTTTTTTTTTTTTTAAAGATTTATTTATTTAATTTATTTTATACAAGCCCTGGATAGTCAGAAGTGCGGGAGGGTGAGAGAATTCACCAGAGCCAGAGCGGGGAGCAGAGCAGGCAGAAGGACCGAAGTACACTGCTGAGGGGAGCAGCGGGTGGCAGGAGAGGTCTGCGCACCATGTGGGATCCTCCTCCGGTGGCCGGGGAGCAGCCGGGGATCCAACCGGAGCTGCAGAGGCTGCGGCAGCTTCGCAACCCAGCGCTCAACCGCTGCGCCACCGGGGAGGCCCCAAACCAACTTTTTAAGGAATTCAAACATTTCAGAAATGCTATGAGTATAATTTCAAATAACTATAGATATTAGGAAATAGGGTTATAGAGTATATTGTTGAAGTTGTGGGTTTTGTGTTCATTATGCTTTATTATTTAAGAAGCAAATCAATTAGCATTCCTTGTATGATTGCTGAACTAGTTACCTTAAAAAAAAAAAAAAAATCAGTCAACAAGATAAAAATCCCTCTTCGGTAGGCTTAAAATTGTGAGTATGTGGTAGTAAGGCCTGGGGTGAAAGCCGATCTCTGTATAGCCACTGCATGAGTCAGCACTTGGCCAAGGTAGCCATGGGGCTATTGGGGCCTTCAGATTCTAAGGCACAGGGCTTAGCGCCTACTAGATTTTCAAGGAGCTACAAAATCTTTTGAGACGTGAAAAAAAAATTCATGCATTCTAAAAATAGGGGGAAACCTCTGCAAAATGAAATTAATATTTAAAACTACAAGATGCTCAAAATCAACAAGCACCAGAAACCAGAGACACATTATGGGGGGTGGGGGGAGGAAAGGAGGGATTAGGATCAAAACAAGGGTGGTGGGAATTGTGTGGGGACTATAACCAAAATGAAAATGCATACATTGTGCAAAAATGAAAATGATGTAAGAATTATATAAAATAAATTATATTTTAAAACGAGAAGCATTTAAAAAGAATTCAAAATATCAACAAAATAAAATTTTAAAAGCTCTTAAAAAAAAAAAAAAACTACAAGATGCATACCAGCCTTAATAAGACAACCATGATAAGCAGGTTTCATCATTTTTGAAAAACTTACAAACTTTCTGATAGCGCAAGAATTCTCATGTATACACAGTGTTGATGAGAGATCATAATTGCTAAGTAAAACGAGAATTCTGAACCCAAATTCTAAAAGTCCTTTCAAACATTTGACAGGAAAGCATTGCATATAAGGAAGCATAAGAATGCATGTTAACATGCTTGATCTGTAAGGGTTGGGGATCTCCTTTAGGCACATGAAGTTCTTTTTTTTTTTTTTTAAAGATTTATTTATGCATACAAGAGCTGGGATACAGGCCAGAGGTGGGGGGGGGTGAGAGGATTCACCAGAGGCAGAGTGGGGAACAGAACATGCAGATTGACTGAAATACACTGCTGAGGGGAGCAGTGGGAGAGGCAGTAGAGATCTACTGTGCATGTGTGCCCTCCCTGGCCGGGGATTGAACCCGTGCTGCAGAGGTTGCGGACAGCTTCATAGGTTGCGTCTTAATCCCTTGTGCCACCAGGGAGGCCCAGACACATGAAGTTCTTAAAACAGGCATGGACTTTTCACAAGGGGGCAGGAGCACGGGGTACATTTAGAAGAGGTAGCAACCCCAGAGTCCATCTGGCTTGGGAGCTCAACAAAGGCTTCACATTGGAATAAAAGACAGACAGGGTCTGGGGGACGTGAAGGACTTGATAGAAATAGTGAGAATGTATTTATGGCAGACAAAATAGCCTATGCAAAGGCACAAGTCAGATTGTGTGCAGGAAGAAACCCCACTCGGTTTGGAAGGACTGGTGTGACTATTTCACAAAGATCTGGTAACTGCATTTGAATTCTGTCTTAACCACTGATTAGCTGTGTGACCTTGGGCAAGATATTTCCTAGAATGAGATTGTCTTTTCATCTCTTATACAAGACTAATCTTTTTGAAGGGTGTAGGGTTTATGAAATAATAAATGCAGCAGCATATCACACTGCCTGGCCCATAGCAGGAGTACAGGATGTCACCCCCCAGTTTTCAGTAGGAGAGCCTGGATGTTGAAGGAAGTTGTGGGCTGTCAGCCTTCAAAAGGGTGGTAAGCCCATCCTTGCTTGGTGCTGACCAAAGAGCTTTAAATATTTGCTTTGCTTTAAAGTGTCCTAATGGACCTCAGAAGATGATTAGAATTTAAGTGTGGTTTCCTACCATCTACATTTAAAAACTTGCTCTGGTCGCCTTGTAAAGGGCACAACTTAGTTGCTGCTGTGACACTGTGTGAAGTGTGCATGCATGTGCCACTGGATCGACGGCTTCCTTCTCCTCTACAAAGGTGACTTACATCACCTTTGTGTTCCTAACAGAAGGTAGTTTGGGAACTCCATGCTTCCCAACATCTCAGCACCGCCCCCCTCATATGTTTTTCCCTCCCTCCTAATTGCTCCCAGATTTTCTTGGTTGTCCATGTGCTAACTAGATAATGGGGGCGTCTGCTCTCTGTGAGAAATGATTCTGTCCTGCTTGGCCTCCAGAGAGCTCCTTCACAATGTTCCTTTATCATCTTTGTTTGCTTCTTTCACACTTGCTTGGATGCCTGTGCACTCACTCAGGTGTTGGTGAGGGTGCGGCAGGTGAGAGGGAGGGGTGGGTTAGAGATTTCTCAACTCTGATTTTCCTGCTGAAGATTTTTGTAGACTCCCTCTGGAGACCCTGATTTCTTTTGTCTCTCCTCGCACCTCCCCTTCCTTATCTCCCAGCTTCCATCAGATGTTTTATGCTCATACATCTCTCTTAAGTTGTTCGTCTGGCACATAGGGGATACTTCCTAAGTATCTGTTGACTAACCTACTGAAAATGGTGAAGTCCTTTGAGGTTGCAGAGAGGGGAGGGAGGGAAGGTTCTGCATTATCAGTGGGAAGTGCTTGCGCCTGGCATGTTAGCACATGTTCAGAAGTGGCCACAGAGGATGATGAGAGATGCAGGCTTTGGTGAGAGGGTCAATTATCTCATGGCTAGGGATAGAGCAAACAGAATCATAGATGCAGAGACAGTTAGGGCACTAACATCCCCCTCCCCATGCTAGGGTGAACAGCTAGAAGCATTTCCTCCCAACAGCCCCAGGTCCATCCTCCCTTAGGTGCCAGCAAAGCCTCTGCACCCCAGGTGTCCTCAGCACCCCTAACCACAATAAGGTTACTCAGCTCAGTTCTGAAAGCCTTAAGGTACTGTTAGAGGACATTCTGCCAAGTCATAAAACCCGAGTCCAGGTGACTGGCAAATGTCCTAGCAGTTTTTCTTAGGAATGTACTCATAAGAAATAGTGCAGTAACATATGCATTAATCTTAAAAAAAATTCTTCTGAGCCAAATCTTACAATTTCAATTCAAAATGGTAGGTAGAGATTCTAAGCGTCATTCTAAGTGCCCTTGATTCATTCTGTAAAGTGCTTCAGCATTTTCTCGAGCTTATCCAAACCCCAAACTTATACACAATTTTGGTAAACATTCAAACTTCAGTAACTTGCTTCCACCCTTTCTTATTAGAAAATCTTATCTTTCAAAATTAGCCTATGTAATTTATGCATAAATAAGCCTGTTCTCATGACTTTGATAAAACAAGCTGATAATGAGAAAGGGTGAGACCAGAGATTTAGATATTCAGAAAGCATAGGGAAATAAGAAAATGCTTAAGGTAATGAATGGAAAGTCTTGATTTTAGTTTATCTTTTTTTAAAAAAATGTCTTTTCTTGATGGAGCATTTTTCTTGACATGTTGTTTGTAAATCTTATGGACACTAGACATGTTAATATTTGGATTGTTAGAAATACCTTCCCACAAACCTTCTTTCCCAGTAACAGGCACCCAGAGATAATCCTGCTGTTCTCTGTATAGCATAATGTCTATCATGCATCTTGGTTTTTGGTACTGTCTAAAAAATGAGGAACTAAGTGGAGGCACCCCTTTTTTAGTATTTTGGTAATTTTCCTCCTCTATTCCTAAAGTGTAATTCATACAACTTTTTTTTTCTGAAGGAAGAAAGCCTACCCATAGCCACCTACTTTTACAAATACAATTTAAACAAATGCCTAAAATATCTTGTAAAATGACAAATATTTTCTTTCCCTTAAATTGTTTTTCTTTCTTGGTTATGGGATAGGGGGTATGCTGATGCTTTAGACATGATGGCATGCAAGAAGGCAAATGAATACATTTGATGAAAACACCTAGTTTTTTAGTTATACTTAGTCTGAATAAACAAGGAGATCCTTGTTTGTTCTAGACCTTTCTAGTCATTAAAATTGGTGGAATGGGGGAGGGAAATAGACCTAAACTGATTTTCTCCAGTTTCAAGGTCAAGGAGTTTTGGTGGCTGCCCCTGCAAGGTGGGGGATTCTCTTTCCCTTAAGTGCTTTCCCTGAGTATGTCTTTCTATATGCGCCTGGTAAAGGGAGCCATGTGACTGACCTTAAGCTGGTGGTGAGCCATCAGCAAATCTCCCCGTTGGTTTTATGTTCTCTGTGAATGCTGACGCCTGTACTCTGTGACCCTGGGACTGAGTCTGTGCAGAGGGAGTTATATAGTCACCCTGTCTGCCTCTTGGGAATTCAGGAGGGAAATTTGACTCACTTCTCTGTCTGGGTGCCCAGCCTGTGCTCACCCAGCTTTCATTTCATTAAGTCTACCTCTGCATAGGCAAGGCACTGATCCAAACCTCCTGGCTGGGAATCTGGGACTCTTAATGGGGTGTTATCTGCTGAAAAGCTAGAGGACTGAGCCTGAAACCCATAGGCAAGATTTTCAAACAAGGGAAAGATGATTCCTCCACTCCAGGCAGCTCTCTCCTATTTTTAAAACCAATTATATTACAAAAAAATACTTCCCAATTCATTTTGAGTTGTGAGCTGAACTAAAAAATATCCATTATGCTTTGATTTTTAAACAGAAATCCTCTGATCTTCAAAATAGCATTTAAAAAGCTGTTCAATATTGTCATACCCCCAAGTCAAAATTGTTACAACTGCTGAATCACAGATGAGTATAAGCAAGCCCCAACACAAGAGACGCTATGGCTTTATTATATATTATTTTCCCAATAAACTTCATATCACTTCAGGAAATACTTTTTTCCCTAAGTATTGGCTGTTGGAAATGCATATCTGTTTCCCTCCCACCCCTTCCCACACTTTCCCCCTAAAATATCTATTAGCTTTTTATTAGCTAAAACGATAGGGAATTATGGCATCATTTTGGCAAACGTCTCCAGGCCAGGTGGCAAATGTCTGCTTTCAACACCTGGTTAAGATTTATTTCAATTCCAGCTACATTTTTTCCATTGCTGTGTCATAAAGCAGAGGTAAGAGCACAGATTGTAGAGACAGATGAACCAAAGTTGGGCTCCAAGGCCTGCCATTCATTTGACTGTATGACCTTGGCTGGGTTATTAACGTCTCTGAACTTCAGTTTTCCCATTATAAATTTGCTTTGAGGTTTAAATGAAATAATACATACTAAATGTATATCAAGCATATATCTCCTAACTTAGAAGCTAAGTAACAATTAATTTTCACTGGCCATTTTAACACTTGTAGTTCTTTCCCAGAGCATTTGGAGAGCTCAGTGTGAGTACAGCAGATGTGAACTCTGGTGTACTTCATCTGTGTGCATTCCCCTATCCCCCACCCCAGGGTGGGCCAAAGGGCAGAGGTCCAGCTGAACCCCAAACACAGCAGAGCAGTCTAGGTGAGCCACACGAGTTTGGGATTGTGGGTATGGGGGAGAGCTCAAATCTGGACAGTTTCCCAATATAGCCTTTAAATTGATACTTTAACTATCTGTTTACAAAGAAAAGGGTGTACCCAGCCAGGCTGTCTCCCAAGCTCCACATTTCCCTTAGGGTACCCATACCTCAGACTCCCACTCAGGCTCATCTTGTTTATTCATACAAGAGCTGGGGTACAGGCCAGAGGTGTGAGGAGTGAGAGGATTCACCAGAGACAGAGTGGGGAACAGAACAGGCAGACTGACTGAAATACACTGCTGAGGGGAGCACTGGGCGAGACAGGAGAGGTCTGCTGCACCATGTGGGTTTCTCGCTGGCCAGCTGGGGATTAAACTCGTGCTGTCAGTTTCATCTTGTTTTCTTCATCTTCAGCTACCTGGTCTCAGCTGGATGCCAGGTCTCAGGTGTCTCCACATAAACAGGTCACCTTCCACCTTTCTGGCCATTCCCTAGTCTTTCCACTCTATGATGCCAACCAGTCTCCCTGCTGAGCTGCTTTCCCCTTGTATGCCAATCTCCACTGGGCTGCAAACATTCTTTTCCTGACACACAGCCCTGGTTTTGCCTCCTGCTGGCCTAAAACCTTTGGTGTTTTCCCACTACCTGTACAACCAAGTACAGATTTTGGCTCCCTTCCCTCTTCTTACTGCTGTGAATATCGCCTCCTGTCTCCCCATGCCCTCCTCAGCTCCCCTCACCAAGTCTGGATCTCTTGTGGCTGATGCCCTTGCCCCTTGCACTCGGTGTTGATTGGTTTTATACAGAAATATTGGGACTAAGCCAGGAACAAGGACATCCCCTTGCCCTAAAGGGACCTACAGTCCTGAGGGCAAGTGCTTCCCCACTCCAGACTGGCTCTCTGGTATCACTTCATAGTTTCTGATTTTTCCCCACTATGAAAAGTCAGCTGAGGCTCCCCTTAACACATTCATTTTAAAAGGTTTTATAATTATTCAGATACTCAACATACACAATATTTGAAAGACTAACACACTGAACTCCCACATACACATTGCCTAGATTCAACACTTAGAAAGACTTTGCCACAGTTTTCACCTAGAACATTTTTGCCCCTGTTTTTTCTTTGCTGAAACATAAAAAGCAAATCCTAGACTTCAGGATGTAGCCATAATAGCACATTATATGTTATAGCATTATGCCTAATACCTAATATACTTGTTTATGTTACTACATATAAACACTGTATCTCCGATGCCTGTTAACACATCAGTAAATTAACAGTAATTCCTTCTTATCAATTCAGTCCATAAATAGCTCTTCTGGGTTGTCAAATCTTATTAGAGTTTTATTGGTGTTTGTGTTATGATCTTGGGAAAGTTCATATATAACACTTGATCTCTATATTAAGTCTCTTTTAATCTCGAGAAGACCCATACCTTGTTTTTAATACTTTGGGCTTAGTAGAAATTATATCCCATTTTATTTTTCTCATAACCATTATAACCACATGCTGCAAATGAAAGCTTTCCCCTATGCAGAAGAGAGAACTCAGCCTCAGAGAGGTGACACCTGCCCCATGTCACCCAACTAAAGACGTTGTACCCTCATCTTCTAATTCCAGGCCTCTTTCCTCAGAACCAAGATGTTGAGAGTCACCCAAATGCTTCTACTTCCAATTTCATCTTTATCAGAGTGCCTGGAAAGCTGTAGCGTCATGGGAGAGACTGTGAGGGGGTGGGGAGGAGGAGGTCTGCCAGGAAGACAGAGATCCCAGGAAAGAGACATAGTGGCATGCCAAACCCAAAAAACTAGAAATAGCAGCCTGTGCATTTGTTATCTTTTCGATCCCTAATATTGCAAGACAATGGCGCAAACACAGAAACCATGCCCTCCCCTAAAGGAGCAAGAAGCCAAACAATCTGACAACTTCAGAGCAAATAACGGCAAAGGAATTCATGAAAGCTGTTAACTGTTTTGATATGGTTCAGAAAAGAAAAGCCTAATTGAGAAAGAGGATTTCCAGCCAGAAACACCTTAATGGAAACTAGTCTGGTCTATAAAAGAAATTAATTGAATGTGTTTAATCTTGTGTAGGGAAGAACTTTGGCTAAGGCCTAAAGCCCACAAATAGTTTAGACAACAAGGAGAGTTCTTAGGAGAACAATTGGGGAGTCAACAACACTCCCAAGGGCTCTGCAGAGCAAGCAAGACCAGTTAAATCTCAAGCTTTGCTGACAAATACTCAGAACAGGTGAGGAAATGCATTAGTGGGATAAAGGGAGTAAATGGCCCAGGAAATTACAGAAAGGCTGACTGGATTACCTAAATGGGGATTTTTGGTGACTGTTTGCATCCTGGGCACAGGAAGGAGAGGATGAGGAAAATAAACTCTTCAGGAAGTAAAACATCTAATTAGCATTTAGCTAATGCCTAAACCGCCTGTGTTGACTAAAAATAATTGGTTCTCTGTTATTTTTATGGATGTTAAATCCCATGTGCCTTTTTTTTCCCTTCTTGTTTTTGTTGTTCGGGACTGATAATTAATAATTTTAAAAAATCTTTTATAAATACCATTTGTCATTTGTTAGGAAGCAAGCAAAGGACTTCTTGTTCCCTCTAAGTGGTGTTTTAATTCTACGAGAAATCTAGTCAGGAACATAGTCACTGCCCACTGCTTTACAAACAGGGTTGCAGCATTTTTTATGAAATACTGCGGAGGGGGCGGGAAGAGACAGTGTTTCCTTGTGATGTCAGGAGGTGAGTGGAGGCGGGTTTGGTGTTAAGCAGTTGGCTGATAAAACATCCTCAGACTGGATTTCCAGGATCACTTGAATAAATTTATTTTTTGAATTGTGGCTTAGTTTAATATCAGCTTTCTCTATTTGCCAGCAAGATCCCTTTATAAAATTCCCTGTTACTTGTTGAGGCACAGGGGAAAATTCCCCACCCCTTTGGGTTCTTCTCAGGCGAGAGCAGTGATCAAAATAGTATCAGATAAGTTAGCAAAGGAAAATCAATTTAATAGCATATGCATGGAGAATTTACATGGTTATAAATTCTAAACAATAATGAGTGGCTGGAAGTTGTTTTTTTTATTCTGCGTTTAGGGGTATGAGGTTTCAAGGACGGAGAGGGGGGACCTGACATGACAAACAAGGAGGGGGTTGCCTCATATTTACTCTAAGAATACAAATGAGCTTCTCAGATAGAGACATGTATACTGATAAATTTATATATGGATGAGACACAAAACTAAAATCCTTTATGTTGTAAAAAGGGGGAGCTGTGATTGCTTCCTCCATTAGGAAAAGGGTAGAAGCTTAGAGACTAACACTGTCTTTGATTAGGAAGGGCTAAGGACTCCAACAAGGAAAAAACTTCTCCTCAGCCTCCAAGGCCCTCCCTGCTCTCAACTCAAAACAATCTGCATTCTTTAAGAAAGGGGACAGACCTCCCAAGGCTCACGGACCCACAATTGACCTCTAGTTCCCATTTTAAGGTGAAAAGAGTTCTACTTTGAGCACATGGAGAAAAGTTTCTGACCCTTTTTGGAGACCAACCCCACATATTTATGAAGTTAATGTCAGCAACTAACTATCTCTAACGGCTCATTACATTTCTTTTAAAAATAGTATGAAAATTGTAATTTTTTTTGAAAGTCGGTTTTATTTAACCCATTTGAGCAATAATAGAAACACTTGAAGGTAGATTTTAAAAAAATGTATTGTGTAGATCATGTAATTTGAATAGTGATATTTCACATGCTGAGCAGGGATTAGTTTTTTAAGAACTTCCTAGCAGATCTTGGGTAATCGCTTTTCTGCTTCATTATCAGTGACTTGTTGACTTTTCAGTTTGATTCCCCTTTCTTCCCTGCTTCCAGCTGTGGTGGATCTCTGAGCCAGCTGAGAACCAGTGACCAGGAACACCCATTATGAAATTGAGTTACAAGTTGGATGTCATCCAGCAATACCCAGATTCTACTGCTCATTTCTCAATGAGTCACTCTTAAATCCTTAGGGAGGCTGAGGAAAGAAGTGTAGACTTTCTGGCACCCTGAAAGTCCAGGTGTGAAGTTGTTTTTGTAGGGCCTTTAAGAGAATTATTGAATCCCCCAATACATTGGATCATTAGAAGTAAAAGAACTTAAAGAGCAATACTGGACATTTTTTCCTCCATATATAAATTTATTTATTTGATAATATTGTTGTTCATTTTTGCACAATATTTGAACACCCCTCAGGTGTTGTACCTGTGACTATCACCATAGTCTCTTTTGCTCTTCCCTGTCCTATTTTGACCCCTCTCACTCCCCTCCCTGTTTCATGTACCTCAGATCTATGGCCCACTTGCAAATTTTGTTTTTTTCTTGACCTTTTTTTCAGTTTCTCTATAGTCTACATGTAAGTGAAACCATCCAATACTTATCTTTTTCCTTCTGACATTTCACTGAGTATAACCCCCTCTAGCTCTATGTTGCTGCAATGATGTGTTTATCTTATTTGATTGCCGAATAGTTTTCCAGTGTGTACATATACCACACCATTTTGATCCATTCATCTACTTGGGGGCATTTAGGTTGTTTCCATATCTTAACCATTATAAATAGTGCTGCAATAAACATAGGGGTGCAGGTTTCCTTTCGAGTTAAGTGTTTTTGTGCCCTTGGAGTAGATTCCTATGAGTGGAATTGCTGGGTCATATAGCAGATCCATTGGTGTTTTATGGAAAATCCACACAGTTTTCCATAGTGTCTGGACCAATTTACCTTCCCATTTGCTGGACATTTTTAATGTGTATTTGTGACTGCTTTTGCATCCAACACTGTTCTGCACATGTCTGCCCAGGTCCCAGGCCTGGTCTTTATTCTGCGATGCAGTAGTTCTGTCTCCATAGATGGCATTTGGAAAGCTAGTTTAGTCCCACTTAGTCACAGGTGAATAAGACATCAACAACGTTGTGATTGAGATAACTCAGAGAATGTGCGAAAGTTGCCATGCAAAGATGGTCATTATAGCAGGAATCTACATTTAGCAATAGATTTATTGAATTTTGGAGAGATTTCTCTATTGATAAAAATGGGGATGGGGTGGAAAAAAAAGATTTATCCCATGCTGGTCCACCTAAGTGTGCATGTTTCTGCAGACCAGGACACAGAAATGACTGCTTATTGTAGAACTTCGGGTGTTAGCTGGTCAGTGAGTCCCAGTTCATCTTCCTTTCCAACAAAGCAGTGATAATATGGTTATTCAATGTTTATGCTTCTCCAGCAATTAAGATTGACTTAAAGTACCTTAGGTGGTACAGAATCAATGTCAGGCCTAATGTGAGACAGGTCATTTATTCATCTATGCAACATACATTTATTGAAAACTGAGGCCATGCCAGGCCAGAGTGAGGCATAGAAGGAGAGAGGCCAGTTCCTACTGTATTAGAGCTCATATTCCAGTGAGAGTAACAGACAATGAGTAAACAAGTGAATAAACAAATGGATAAACACAATCTGTGAGAACTGTTATGAGGGAAATGAAACAGAGGTGTGTAATGGAGAGTGAATGGTTGGGTTTGAATAGTTAGGAAATCCTCTCAGGGTGACACTTAAACTGCGATCTACATAAAACACTCAGACAACCAAACCAGGATCTGGAAAGGAGCTTAGTCAGCTTGTTGGCATGAAGACCAGAGGGGGAAACATGCTTGGTCTGGCTGGTGCCTGCAAAGTCTGTGGCAAAGTCATCTAAGGGAACCCAGGCCAAAATGACTCCAGGGTTTGTGGGCAAGATAGGGGATCAGGACTTAAGTCACAGGAGTCATGGAGGGTTAAAGCAAGAGCAATGCATTGCTCAGTTTTCTAGAATATGTGATTACCATGCCATTTTAAAGTCATAGAATCCCATTCTCAAAATTAAAAGTAAAATCCCAGTATATAAAATACAAAGTACTTATTATATGAATGTATTATAAAAGTCCAGGTTAATACATGTATTTGTTTTAAAGGCAGTTGATGGTGAGGTGACTTTCAAATGACAAAATTTTGAAATCATTGTTGTGGAGGACAGATGTCTTATATCACCTCTATATCCATTTTTTTTTCTCTCTTTTCTTTTGGCTGTACTGAGAAAAGCCCTAATGTACAAAAATTAGTTGCCAATTTTAGCCGTGTTTCACAGTTCCCCTTATCACCTCAGACTGTAACTCTTTTGTGATCTTGATTATGTTTAATATATATAGATTTGCTTAAATTATCAAATGTTTATGTGTACTACACATTAGTTATGTAATGATTTTATGTGTCATTAAATAATATATAAACATTACTATAAATCATTTCTATCAATAAATATGCTTAAATTTCTTCATTCATATATGTTATATAAAGAAATGATCAATTATGCAAGTCAGCACTAAAACTCTAAAATAGCAGCATGTGATAATTTGATTATTCTCTTATTACTCACTGCCTTATGCAGACAGGAGTATGGGTCAAGCAATGCACTTGAGCAGAAAAGGCTAGTTGCCAATATTACTTTATGTGAATGGCTACCTAAGAATGCTTTTTAAAAATAGCAACATATAACTTTTCTAATAATTGAACTATTTGTAAGGTCAAATACACGAACCTGTCATCTGAGATCTGTACAAAAGCAGGTTAACTTGAAAATGTCTATGGTTTTTACTATATTAAGATTATATATGTTTTATATGGAATATTTATTTCAGCTAAATATTTTTAAAATATTTAATGTAGATCAAATGAAATATAATTACTAGAGATTGATAGAATAGTAAACAGTGCTATAAATTTAAAAGCATATATTACCCTCATATTACCATTTAGTCAAAAATTCAGATGCATGTATTCTTCAAAAATTTGAAGCCTTTGATAAAATTGTACACTTTAGAGAGAGCAAAACACAATTACGTTAATATTGCTTTATAGATCTAATTTGGAAATATAAAATGAATAACTTAAAATTTTGGTACTTAAAAAGTATAATTTCAGCAAGAGTTTTACATGTGTTCATTGAATTTACTCATAAATACAACTTTCATTACTAACAGAATAAAAAAATTTTAATTGTCCCATATATTTCTTTTTGCCAGTTCGTCAGAAATAGACAACATTTCAGATGGAAGAAGTTATAAATATGCAAGGTATTTCTAGAATGATAGCTGTTCTGTTTTTTAAAGTGTTGGTATGTTACCCAGACCTTTTATCCTCCTGGCTAAGTCCTACTATTCAGAATGCGTTTGTTTTTTTAGACAACTGAGGACAGGAACTTGTTGAATACACTTTTGTCATGAGCACTTTGGGTTCATTGTCCAAGCTATCATCTTTTTGCCATCCCCACAAATCTATTGAAAACTGAAGAACTGTCCAAGATGCCACAGGCTGGAGACAAAGGCCTTTGCATGCTCCCAATTCCTGCAGTGCCTTTCACGCAGTGCAGAAGATGAAAGAACAGCTCTCAAAAGCAGAGAGGCTGCGGGCTGCGCTGTGCAAACCATGTTGTGCTTAGTGGCTGGACAAATTGGTTGTATTCTTTGAGCAAACATCTACAGAGGTTCTGTATTTTAGAGTATTTGAGATACAATTACTTTTCAAGGTAAAATGCAAGTGATCTTTTTATTTGATAATCTAGGGAAATGCAGCAGCTACACACTTCTCCATTTTGGCCTCTGCTTCTTGCATCCATAAGTCATGCAATCCCAATATGACTGGCTGAAGAACACATTTCTGCTATTCCTTAAAGTTTTCCACTGTAGTTCCTTTAACATTTAGAAATGAAAATACACATATATTCTCAAAAACAATTGATTTGTATCTGTGCTGTTTTATAAGGAATGTCTTTGGGCAAAGTGCACTGTCTGATTCCAGATAAAAAATTTTCGTGAGGATCTTGAGGGGATTGTTCTATTAGGCCCAGCAGACAGATCATTTATGTGCCTTAGATCCTCAACTCTTATTGTTCCTTGTAGAATTTTTTTCCCATTTGTATGTAATATTCTCAAAGGATATAACCAGATCATTCCATCAAGTTGACTTCATAGTTGTGTCATCACTGTATCCCTTGCCTTATATTGCTCTCGAGCACAGCAGCTTATACCAAGCATAGGTTTCATGTTCTCTGACTGTTGTTCTTTTATAACTCGACTGGAGTATGTCCAAGTTATGAAATCATTAGGAATGTCACGTAGTTTCTGAGATGCACCTTCTGCTTATCCATTGATTTTCTATGGTACCTTCATGTTAGTATCAGCAGCAAATATTTTCACACTTCTAACAATTGATTAACATTTACATAATGCACATTTACATAATGAATACCCTTTCTTATCTATTTCCACCATCTATGGGCATAAAAGAATATGAAATGACAACAAATGAAAAACCGAACCATGGAATTTTGGTGGAGTTAATAATTTGTGTCCACCCATCTGTGAGCATTGCAGGACATAATGCTTCCTTCATTTTTTTTCTATAAGTCATTAACTGTTTAACATCCAAACTTTTACAAACCTTTGCACAAAACAGCTCTACAGATGTGGCGTTATGCAGGCACAAATGAAAAGTTCAGTGTGATGAACCACGAGTGTGGAGTAGCAGTGAGAAGTTAGGTTGGTAAGAAGGTATGGGTCAAATCATATGACCTGTGATGATATTGAGGGTTTATTATAAAAGCCACAGGGAGCCATTGAAAGCCTCACTTATAAGAAATAATTCTAGAATGAGATCTTATGAGTGTAGAATATTAAAAAGAGCCACTTGGCCTTCCTAATCAAGGTCTTGGCAGGTTTTCCATGAAAAATAAAGCATATATGTTCCCAGGATTCCTCTCCCACGCAGGGTTGTATTTGGATGTGGGTATTTCATCTGAGAATCTTTGAAAGTCACCCCCCTGACCCCCACGCCAGGACAATTTACATTGTGGAAAGGTTTTCTTACAGTGACTTCATATGCTCTTTGAGGAAAAAAAGAAAAACATAGGTTAGTAACTGTCTTTCAAGTAAGCCCTAAGCAATCAAATGTGCAGATGTAGAATGATTCCCTCTTGGACTGACAAAAAGTACCCTTTACCCCTGGAGAATTCATGGCTCTACTAATGTGGGGAATGTTATTTCCAATACAAGACCTAACAAGTAGCTATTCATTTACTAGTGATAATATCTGCTGGTTATAAGAATGAATAAGGTAAGAACTAGATTACTATTATGAACTACATCTAAAAATTGTACTTTCAAAAATAATTGCTAAGTGTACCTCAAGGTCACAAGGCCAGGAATAAATAGCCAAGTTCTCTGTCTTCTCTATATGCCTTCATTCACTCTCCCTGCTCACCCTCCCCATCACATACTCTTTGTTCCTTGAAGTCTATCATTGAGCCAATGGTTCTTATTTTGGAAAAGGATTATATCAGTAGAGGATGCTTACAATGCAAATTACAGAGGCCCCAATTTAAACTGCCCTCAGGATACCTGAAGCCGCCAGCTTGTGTAATTTAAAAGCCCTGCTGCAGCACAGACATGGATGATGGACTAGACAGGAATGTCATCAAGGACCCAGTTTCCTGCCATCTTTTCATTTTGCTCCCAATACTCAAAACTAAGTCTGCTCCCCACCTGTCATGATCACAGGGAAATCATCCCACATGCACCCTTGATCCCAGCCCATGCAAGGGGGATACTTTGCCTCTGATGACCAATTAACAGGTGCATTTTTGCTTCATGGGGCCATCCCAAGGCAATCCCTACTGTCAGGGGAATGCCACAGTGGATTGGTTTAGGCTTGGATTACCAGGACCCATCCGTGAAGGAAGGCTGGGGTATCCTTCTGAGGGACCCTCAGCAGGGGAGAGAAAGAAAAGAATGTTGCTAGGAGCATTAACATACCTGCTTCCGGTGTGCCTCACCTCCCTCCCTACATGTCAATTTTACTTAAGATTTTTAGGGCATATACTAATGTCCTGAAAACTTTCGTTCTTTATCTTAGAAATATTGCTCCCAGAGACAGAACTTGATTTGGTGTTCTGTACTTTCAGATTTGGTGTTCTGAAAGGAAGTACAGTGGTCAGATTGTGCTGGAGATAAATTGAGGTTTTGAGGATCCTATTTCATAATTTTTGTGGATGACCAGAGAAAAGTCAAGCAATAATATAGGAACAACTAATTTCAGCCATTCAATTCATTCTTTAAAATCCTTATAATCCACAGTGTTTTTTTCCCCCACTGGGCAAGGAAAGGGAAATGTGTTTTCCTCTCTCATGCCCTGTGAATTTTCTTTTTTTTTACCATGTCTTTCACAACACTATCCCAACATCAGTTGCAATGAATCTTTCCACAGACAGCTAAGTACTAAGAGTACTGGACTAGACCTGTCGGGACAGCCTCACATTGTGGGATCCAGGTGAGTCTTCAATGTGAGCTCTTCTCCAAACTGGAAAATATGAGCAAGCAGTGATATGGACAATCATCTTATTTTGATATTTTCAAAGTAGTGATTTGCCAGAAATACTGGGTATGTTTAGCAGCTGTTTTACCTGGAAGAAGACAAGGACCTGACCTCCAAAGAGCCCTTCCTATCCATGTGCTTATCAGTTTTCAGTAAACCCTGCTTTAAAAGTATTGAAAGAAGACCCTGGCAAAGTCTATGTGGTGTTGCTTCCCTCCCCATCTCCACCCTGAAGACACTTCTTTGAAGACAGAGAATTTGATACACTGCCAAGACCACCCATGGCCACCAGCCAAATAGATGGGGTGATATTTCTTAGCCCATTGCAACCTGGACTGCAGATCTAGTTCTTCAATTGGGCAGTCTTCAAATAGCACCAGGTAGCCAATTATTCCCTTTCCATACACCGTAACTCTCAACAGTCAACACAAAAATTAAAAAGGCATCTGTGATGTGCTTATTTCACATAGAACATTTCTGCTGGTGTGACCTCACTTGAAAAATTACTGCACACTTATTCTCATCACATTGCTAATTTGAAAACCCACTGGTTAGTCATCTTCTAAAGAGCATGTGTTAGTTTTTTGGATGATGCAGACATACTTCAAGAGACTTTTCGGAGAGTTAACCTAATTACTTGGCCACTGCTGATCAGTGGACATCTCACAGGTTAGTGACTGAGGACGACCCAGCTGCACATCTAGCTCTGGGTAAGATCAGCTGGAGGCCTATTCTGGCAGTATCGCATGACTTGGTTGCCATATCTGCTCTGAGCGTAAAAACACCCAGCAACAACACCTGTGTGCAAAGGGGAACACCTTAACTCTGAAGTGATAAGGATGGCAACCTCATACTTTCTAATCATTCAGCTCAGTCTCCCGTTTGCAGTTACTATATTTATGACATGGAAGAATGTGTAGGCCCTATACTACATCCTGGTTAGCACACATTCATTGGAATAGGGAGGCACTTCAAGTGCACACAAATTACAGTAAGTTCTCACTGAATGTCTTTGATAGCTCCTTGGAAACTGTGACTTTAGGTAAAATGATGTATAAGGAAACCAGGTCCTCAAATAATGTCATTTAGTTCAATGTGAGCTAAGATTTTTTTTCTCATCAATGTTATAAGGAAACAATGGTGAATGAAGGATGTTATTCAAGGACCTAGAACTTAATTGCTAATATTACGTTCTTCCACGTGGGATGAAGTGGAAGAAGAATATGGGGAAAATACTTCCACACTTGATCTTAGCCAAAAATGATGGAAAATACTTCCAAATGTAGTGATGGCACAGTTACACTCCAGAGTCCTCAGGATCACCAGTTCATTCTCCTGCTATGATTTTTTAACACATAACCTGCCTTGTTCCAGAAAGGATTCTAAACAACTCAAGAACATGAAGAGAGCATTGCAGTTTGAAAAACAATTATTGAAGTCTTCTGGCTCTCTCCATGACTGGGCTGAACTTTGTGTAGCTTACCCATAGTCTAAAGTCTTGCAAACAAATCAGCACCCTAGGTTTTCTGCAAAATTTCCTCCATATAATTCAGGAGAGTTTATTGTATTCCCCACCAACTGGGTGGTGCATTTCCCAGAGAGAGACACGAATAAGGCACCTGCATCCACTTTATGCTTTTCCTCTCCGTGAGTCCTGTCCCAGCCCTCAGCCAGCTGGTGAATCCAGGAAAACACAGAGGTCAGTCTGTGCCAAGAACCTTGATCCCTCATTATCTTTAATTAGTGTTTAGGAGATTAATTGGTAGTGAGGCTCATCTTTCTTTAATTACTTCAACAATTGAGTCAGGGGCACCTTGTGGCTGCCTTTGAATTATTCTGTTTGTTTGGATGCTTATTTGAATTTGTGAAGTCAGATGTTGATTACCCAGTCCTCACCATGTATTGGAGGGGATACTAGGGAAAGAAGAGAGATGGTACAAGGAAAGTTATTTTATTGTAATAAATTTGGGCCCATTTAGTGGGTCTACTAGAAAGTTTGCTATTTTCAAAGAAAATAATTATCATGAAAGCTATACTCCACAGATAAATTTGTTTTATTGTGTAAGGGCAAGTTCACATTCAAAGAATGTAATTGATTAAAAATTACTCTCAAGTCATTACTCCATGTCTTTACCATCCCATATTAGATGCTTTGTCAAGTCACATTTAATTTTCAATTTTTTACCCAACAAAGCTACTAACTGTACTTTTGGGAAATTATATTTTAGCCCAATAGGCTTCATTGTTTAAAAACTGTCCTTAGCACTTTACTTAAACTTTCCTTTACTACTTTCTGTTGCTAGCACCCTGTGCTGTTTCTCTGTTCCAGTTATTTGTGAAGGTCACTTTTAAAATCACCTTTGCCTTCCTACCCTCTGAGTTATTTTCTTCCCATCTTTATCACATTTACATGTGTCCCTTATTAAAAGATAACTCAGGCATATTGATTAGAATCTGAAAGTGCCAAACCAGAAGTGGGTAGGGACACTCCAATGACAGGAGCTTGGGGAGAGACTTATAGAGAAAAGGATGCAAACTAAGAAAATGATTGATTGGCTGTAGTTTAAAGCTAGTTGGTTGGTTGTGACTGGTTGTTTTAGGTTTCAGTTTTGTAACCCTGACATATTTACAGGTTTGTTAGATTTCAGTTTGCTCTCATCGTCTATTACAGCATTAGAGTCACCTTAAGACTAACAGCATCCTCATTTAATTAATGCCATTAAAGAAGGCCATGTTTTCAAGCTTCACATGTAAGTGAACTTTGGACCTGGGCTGAAACCTGCAAGGTTTCCATTGTACAAGAAAGTATCTCTTAAAGGCCAGAATATGTGTCTGTCCAAGAAGTAATCACTCTTCTTTGGCAAAATTAAAATGTTGACTTGGTAGTTCTGTAGCCTGGAAATTTGCTTGTTCTTTTTGATCCTTCAATCCTTTGACAAAGTTCTTGAGTATTTATTATGCACTAGGCGCTGGAGTTTTTTTTGTTTTGTTTTTTTGTTTTTTGCTGGGCACATAACTATAAATGAAGAAAGCTCAATTTTCATAGAATTTACATTCCAGTGCAGAGCACAGATAATAAACACAAACTATGTGGTGAAAGAGTGATAATGAAAAGTAAAGCAAGCCACATGTGTGGAGTGAGGTGGAGAGGGGGGTGTACATAGTAAGCTGGTCTAAAGAGGTAGCTCTGCGTGAACTGAGGAGAGGCCCAGAATGGCAAGAACATTCCAGGTAAAGAGAAAGCAAGTGCAAAGGCCCAGCAGTGGGAAACTATTTCAGTGTCTCAGTAATGGCTTGAAAGGTCATGCTGCTGAAGGAGAGGGAGGATGGGAAGCTTAGGAAACTGGGTTTGAGAGGGTCTTTGAATGTAGTATCTGATCTTGAGCAAGTAAATGGCATAGTCCAATGGGTGGAAACAGAACTTGAAAGATCTTTGTGCTTGTAAAGCTGCATCTTCCTGACTGGCTAGGTATTATTTTGTCATGCCCTTTCCCCTGTGAGGAAATGCAGAGCCCAGACCATTCCTCACTTGCTCCATTACACCTGAGGCTTTTCAACCCACCACACAGCATTTCACGGAGGCCTTTCTGGGTCAGCCGGGTGCCCTGCTAATTTATCTGTTCCTATCAGCCCCGTGACTGCAACCTGACCTTTTCATAGGCTCACTGACTGGCCCATGGGGCTCAGCCTTGTTTAAGAAGAGCCTCACTACCTCATTGCAAGGCCTGGAATGAGGTAATGGTTTCCATGTGTGCCGGTGCTGTCATTCAAATTTGGCTGTGCCTGCTCCACTAATGAGGTCAGATGGCTCTGCCTGTGGTGGACAGAGCTCCCTGGAGTAGTGTGCCTGCAGGAGATGGATGAGGGTCTCCCCCTCCCCCCTTAAATGCAGCTTGACTTAGAAGGGGATAATTGTGGATAAATGAAAAATAAAAGGAAATACATCAAACCAAGAGGGATTTTTTAATTTAAACTTTTACTTTGAGATCATTGTAGCTTCTATGCAATTGTGATGGGTACTGGAGAGATTCTATGTACTTTTTACTCAGTTTCCCCCATAACATCTTGCAAAACTGTATGTAGTACAGTATCACAAGCAGGAAATTGGCATGGATGCAGTCAAGATACAGAACATTTCCATCCCCACAGGATTCCTAATGTTATCTTTGTAGCTACTTCTACCCTCTCCTTCACTCCTGGCAACCATTAATCTGTTCTCTATTTCTATAATTGTGTCATTTTCAAGAATGGTATATAAATGAATCATACAGTGTGTAACCTTTTGGTGGTGACCTTTTTGCCTCAGTTTAATTCTCTGGTGATTAGTCCTAGAGACTCGTCCAGATTGTTTCGTGTATCAATGGTTTCTTTTTCTTTGTTGCCAGGTGGTCACTTATGGTATGAATGTAACACACACTTGTTACGCTACTCAACCTATTGAAGGATACCTGGGTTTCCAATTTAGGGCTGTTGTGAATGAAGCTCTTATAAGTATTTGTGTACAGGTTTTGTGTGAACATGAGTCTTCAATGCTATGGGATAAATGTCCAGGAACATAAATGTGTTAGTTGCATATTTACTTAGATGAGTTTTTTCCTTAAAATAATACCTAATAATTAAAGTCATGATTTTGTGAGTTGGCAATTTGCATTTCACATTAGCTCAGGTTTATCTGATTTTGGGATGGGGGAAATATAGTACAACTACATAAACTTCACTATTTTAACGAGTGTAAGGGAATGGTTTTTTGTATATTCACAAATTTGTACTATGGTTGGTTTTATAAGAAACTATCAAACTGTCAGACACACCATTTTCCATTACCTCCAGCAAACTGAGTTGTGAGTGACCCATTTTTTCTACATCCCAGCCAGGATTTGGTGTTCTCACTTTTTTTGTTGTTGTTAGCCCATTGTGGTTTCAATCTGCATGTCTCTACTGGCTAATGATATTTTACATCTTTACATGTGCTCATTTTCCATTTCCTCTCTCATGAAAGTTCTCTTCATGCTTTTTGTCCGTTTTCTAATTGGATTCCTTATGGGGTTTTATGTTGGGTTTCAAGAATTCTTCATGTATTCCAGACATTACTCTTGTCAAATATGTGGTTTACAATATTTTCTCCCACATAGTTTATCCTATCAGTCTCAAAAGTCTCAGAAAAAAATTTTCATTTTGATGAAATCCAAATTAAACAATTTTTCTTTATAGAGTATGCTTTTGGTATCAAGTCTAAGCACTCTGCTTATTCCTACATCCCACAGATATTGTTCTTCCTCCCTAAAAAAGTTGTATAATTTTGTTTTACATTTTTTAATGAAAGTTTATTGATTTAGCATACTGTATTTTTTTAGGAATACAACATTATGTGTATATGCTTCACCAGCCCCTCAACCAAAGCTCCAGGGCCACCACACTATCAAACCGACACTTTCTACCCAGTCCACCCCCTCTTCCCATGCCCTTCTAGTAGCTACTGTATTTTTCACAAAAAAGTCTAAGAATTATTTTTATTGTATTTTACCAGTTTATTTGTTTTGGTTATTTATATTCCACATATGAGTAAAACCATTTGGTACCTAGCTTTCATTTCCTGACTTATTTTACTTACCATAATCAACTCAGATTCTATGCATGCTATCAAAAAAGGCAAGATTTCATCTTTTTCAAGAGCTCAGTAGTCTATTGATGGTGCACGACAACTTCTTTATCCAGGCATCTGTTGCTGGGCATTTAGGTTGAATCCATGTTTTGGCTATTATGAAAAATGCTGCTAAGAAAATAGCAGCATTGAATTAATACCTAGGAGTCGTATTGCTGGATCATATGGTATTTCTTTCTTTATTTTTTTTAATTGAGGTAGTACTGATTTACAATACTGTATATGATTTCAGGTATCAGTTCATACTTCTTCAGATGTATGTTATCACATCATGCCCAGCACCAAAACACCAGTTTATTTTCTTTACTTATATTCCACAAATGAGTAAAAAATCCAGTAAATATCTTTTACTTTCTGATATTTTACTCACCATGTTATTGCAAAGGCACAACTTCATCTTTTGGAATAGCTGAGTAGTATTCCATTGAGTATATATACCACATTTCTTTATCCAGTCATCTGTTAATAATCATTTAGGTTGATTCCATGTCTTGGCCATTTTGAATAATGCACCTAAACATTGGGGCGCATAAATCTTTTCATAATAGTGTATTCATATTCTTAGGATAATTACATTGGAGTGGTATTGCTGGATTATGCTATACTTCTATTTTTCATTTTTTAAGTAAGCTTTATATCATTTTATACCAATTTACATTCCTACCAACAGTGTAGTGTACATGGTTCCTTTTTTTTTTTTTTAAAGATTTATTTATGTATGCAAGAGCTGGGATACAGGCCAGAGGCGTGGGGGGTGAGAGGATTCACCAGAGACAGAGTGGGGAACAGAACAGGCAGATTGACTGAAGTTCTCTGCTGAGGGGAGCAGCGGGCGAGTCAGGAGGGGTCTGCTGCGCCATGTGGATTGCTCCCTGGCCAGCTGGGAATCAAACCTGTGCTGCAGTGGCTGCGGATTGCCCCATAGGTTGAGTCCTAATCCTTGCACCACCAGGGAGACCCCATGGTTCCTTTTTTGCCATACCCTGGAAACACTTGTTTCCTGTCCTTCTGATATAGGCCAGTCTCACTGGTGTGAACTAATATCTCATCATGTTTGCATTTCCCCAATATTAAGTGATGTTGAACATTTCTTTCATTTGTCTGTGGGTCATCTTATATCTTCTTGGAGAAATGTATATTCAGGTCTACTTCCCATTATTGAGTTTATTTTGTTGTTGTTGAGTTCTATGAATTCTTTGTATATTTTAGATATTAAACCCTTGTTGAATGTATGATGTCCAAATACCTTCTCCCAATGAGTAGCTTGCCTTTTTGTTTACATGCTTTCATTTTCTTAATGTACAAAAGCATTTTAGTTCCATTTCTTTATTTTTATTTCCCTTGCCGCTGGAGTTGAGTTCCTAAATACATCTCTGAGGTCAATGTCCATGTATTTTACAATTTCACGTGTTACATTAAAGTATTTAATCTGTTTTAAATTAATTTTTGTATGTGGTGATAAACAATTACCTAGTTTCTTGTTTTTCTTTCTTCTTTTTTTTTTTTTTTTTTGTATAAGCCTGTCTATGTTTCCCAACACCACTTGTTGAAGAGGCTTTCCTTTCTCCATTGCAAGGGGTTGGCTCCTTTGTCATCAATTGTCCAGATAATTAGGTAGGTAGGTACGTGGGTAGGTAGGTAGGTAGATAGGTAGATCACAGATAGGTTTACTTCTGAACTCTATTTGCTTGATCTGTAGGTCTATTTTGGTTACTATTGTTTTGTAGTATAGTTTGAAGTTAGGGATTATGACACCTCAATTTTAAAAGAATAAAACAAACACAAAAATGAAAAGATAGTCCATGTTGAAGGGTTGGAAGAATATGCTTTGTTAAAATGGCCATATTACATAAAGCAATTTATAGATTCAATGAATACCTATCAAAACCTCAATGGCATTTTTCAAAGAAATACAATAAATAATTCTAAAATTGGTATAGAAACACAAAAGACCCCAAATAGCCACAATAGAAACACAAAAGACCCCACATAACCATAATAATCCTGAGAGAAAAGTAGAAAAACCAAGGTATTTTATTTTACTATTAAGTCTGTAACCCACATTGATTTAATCTTTGTATAAGGTGTGAGACTTAGGGCTATGTTTCCCTTTTTTGCCTATGTATACATAGTTGCTTCAGTGCCATTTGTTGAAAGTCTCTTTCTCCCATTGAATTCCTTTCCACCTTTGACAAAAATTGGTTGGGCATGTTTATGTGGGTTTATTTCTTGATTCTCAATTCTAGCGTATTCCTTTAGTTTATATGTGTCTCCCTCAACCAATGTACATTGTCTTTATTACTTTATTATAGGTATTGAAATCAGGTAGGCTAATTTCCTCTTGACTTTCTGGGAGAGATAATGTAGACTTGGTGTTGTCTTTAATAAAATATATTTGGTAGGGCTCTCCAATGTAGCCATCTGGGACATCACATTTATTTGGGGGACATTTTCTAATTTTGCTTAATAGTTTGGGGGATATTAAAATTATTTCAAATTGTGAGTTTAGATAGTTGTGCCAAGGAGTTGGTACATTTCTACTTTGTTGTCAAATTTATGTCCATAGAGTTGTTTGTATTGCCTGTGGGGCATGTAGTGCTATGCTATATCATTCCTAATGTTGGTAATTTATGTCTTCCCTTTTCTCTTTGTTAATCTTGCTGGAGATTAATTTTATTCTTTTCAAAGAACAACCTCCTTGTTTCATTGGTTTTCTCTATTTTTTTTGTTTTCAATTCACTGATTTCTACTCTTATCTTTTTAATTTCCTTCTGTTTGCTTTGGGTTTTTCTTCCCCCTTTCTCTTTTCTAATTTCTTCAGGTGATAACTTTAGATTAGAGACTTGAGACTTTCATTTTTTCTAATATATGCATTTAGTGGAATAAATTTCCCTCTTGGCACTGCTTTTACTGGGTGCCACAAATACTGAAGTTTCCTTTTCATTTTGTTAAATTTTTAAAAAATTTCTCTTGAGAACTTCTCTTCAACCCATGGATTATTAGAGGTGTTTTGTTTAATTCCCAAATGTTCGAAGATTTCCTTATTATTTTTCTTTTATTGATTCCTGCTTGGATTTGGTCATGTTGGAGAATGTGTCTACATGGCAAGATCATCTCAGAAGCCATGAGCTTGGCAAGGACAGACTGTCTTAAGGCAACTTTGTTTCTAGCACTGGGTCTCTCTCAACAGCAGTAGATGCAGCATAAATGTTGAGGGAGTGAGAAGCCAACTTTTAAAAATGGGATGTATGTGGATTGCAGAAGAAAAAAGAATAATTTATTATAATCGAATAGAATAGAGTTTATTATGCAGGACTCCTACCTCATAGTATAATTCCTATCTCATTGAAATCTGAGGATAGAAACCCTTTTTTGTTGTTTCTTTTATTCTTGTTATTTTACCTCATTACATAGTGTATTTAACTAAGGTAAGGATTTTGATCCCTCAAAGGTAGGTCTGGAATACACTTGAGTCCAAGAGGTTCTCATTTCCTATTGTTCAGATTACAACAAGTGAAATAAGTTACCACTTGAGGCTTTGAATTCTGGTACAGAGTGGTAGATTTTGGGCCTTAACTGAAGCAAAGGGAACTTTGGCCTACCTTTTTTTCTTTAGGAACCTGTCAGATTTACATATTGAAGATGGTCCAGAGTAATTTAAAAATAATTTTATAAAAATACTTGTTTTTGACTTTGTTGTGGTGTCAGCTACAGTTCCTACCCAGCCGGAACTGACAAGATCTAAAAATCAGATTTATAATTATTTGTTATATTCTCCAAGTTCCTGCTGATTGGTAGTTACACATGTATCAGTTTTGCAGGAATAGCTTCTTAACAGAAATATGGATATTTATTATTTTCCAACATAAGAGTCCTCAGATCTCAGCTTCTTCCTGACACTGCTCATTTTTTGAGACAGGAGCACACCACCTTCTCAAGGACACATCCACCTCTAAACAAAGCCTACTGAGGACTTGTATGAAAGCAGGTTTCATCACCATTACTGGGGAAGCACCAGGAGTGCATGTATCTCTGATGAATTTGTGTTCACATAACGCCTTCCATATTGGTAGATCCTAATCAGCATATTCCACTTAAGCTAGGATAGAAATAAATCAAAGGAAGCACTTAACTTCAACCCCTCATTGAAGTACTAAACTGTAAAAGTGGCATCATTACCTCCAGTTCAGGTGATGGGAGGAAATTTACCTCAATTCCGGATTCATTCCCATTCCTTTAGGTTTTCTAATTGAATTTTCAAATTTTTTGAATGTGGTGAAATTCACATATTGCAAAATTTACCATTTCAAAGTATACTTTCACAGTGTTGTGCACCCATCACCACTGTCTACTTCCAGAACATTTTTGTTCCCCCAAAGGAAACCACTTGTGCTTTAAGCAATAGCTTCACAGTCCCCTCCCTAAGCTTCCCACCCTACTACCACTACTCCTCTTTCTGTCTCTATATATTTGCCTATTCTAGATGCTTCATATAAATGGAATCATTCCATATATGGTCTTTGATGTCTTTCTCTTACCATGTTTTCAAGTTTAACCATATTTTAGTACTGATAAATCAGTACTTTATCCTTTTTTATACACTGATAATATTCATTTGTATGGACAGACCACATTTTGTTTATTCATCAGTTGATAGACATTTGGATTGTTCTATCATTTGGCTATTGTGATGCCATTGTAGATATTGTTGTAGAAGTATCTGTTTTAGACTATTTTCAGTTCTTTTGTATATATATTTAGAAGCAGAATTTCTGGGTGAGTAATCATTCTATGTTTAACTGAAGAACTGTGACTGTAGCATCTTACAGTTCTCCCAGTGACATATTAGGATTCCAATTTCTCTATATCTTCCCCAACATTTATTTTATGGTTTTTGTTTATTATAGCCACCCCAGTAAGTGTTAAGTGCAATTCTTTGTGGTTTTGATTTACATTTCCCTAATAACTCATGAGGCTGAGCATCTTAACATGTGCTAATTGGCTATTGATTTTCTTCTTTGGATAAATGTCTCTTTAAGTTCTTTACCTACTATTAAATTGCTATTTGACAACTTTTGCTGTTGAGTTGTTTGGATTATTGATATATTCTCAATACTAGACCCTAATGATTTGTTTGCTCTTTGAGTATTGAATTTTTATTATTTTGTTTTATATTTAAAGACATATTTCAATTTGTATAGTCTATAATTCAGAAAGTACATAATTTTATTTTTATATGTGGAAATGTACATGTGCACATAAAATTTACATCTTCATTATTTTTAAAATTTTTATTGGGGAAGCATTGGCATACAACACTGTATATGAATGTTACCACACCACACCACCACCAGGGAACCAATAGTCTTCCCATCATAGCCCATTGGGACCCCTCCCTACCTTACTCTCTGCCTTCCCCATCCCACTCTGGTATTCCCAATTTTTACAGGTTTCTAGGGTTTCTTTTTGGTTAGGTTTTGTCTGACCCTTTGTTTCTCTACATTCCACATATAAGTGAAACAATCCAGTACTTGTCTTTCTCCTTCTGACTTATTTCACTTATCAAAATCCACTCCAGCTCCATCCATATTGCCACAAATAGCAAGGGTCCATCTTTTTATATGTATGCATAATATTCCATTGTGTATATATACCACATCTTCTTAATCCATCCATCTGTTGTTGGGTACTTAGGTTGGTTCCTTAACTTGGCTATTGCAAATAGTGCTGATGAACATAGGAATGCATGTATCCCTTTGAAATAGTGTTTTGGCATTCTTTGGGTAGACACCTAGGAGTAGATATCTCCTAGTAGTGGAAGTCCTGGATGGTATGGTAGATTTGGGTCTGGGTCAGTCTACATTCCCACCAACAGTATAAGAGGTTTCCTTTTTCTCTATGCCCTTGCCTACACTCATTGTTTCTGGTCTTTTTGATATGGACCATTCATTCTCATATGTATGAGATTATTAGATATGTGATTTGTAAATGCTTTCTCTCATTTTGTGGTTTGTTTTTAACTTTTTTGATTATGTCCTCTGATGCAGAAATTCTTTTTAATTTTGATGGAGTTCAATTTATCAATGGTTTATTTTATTGTATGCCTGTGCTTTGGTTGATATACCCAAGAAACATTGCCAAAACCAAGGTCATAAAGATATACTCCTGTTTTCTTCTAAGATATGTATGACTTTAATGCTTATACTTAGGTCTTTGATTCATTTTGAGTTAATTTTTTTTATATTGTAAGGGCCCATCTTCATTTTTTTGGAATTGGAAATCCAGTTGTTCCTGCACTTGCTGAACAGACTATTCTTCCCTCATGTAATGGTCTTGGTACCATAGCCAAGGATTAATTGGCCATAGACATATGGTTGTATTACTGGGCTATCAATTATTTTCCATGTACTTATATATATTTTCTTATGCCAATAGCACACTGTTTCTATTTATATCATTTTACATTAAGCTTTAAAGCTAGAAAATGTGAATTCCATAACTTTCTTCTTTTTTTGCCAAAATTGTTTTAGCTGTTTGGGGTCACTTGCAATTTCTATAAATCTCAGGATAAGTTTTTCCATTTCTGCAGAATAGTCTGTTGTGATTTTTCCTAATTGATTTGGTCAGAACTTTCAGTAAGTTTGTTAAATTGAAGTGGTGAAAGCAGGTATCTTTGTTTTGTTCCTGATTATAGAGAGATACCTTTCAATCTTTCACTATTGTGCATGATAGTAGCTGTGGGTATTGTATAAATGCCTTTATTGTGTTATGTAATTTTCCTCCTGTTCTTAGTTTGCTGAGTAATTTTCATGAAAAGGTGTTGAATTTTGTCAATGCTTTTTCTGAGAAAAATGAGAGGACTGTGTGATATTTTTCCTTCATTCGACTATTGTGGTTTTATATTGATTGACTTTTGTGTGTTGATCCATACCATACATACCATACATACCCAAAATAAATTCTAGTTGGTCAGAGTGTATAATCCTTTTATAATACTGTTGAATTTGGTTTGCTCCTGTTTTGTTGAGGATTCTCTCTTTTAAAGAAAAAACAAAATTCAATGTATCTACTCTCCTCTCTTCTTTATTCCTTTCTTTTCTTCTCACTATTGAGAGCCAAAGAAAATATTTGTGTTTTCTTCACCATTTTCCCGATGTCTATAAATAAATAGTGTCCAAACCACCTATAGATGTCAGAAAACTATAAATGGTATACGGTATTCTTATCAAACTATTTCTGTGTTGGGCTTGCCAACAATTTTGTCCATGAGAAAATTTAATAATGTTCATTCACAATAGTCTTTTCTTCCCCAAAGAATAAAAGAAATTGGGAAAATAATGTTCATTGGTATTTCAGTGTCAAACATGGGCAAATCAGAGCCTCAGACACTCCATTAGAGTGTTTTTATAGATAGTAGTACCCTTTTCAGTATCTGAAACCTTTTAAAACTCATTCCTATTTTAAAAATTTCCAGAGAAGGTTTTTTTCTATGGATAGCAAGACTTGGGAAATAATAGTTCTGTGGTCTTATTCTGTAGCCATAATGTCTTCCAGTAATTGGGTCAGGGGAATATAAATTATTCATGGAAACCAGATAGAGTCAGTATGGCAGACTCAGAGAGAAACTGACTCAGATAGAACTTTTCCAAATGCATAGAAATGCTAGGTGAAATATGAACAAAGGAAGCCTTTCAATACAAATTACCTTCAAAAGAAAGACAAGGAAACCTAGGTACCAGAAATGCAGAGACATCAAAGCCAGCAGGATAAGAAGGAGCTGAAGCCAAGAAGGCTGCATAGGGGTATCAGACACCATAAAAGGTTCATGGGTTGAAGGCTCAAGGATTAATGTAGGGAGAGGAGGTAAAACCGAAATCCCATGTGAGAAAGAACAGAACCCTATACATAAAGCTGCAAATTTTGTAGGACTGTAATTTTAATGAAACAGAAACTAGAAAAATTGTACTCACTAGATTGACAAAGCAGAAATAAGTCATACTATGCACCCAGGGAAATGGTTAGAATTATCCGCTAGAAACTGAAAACCCATATTTACAGGTAAGGTCCAATTTAAGAGTATTCCCAGTGCTACAGAAACTAAGCTAACATAATAATATAAAAGTGAGCCCTAACTCAGGACCCTGGGGAAAAAAAAATCGAAGAATGATGCTATAACTGAAGCGCACAGAGTAAATGAATCACAATGAGAGAGAGTCATTGAATATTACAGATTCTTTTTTAGCGCCCAAGAATTGAAGGTGCAAAGAGTGTCTGAAAGGGTCTGGTAGAGTGACAAAAGAGGAAAAGAACAAAGTAGGGTTGTATATAAGAAGAGGTAGATCTGGAAGAAAAATAAAATTTATAGACATAAGGGGTAGTAATTTAAACTTTAAAATGTTGATCAGTTTAAAAAGAATTTAGATAAAGCCGAGGGGTGAGAGGAAATAGAAAATGTGGAGGAGATTTAAAGATGTGGAAGATAGAATCATATATGTATATATAGAGATGCATACATATAAATGAACTCTTGGACAAGAAAAAGAACGGGGGAAAGGCAATATTCAAACTGTTTACCATAAGTAAAAATAAACAAACCCTCAGGTTATTGTAAGTTTCCAGATCTGAGCAGCAAAACAAGATAGAAAAACAAAATCACACTTAGTCATACTAAGCATTATAATGAAACTGCAGAGCATCAAAGACAAAGGGAGTCATTGTGAAAACAGCCAGAAAAATAAGACAGATTACCCACAAAGAACTAGCCTTCTAAATGGGTAGACAGTACAGAAGACAGGAAGAAAAGAAGCTACAAAGAAAACATGATAAACTGGAGGCATAAAATAAATGATATCATTTAGACATATTTTAAAACATGCTTATATAGTAATTGTGAATGCATACAATGTAAAGAACACAAGTCCAAAAATATGGACAGATTATTTCTGTTGGTATAGTAGAAAAGAGAGGAGTGGGATTAAAGAAGAATATAAAAGAACTTTATATTTGTGATTTTATTATTTTGTTAAAATCTGCAGTCATTCTCACAAGCAGGCCCACTCCTGACATTTGTAGGACTTGGTGCAGGAATGCAAATGGAGACATGTGCAATGTCTAAGTATGTGAAAGCTATAAGCCTCAGTAACATATAGCTATATACCTTGATTAACATACCTTCATAAAGTCTGAATGTGTTGTGGTTCCCAGATTCTTTGGAGGTCTGAACCAGAAAGCAGTAACATGGGGAAATTAACCTGTGCACCCTTCCTCCTGTCCCGTGCCCTACTCTGCTGCATTGGAAGGGTATTTGCATTCATGTGAGTGGACATCCCAGTCCACAAACTCCATGGAAAAAAACATGCCTTGATCATACCCACAGATCTAAAAGTGAGGACATTGGCTATATGGTCTATTTCTAGGAAGACAGATTTAGCCAGGAAGTCACGAGGACCTTGGATGCCAACTTATAGGTCACTGAGTAGAAATTTCTAGGCTCCCAAATACCTGGGATGGTTGACAGAATTGTACTCTGGATGGACATATATCTTTGGCCCCATGGACCCCTCACCACATGTGGTGAGGGGAACAGACTGGGTCCCTTTGAAGCCTGGGATCAAAGGGTGGAACTTACCATTTGCTAAAGTCGAGCATGTTGATGGGCAGTCACTGTACTGGTTTCTGACTATCTCTATGTATTTGGAATATTTCATTTTTTTTTAAAGGAGAACAGCATACACCATTCTAAAGGGTATTAGGGACATCTGCCCACAGGCAGGGGCAGGAGCTCTGTTAGCAAAACATCCTGTGACCATTTTGATTTGGCATGGCTGAGTCTCTGTTTCCTCACCTGCCCAGTGAAAGATTAAGATGTATGATTTTTGAAGGCCCCTCCCCCTGCTATGGTTCCATGAAGTTCTTACAAATTCCCATTCCCAGGAAGAGCTTCTAGACCTGAAATATTGGAGGAACCAAGACTGGCAAAGGAGGGAGGTTGTGGTGGCAGGAACCAGCCCTGTGTCTGCCCTAGGTTGCTACGGAAATAGTGCCCACATCACCCCACAACTCACTGTATAGGACCCACGTGGCAAAGCTGCCTGGGGGAACTCCCTGGGTCCACATGTCTTAAGCAGATCCCAGCAGTGACCTCCATGGATGAATCACGGCCGGTGCTGGGTCAGACAAAGAAGACAGGCCCATAGTTACTCCTCCATATCCTGAATCCAGCCAGCACAGAGGTCAGCAGGTGGCCAGATGACAGCCTCACGCACGGGATGGAGCGCTCATGGGCTCACTTGCCTGCTGTCCCCATGCTCTAGGCCAGGTGCTCCGCAGGGTCCAGTGAGACTTTGCCCATGGAAGAAAAATCTGTGAGAGGGAAAGGAAAGCTAGTGTGAAGGGATAGAAAAGGTGTTTTTCCTCATCAGCCATCAGCCATTTGCCAAGCTCAGCTAGCTGAGCCTCACCCTTAATTGGTGATGAATTAAACATTGCCCTTTCAACCAAGATAATCATAAAGTGCTCTCTTTGGGAAACCCAAGTATGAAATGAACTTCAGCTCTAGAACTATAGAATACTCAGATTCTTCTGCTCTTTTGGAGGTATTTGTGGGAGCTGTGACATGACTATGGTCAGGCAGGGATCCTCCTCAGTCCTAAGACTCATGGGCAGGGAGTGGGGGCAAGTAAGGGGTGCTTTAGACTGCAAGCAACTGCACCCTCTTAAGCAAGTTCTCTGCCCTCAAGTTTCTACAGTTAGCAGATGGTAGGGGTGTGGGGGAGATAGTCAGTGGTAGGGCTGCCATAGCAAAGTACCACAGACTAGGTTGTTTCAACAACACAAATTTATTTTCTCACATTTCCAGAGGCTAGAAGCCCAAATCAAGGTGTTCGCAGGGCTGGTTACTTCAGAGACTTCTTTATGCTGGGTGAATTGGCACCATCTTCTTCCATCACGTGGATCTCCCTCCTGCATGTGCCAATGTCCTAATCCCTTCTTATAAGGACACCAGTCAAATTGGATTAGGTCGACATACCGATAGTAAGAAATCAGGGCATCTCTGGTGGCGCAAGGGGTTATGCACCACACTAGGAAGCAATCCGCAGCCTCTGCAGCACGAGTTCGATCCCTGACCAGTCAAGGAGCAACCCACACCTCTTGACTTACCCTCTGCTCCCCTCAGCAGTGTGTTTCAGTCAGTCTGCCTGTTCTGTTCCCCACTCTGTCTCTGGTGAATCCTCTCATCCGCCACACCTCTGGCCTGTACCCCAGTTCTTGTATGCATAAATAAATAAATCTTTTAAAAAAAAAAAAAGAAAAAAGAAATCAAAGCACTTTGGCCTAGTGGGCACTTTTTAAGCCCACCTCTCTGATTTACGGAAATACCAGCTGCCCTCCAGGATAGCTCTCTATTTCTTCAAAGCAATAGTTACCATGGAGGAAATCATTTCAGAAAAAGAATGGAATGGCTCCTAATCCTCATGTTTTAGAAGAAAACTCACCTTGGTTTTCATTGTGATTCAAAATATACATCAAGTTCTACAGAAAGCACCTGACTCTTGCCATGACAGTGTACCTACTGCAGCAAGGGCGCTGCAGGTGGGATCGAGGCTTTTAAGTCGTTTACTGTAGAAACAGATGATTCTTTGCAAAAGCATCCTGGGAAGCCAAGGGTTAGCCTGGTATGAAAGGGCACTTGTAGTACACTTCAGTTAAGAGGAATGCAGGGTTCAGAGGCGTTATGTACAGACGGACTGAACACAGAGCCTTTTAGGAGAGAGGGCAATGCACTCAAAGTGTCAAGATAGCATCTACTGTAAATAATGGGGCAGCTTGTGAAACTGGACATTTTTCTGGATGGGGGGAAGCTTTTCTTCCTGTCTGTTTTATTTTACAACCTGAAGTCATTCAGCGAGTACCTTTGAGATGTGTGTGTGTGTGAACTAGAGACTGACTGTTTGATTTGCCCACAGGATGAACGAGCGTGACCGCCTGTTAAAGCGGCTCAGCAGGAAGACGCCCCCCACGCTCTTCCGGGGCAGCTCTTTCCAGCAGAGTGTCCCCCGTAAGTAATCACTGTGCCCAGTGCCCACTGCGGTCAGAGCACCCTGACTCACGCAGGGAGGGCGGGAAGCTTAATTAAAGCACGGGTAGTGCTAATAGGGAAAGAGACAGCTGCCAGGCCGGAGCCCCACATTTGGAAGTGGAATTCATGTATTTGGCCTGAGGCAAGCACAGCTTGAAGGTAGGTAATTCCCTAGGACCCAATCAAATGCCTGAATGACAAAATCCTTAAACTTAAAATCCTGATGTGGTTAAGATCCTCTGTCAGCCTCCCAATAGGTTTTCTAAAGTTGATATGATATTACTTTTAAATTGTTTCCCCCAAAGAAAGAAATACGCACTGTTTTATTTAATGTTAGCGTATTAATTAAAACAATGACAATCACTGGGGGGAAAAAAATCCTCTGCTTTTCCAAAGAAGCCCCCACCCCAAATCTAACTTTGGTGTCTCCCCCCCACCCCTTTGAACACTAGATACCTGGTCTGATTCCTGACAAAGGGACCTGACCCAAGCAGGGGTCTGTGGGGGTGCACAGAACCCAGAGGTACAGAGGTCAAGAGACTATGAAAGGCAGACGGGGTGATGGAGCTCACGGGGAGTCTGTGGGCTTATGTTTTAGCAGTCTAGCCACTTGGGTCCCAGCTGAGGAATGTCGTTAGAATCTAGATTTCCTTTGTTCAGGTCACCTGCCTTCCCCAGAGCTGAGGACTCTTGGCATGAGATCTGCAGGCCCCTAGTTCTGCCTCTCTGAACCCCAGTTCTCTCCAGCATGTACTCCCTCTTTATGCATATCCGTGCAGTCTCCTCAGCCTTCACTTCTTGCTTTCTTTTCCTGTTTTGAGGGGTTAAGAGGAAACAATTGATAGACCTAAAACAGTCTAGGAAAAGTAAAGAATTATTGTACTGAGGCATCTGTCAGGTGTTAAGAGAGCTATGTTATGAGCTCTACTTGTACTGGATCTTCACAGGCTTTTCCAATGGAGAGAGGAGGAAAGGGGTGGAGCATTATTGCCTTTCAGTCAGCAGCCCCTCCCTCACTTTTCCGGTGTGGAATGTCAGTGTGCATAGTGGGGCTGGGGCCAACACCAGTTTGGTGTCTTCTGTGCCTCATATCCTTTAAGGCTCCAGCCCCCATGTGGCAAGTGGCGTAGGGGTACTGGTCAGTGCAGTAACCGGCCGAGTGGAGTCTGGATGGCATCTGAGGTCTTTTTGACAGAAGGGTTGAGGCAAGAGGCTTGATGGGGAAGTCCAAAGAGCTAGGTCTGTAGGGCCCTGCCTTTAGAGTTGGGCTGCCTGGAGTCCTTTTTGGTGGCTTTGGTCAAGTTACTTAAGCCCTCTTTTCTACATCTGTCAAGTGGCAATGATATGAAACTCTGCCTGGGGTTATTGCAAGGATTTAACAAGATCATGTATGCAAGGCGCCAGAATCATGCTTACCTGTGTGAAATCCAATAAATGTTAGGTATCAACATTTTATCATCACCTATTTTCTCCTTTAGAAAAATGATAATCTACATCTTTTGCAGTCTTTGTGAGGCTTCATGATATATGCAAACTCCTTCTCTGTGCTGGGCACAGAGAACACTTGCCGATTCCCTAAACTGCAGTGTTCATGTGCGGAGCTACATTGCTGCCCCAGTAAATGTTCCAAATAGTCATAGAAGTAAAATATGTTAAACACACACATACACACAAACACACACACACAAAATGAGATAACAGATCAAATGAGAACTTCTCTGGGAGAGTTATAAATGTTTTGAGACAGCTACTAAATGTTTTTTTTTTTTTTAACTCAATATTTTGAAGGACAAAAAAAAAATCTATTGAACATGTACAAGAAATCAAAAGCTTCTAAAAATCACAGCATGTTTTAAAAACTCAGTAACTCGTAGTAAGAACTTGTAAGCTTGAATGCTCCTGATATTAACAAATAGAGACGTCTGTAAGCAGACATTCTGCAATGCTTATCCCAGCCTCTGCATATTCCTCCTTAAGCCTCCCTTCAACTATCTTGGGCCTCAGTCTTCTGAAAAAGCTAGAAAGAAAAACCTGAATCTAATCTTGGTACTACTTTTGGTTCCTTCTGGGCCACCAACATACAGCATTTGTAACTGAGATCAGTGTTTCCTACAGAGTGTAATCCCCTTTGTCCCTATGGTCTTTCCCATTTCTCTTCCTATTTAGGGATCTTTTTCCAGACAAGAAACTGCTACTTTCATTAGATGTTATCAGAGCTCAGATTTGAAGAAATGCTACTTAAGGGGAGTTTTATTCCCAAATAATGAAAAAAGGGTATAATTTTATGGATTTCGCCAAATGTTCTCCCAGAAAAAGGCAGCGTAACAGAAATTGATCTGCCCTTCCATCTCCTTCTGTATGCCACATTCTGCCCCCCAGATTCTGGCTGGAATTGAGCATTTAGGAAGCAGCTATATGAGAAAGCCAGCCAGGGAAAGTTTTAAGTTTGGTCCATTGAAATATGCTTTCTTCAGGCCCTATCATTACATTCTGACTGTCAGGACTTCCTAAAAGATTAATGAACGTGGGCATGCAAAGAGCTGGAAGCTTCCTCTGAGCTCCCCATTTGGGTACAAATGGCGGTTAAATGTTCATTAGGAAAAGCTGGTAAGCTGATCATGCGTCTTTGTCAGGCTGAAGGGTACAAGCAGGTGTTTAATGGGAGTGATTATGGTCCTTCATGTTCCACTAAAACTTTTTCCGTCATGGCTGTAACTCCCATCACACATAGATTCTGAAAGGAAGATATTTTATCTGAACCAGGGAGACACCCTTGCCCCCAAGAGAGAACCCAACCAGACCATCTCCTTTTGATTTTCAACTGTGAAGTCCTCTTCAAGTCTCAGCTGAGGTTAAGAAAATATGAGTGCACAAAAGTTTGGAAACATGATGTTAGACGCCTCCAGTGGGGAATGCTGAAACACCCTTTGGTAGCGACCTCTGGGTGCCCTGCTTACCCTGGGAAAGAGATTTGCTTATTGGACTAGAAGTTCTCTCTGCCTTCTCTTCTTATGCACACCTTGAAATCCTTCCCAGACTGAGTCACTGAGTAGTCCCACAGTAAGGCCTTTATGCCAGCGAGGCAAATATAAGCTGAGGCAAATGCAGCTACAAGCTGAAGAAATAGTTGTAGTTGGCCTCCCAGTAGGCACAGGCAGGATATGAATAAAAAACAGTAAATAAAAGGTAAGGCTTTTGCTCCTTTCGTTTGAACAGGGAGTAGACAAATGCTAAGGTATCTTTCCCAAAAGGACATACCCAAACAATGTTTATTTTCACTTCTCAGCAAGTCTCCTTCCCTCCACCAGTCCCTTCACTTCTCTCCTCAAAAAACAAAACATTGGTAGCAATTGTTCTATTTGGACTGATTGTCGAGACAGACTTCCTTCTTTTCTGGCATCAAGGCAGACATCTCACCTGTTGGTGCCAAGGAGGAGATAGCTCTGAACAAGGACAGGGTCTGTGCCTGGGGTATGGTTAGCCAAGGAAAAGCCCCGGAGCCCATATGGAGGATTGGAGCTATGAGAACCTGGACCCCACCTGGCCCAGGCTGTTTAGTTTACACAAAAGTGAACTAAGAAGACCCAGAACTCATCGTCCCTTGGCCAAGCCATTCCTTCTTGCCCCTAGAGCCTCAGGCCCTTGGCCCAAGACCAAGAAGAAAGCAGAGAAAAAGAGAAAAAAGCCTGCAAAGCAGGCAGGGAAGGTTCTCTTCAGGATGGATGGCTCAGTAGTCATCTCCTGCCACCAGAATTCATGAGGAGCTCTTACAAGGTGGCCCTGTTATGGAGTCAGAGCCATTTCTGTCCATTGGGGTGGCACAGGCACAGCAGGACCCCAGAGTCAGGCAGGACTCCCATTCCAGTAGCAAATTGGATCCAAAATCAACTGCTGTGTGCACCCCCAGGAAAACATCAGATGGTCACAGGAAACAATCCCTTTAAGAGGTGGGAGAATGAAGATTGTCCAAGCTAACCACAGTACACAACCTCATTACTGAAGGAGACAGTGTTATTTTCTAGACTTTGCTTTGAAATATCTCAAGGAAAGGTGTCTGCTCTAGGAAGGCAATAAAAACAGCACAAAGAGCACCCTGTGCCCAGTGAGTGGTGGCTGTGAGGCAGGGAGCCAGGGCACCAACAACAGAGGATTCCTCCTCCCTGTTCATCTCAGATCAGGCATCACAGTGAAAAATCTAAAAGCTCTCCAGGGAGCAAAAGTGAGGGGAGGTGTTTACTCTTCAGATTCCAGGAAGCCTCTAAAGCCATGAGACTCAAAGCAAAGCCTCTGTGTGTGGAGTGAGGAAGTTCAAGTGCGCTGGATCCAACCCAAACTAGAACCAGCCAACAGCAAGCCCTTGGTACCCTTGGAGGCTCCCTCACCAGATGTATTCCTGTGATCCTGCTCAGGGTCACCATCCACGCTGTACCCAACTGGATGGGCCCTATGCTGGCCTGAGGGCTGCCACATGGTATGGCTTTTTGGCTTGTGGGTTTGATTTTGTTAGAAATGGAGGTGAGTTAGTTGACAAAAGTCCCCAGGTATGATACCTTTCTGCTTTTCTCTTCAGGCCCACTCTTTTCTCCAGTGGCTTCACTGCCATGCTCTCCTATTGCTGCCCAGACCAGGTTCGCAGTGGGCTCTGCTGCAGACAGGCCTCATCTCGCAGGTGCCCTTCTCGCACCCCTGCTTCTCTCAGGCAGTGGTTGGAAGGCCTGCTCTCTGGAAGAGCTGGGAAGCCAACCCAGAGATAGAGAAGTCACCCTTGAGCATCTTCTCTAGAAGTCTCTTCCTTTCTCCATCCTTATGAAGACTCTTTTCTGCATTCCATGCCTTTCTATTCCAGAAACTCTCCTTTTAACATCAAAGGTCTTAGTAAAATAACTAACCATCAAGAGTTGAACATGGCACATTTCTGCTTGCTTTTTCTTGTTGTAAAGCCTATGACAATGAATGAACAGCTCCTTTGAAAAGTCACCAATATGCATGGATGGGAGTCAAAATTGTTAGGCTTTTTACTGTGTTGTCTTTGGGTCAGAATGTCTAACCAAAACTGTGGGACTTTTTTATATTCCCAGCCCAGAAGGTTAACTGACAGAGAAGGAGGCTCATGAATGTTCCTTCTGTGGGAAGGAAAGAAAGCCCCACTTTGGGCTCATGAATGCGAAAGCTCTCTCTGAACTTGAGATGCAGAAGAGCCTGGGCTGCGCAGCCACACTGCCTAGTTAGGCTGCCAGCGCTGCCTCTCACTAGGTCTGTGGCCCTGGGTAAATCATGAAATCACCCTGTGCCTCAGTTTCCCCATACATGAATTGCGAAGAATGCTATCATCTACATCATAGGGTTGTTGGGAAGAATAAATGTACCATTTTTGTAGAGTACATAGAACAGCGCCTGATATGCATAGCCTTTAATAAATGTCGGCTGCTATTATTACTGTCACGCCGTCATTTTTTATTATAACAGACTAAAACAATAAGCCTTCCTGTGGCCATAAGACCAATCACTAAATTCCTCTTGATTTTATCTTGTCGTTTTATTTACACAAAAGTAAACCCACTCAGTTTCTTACTAGCAGTCCAAATCAGTCTATTTGAGTAACAGGAGCCCTCCAAACATCACTTGCACCTTGCCAGCTTTCACTATTAGCATTGCGTGTGTGTGTTTCCTGGCATGTTTACTGCATCATAAATTACCCAGCCAGTCTGCAGCTTCAGGCAGATTGGGACACTTCTGGAGCAGAATAGCTCACCTTTCCTCTGATTGGTGGTGGGAATGGGTTGGTGTGGACCAGTGACCCAGTGTTTATGCTTGGTCGACCGAGCTCAGATGCAGCCCTCCAAAGTAGGAGCATCAGCTTCAGCAGCCAAAACCTCTGGAGGTTGTCCAGTCAGGCTGCATCCTGGCACTACACCCACACTTTGCCCACTTGCCTCTGAGGGGCCTGGAGTCAGGCCTCCACCACTCTAGGGCAGATGAGGCCACAGTGTCATCACTTGGCACTGTCGACCAAAAAAGCAGCTTCTTGTAAACCTACTATGCTCCTGGTTCTCCTCCTGACCAGTTCCTCCTGTTCTTTCTCTTTCAGATGGATATGCCTTCTCTCAAGAAGAACATGGAGCTGTTACTCAGGAAGAAATAGTTCGTGCTTATGACACTACCAAAAAGAAGTCAAGGAAGAAATAAGACATGAGTTTCCCTGATTGATTCTAGGAAAGATGTGGTTTGTTGCACCCAGTGTTAACACAGCTTAGAAGAGACTGGTGTCAGCAGCCAAAACACTGGAAAACACATTTCTGTGGCCTTAGCCAACCAGTTTGTTAGTTATATATTCACTCCCAAACCTGGAGTATATACTGCAGGGGAAGCCATTTTTTTCCCCTTCCAATTTGTCTGCAGTGCTTGGCCTAATTTTTGTTTATGTTGTTACGAAGCATTCAACTGTGCTCTGTGAGGTGTGAAATTCAAAACATTATGTTCCACCAATATTTAAACATCAATACTAGTTGTTCTGGGAGAAAAGTAAAAGGGTTTTATGTTGCGTGAGAAACCCATCTTGTGGAATTGCAGTGGGGACGCACTGACTTCCTGTTTTGTTAACACAGATTAAGTCCACTGGGCAGCATGTAAACTTCACTTTAGGCAGGTTGCCGCCTTGCTTTGATTCCTATTTTGTTTGTATGAGGTTGGCATAAACTTCTTGATTGCAATGAAATCACAAAAAAATACGTATCTGATGGTAAACGTGAGGACGTTTATTTGGACCTGCTAGCCACATTACCAGCAGGGCAAACCAGTTGGTGTTCCAAGAGTCCGCTGCCCCTCCCCAGGAGCACTCCGGCCCCCTTCCTTAGACCTTCTGCATGGCTGGCCACTGTGCCCAGTGCATGGCGACTGGTGGGCAACCGACCCAAATCTGCACTCACCCCTGCTCCAGATATGGATGCGAGAAATCCCTTCTTCCACCACTCTTTTCCTTCTATAACTACAGAGAAGAAACATAACTCTTCTGCATATATTATAAATATTTATCTCCCTCTTTCTGATGACGGGGAAGTCTTCAGGTCAGAGTGGGAACAGAACCATCTGGGCACCCCTGCCCTGGTCTGCTACGCAGTGCTCATTTCCCCATGTCCCAACCACTGGACCTTTGGCCTCTGCTTAAATTAGAACCCACGCTTGTGTTCTTGGCATTTCAGAACATATTTTGGATTTTCATTGTTGGAAATGTATGAATGTAAAGCCTGTCTTCTCAATGAAGAATCGCACCTGTCACTGGAGCTCTAGAATCAGGGAGGAGAAGTACATGCAGGTGGTGACTAAGGGACCTCAAGGGTCCAGGGGGCAGATGACCTTTGCGGTAGAAAGCAAGAAGCAGGGGCACAGAGACTGGGAGGGGGACACAGAGGACATTTTCCACCAGATCTCCTCAGTAGAAACTCTGAAAGCAAGCCCTAAAGTCCTGACCGTTGCCATGATCAGCCTAATGTATCCAGGAAGTTAAACATGATGTTGACATCCAGTTTTAGTTGAAAAGAATTCCAAACATTTCCCAAAAAATGTCCTCTTTTTGTATTGAAAAGGTTTCCTTTCTTTATCTAGTCAGTGTTAGATATAGGTACCTCTAAATCTGAAATGTCCTGAGTCTAAGAAAAAGAAGGGAAATGCTGAGTCACCGACTGGAAGATGGAGTCCCACATTCTAAATTTGGACAGAACCGGGATGCCTTGAGGCATGATGTGAGCACCTGGAGCCCTTAATAAACCACCAGCCCGGAGGCTCTTTCTCTCCTCTCTGCTTTGGTTGCCAAATCAGATTTTGGGAGGGCTTAACATAAATACTTCTGGGCAGCTGTTAGTGGTTAAAATGGCGCAGTCCCTCTAGGAATGGCTGTGCTAAATTAGGAACTAAAACAATAGTGCACTTGGCTTCCAAGGCCTTTGTTTTCAGAGTATCCCCATCTTATTGGGCATTGAAATAATTTAGAGTATGATGCATTAACTGCAAAAACTAATCCTTCACTTATGAGATGACTATGAAACAGAGGGCTTGAGGGGAAGCAAAGCAATGCAATTAACAGGTGAGACTCAGAAAATTGTCCTTCCTTCCTCCCCAAGGTGATAAAACATTTTAAATACCAGAGAACCCATCAAGATGAATCATTGAATGACTGTCGTGGAAGAATTACAATCCCCACCCCCACCCACACCCCGCAAAAAACTGACTATAATTAACAAAGCAAGGTATGTATCTTTATTGCACACCTAGAAAGATGGCCTAAATACAGAGAAAAAGTTAGAGCCGAATGTGTATTTGGCATCCTGACTATTTGATTTCATTTGGGAACTAAGTCTATTTGTAAAGAGGGAACTCAAACTCATTTTTGTCAAACTCATTTTGACTCATTTAGCTCTTTCTTGAGCTTGAAACCTTCTGAATTAGATTTGTTAATTACAATGTGTGTATTCTTTGGGCCTTTTAAATTTTTTTTTTTTTACATTAAAATATAGTTCAAATTTTCTGGGATTTAATTATATTTTCAATTTTTTTTTTTTTGAGAAGTAGACTAAACAGTCTTTGCAATAACATGCACAAAACAGAAGGCATTAGAAGGAATGCCTTTCTATTTATTCTCTCATGCAATTAAGCTATCTTGTAGCCCAATGACTAAATTGGGTTTCTAGGAGGAGCAGCTGTCACCACGTGTGATGAATAATATTTAGCCAGGTCCGACTCCAGGGCTGTGTCATTTGTCCTGTCTTTAAATTGAGGTCAGTGTCACACACACACCCTCCCCAGGGAGTAGGGTAGACTGGACTATGTTGCATGCTCTGGCTGTCATTTCAGTGAAAATGCCACATGGGACTTGTCACTATGCCATACAGTAAGTGACACACAAGCTGGCAGGTCATACTCGGTCAGCACTACATGGCCTGACTCTGGACTAAAGTGGCAGAATCCACTTAGGCACAGTCCTGGTCTAGAATTGCACACTCAGTGCCAACTCTGGCTTGAGTTTCCCATTCCAGCTGACGCTGCAGAAGGAAAAGACCATCTATTCTGTGTGTTTGGTCTGAATTCAGCTACTTGCTGGCCCGCGTCAGCAAGGGTGGCTGTGGAAAAATGCACATTGAGAAGGAAGGGTGGGAGAGTAGAATAAACCATTTCTGCTTGGCTGTCTGGATTAGCACTTCACTGCTGATCAGAATGGACTTTGAAATAAATTTGGGGTGTAGCTGATGAATCTATTCTGTCTCTAGGCAAAATATTCCAGGCATCGTGACCTGTGTCAAAGTCTCCCATATCCCAACACAGATGCAAACGTGATGACCTTTTCCAGGTAGTATAGCATACAAAACCTGTGCTAGAGAAAGCAGATGCTGTTTCTTTAACACTCACAGAGTAATAGCCTAAGTCATGAACCCAGCTTCAGCAGAGCATGGCTAAGAACTCTGTTGACGTTTTCTTTCCCTTGACAAGGCTTCAGGTCTTGCTGTAGGGAACTGGCAGTGAAAATCAGTAATAACTTGTCAAGAAACAGTGAATAATGGGGGAAAAAAGTGAGTATAGGTAACTAATGCCTGAAAATGCATATGCACATATATATTACAGGATTTAAGGTTGAATTTTTAGAAAGGAAAGCTATAGTCTATAATCTCCATTTGTTATAACAATGACTCTTTATCTTATTTTTTTTTTTTGAACCATGAGCAAGAGAATTTTCTATCATATTCCTGTTCCTAGGGATTTATGTCTTAAACCATAAGTTGAATAGAGTGTTTGCAAAACTGTGCTATAGGATAAGGTAGTCTTTGGTTTTGAACATGTGAAAGAGCTGCACACATTTCAGCCAGGGTTTGAATTACTGCCCAGGGTCATTGTCCCAAAGTAATTCAAGGAGTGATTTAGCTTCAGCATTTGAAATGTAGCCTTCATCTCCTGGGATCCATAAAAAATGTGAACAGGGAAACTGTGGTTAAGCAGAGCCTGAATAATAACTTGGCAGAGAAATGAGTTTTATCAGGTTAAGTCAGAAGATAGTATACCTCATCATAGCCCTTAAATGCTTTATCCATGCAAATGTTTAAATTAGCAAATATAATAATGATGGAGATTGTGAAAACAAAGCTTCTCACCCCAAAACCCCACGAAAAAGGAAAGCAGGAATCAGTTGGCTTTGTGATTGGTTCTTCATTGGCTCAAGGCAGTTGTTTGACTCAGCATAGCCTTGGGGGAGATAATTTAGCCTCCTACTAGCCTGTTTTTCCTTCTTGAAGGGCATGGAGGATGGAAGGGTTTTCAGTGAATCATAGAGGTGAGATCCATAATGACATTAAAAGTAGTCCCACAAGGAATACACCTGGAATACTCAACTTGATGTACTGTATTCTTCATTTATTTCTTCTCAGCATCTCAGATTGCCCAACAGTACACACTTCCCTTCCCCTTCCCCTTAAAAGAGCTTGATTTGATGTCAAACCTCCAAGTAATATTCTGTTTAAAGTGCTTTCTTAGTTCTCTGGGTATGAGTGATCTGTGAATCAGGGATGCAGTCTTCAGAGGAAAGAAAAGGCTTCTGAACCAACATAAATCTAAGTGGTCAGAAGCTACAAAACAAATGGGAAGCAAGAAAGAGGGGGAGCTCACCCTTCACCCCACCCCGAGCACAATGCAGAGCTGTTAACTCTTGACAAACACCTCTGCTCCCTGACTGGGGAAAGACAAAAGAGTGATTCTTTCTATACCCAGGCTGGCTCATTTTCAAATGACAATCTCTTGCCCTAGCTGCCTTAGCGATATCTACTCTGCTCTTTCTCCCAGGCATTAGACCAAGAAAAACATGCTCACAAGATTAGCCCATAGGCATTTCTTCTGACCTGGCTAAAGAAAGAAAGGAGACCTGTTTGTTTTAAACATCAGGAACAAAGTGTCAGGTGGCTTTGATTTATGACAGAAATAGGAAGAAAGTTGAGGTAACAGCGCTATCCAAATAACCCCACCCAGGAAACTTGGGGGTCAAGAGAGCTTATCAAGAATCTTATACACAAGCTCTTCAGTGTGGAAGAAAAAAGGTCAGAAAGAGAGAAAGCCTCTTTGAGCCCACTTTCCAATGGGGTTGGATTCAGATGCAGTCCTAAATACAGGTTGGTGTGCAGCTACAGGTGGACTAGTCAACACCAAAATTTTTTTTTTTTTTCATTTAAAAAGATAGTTTTTCCCTTTCCAACAAGTTCCCTGCCCAAGTAAATACTTTTCTGGTTTTTCAAACATGCCTGTTCTACCGCCCCTCTCCCATGTTGCCAGTGGTGACAGAATTCAGAAAGGCACTGTGCTGCTTGCTTCTAAGCTTCCCTCTGAAGGGCAATGTTAGTGGCCAAGTTGGGCCAGCCAGGGTGAGCAGAGGCCTCGGCCTCTGTGGCCAGCGTTCCTGCAGCTCCCGGGATTGCTGTTTGAATGTACTATCTTTGTGGTGTCTTTCTCATGCAAGCAAAGCCATGTGCTCTCCTGTCCGCTGTCACATCTGTGCTCAGATTGCTTAAATATTGTTTGCGACGGGGAGGTTTTAATCTGGTTATGCAGAGAGAAGCAGGGCTGTGGGGGCACGTTTAATTGGCTCCCAGCAGAGCAGTGAGCGCTTCTATGGAGTGTGGGGTTTTTTTCTTCCCTCCCTCTAGAAGTGTTACCGTTTTCACGTCCTATTAATGTCCTCTGGTTGTTAAATTACAGAAGCACATTATAGTGGAGCTGGGTTCCCTCCTGGAGTGAATACAAATGAAGGGCATTTACTTGTATTTTTAGAGGTTTTGGGAAATGTAGTGATTTGTGGCTTTGATCAATCCTGTTGACTGGTGTATGTCTGCACAAACCTGTTTCAAATAAATCTTTTGTTGAAGTAAATGATTGCACTGTGTTTTATTTTGGAATTTTCTTTTCCACTAATAAGCAGTCATTGCCATAGGGACTTCGGACTATACCACAGAGGTTTTGTCAGCAGGTACAGACTACATATATGCTCTGCCCAAAGCGCTGATGTCCCCAAATGCTGTTAAATGATAGGAGTGCAGGGAAATCTGAATTGCAGATGAACTTGATCTCCATGTACACCAAGGCGAGGCCTCCTTTATGAGCAGAAGGTCCAGAGGCCATACTGAGTTTGGATTGATCACACAAGCAGAGGATTGTACATAGAAGACCATCTCTCCTTTATTACTTTACTGCCTTTGATTCTGTTCAGTTTCCCTACAAACTGAGATATGGAGGTGGGGCGGGGGGCTGGTTTCAAATTCTATTGTCAAGCATGAAATCATGGCATTGTTATTGAAGGGCCTCAGAACATGCCACCTCAAGTATGCAGCCTTGCCATATTGATTATACAGAGGTACAGACATTTGAGAAACAACAGACATAGGAATCATAGGAATGACTCTCTGCCCTCCCTCTTCTGCCCAAAAGCAAGTCATAAAATTTCCCACTAGAAAGGTGCCTTCCCTGGACCAGAAAGAGAAGAACATCATTATCACTAGACTGGGAACTGATGCCGGAATGGGCCTGGACAAACACCTACTAAAATAACCCTGATCTTCCATTCATTCCCTCATATAGTTCATCATCCCACAATTTACTACCTTTAGCCCAAGCCGCTCTGCCTCAAAAACATTCTCAAAATTTACTTTTCTTTGTGTAAAAAGATATATAAGCTTCTGAACCTAACAGTTTTTGGGGTATCTTTCTTTTCCTTCTGAAGACTCCTTTGTACATGTAAAAATATTAAATAAATTGTATGTTTTTCTTCTGATAATTTGTCTTAGGTCTATTAAATTCTTAGGCCAGCCACAGAACCTTAGAGGGCAGAAAGTTTTCCCTCCCCTACATTATTTTAAATAGTGTAAAGACATCTCTGCCCACTCTCTGTAGGCATAATGAGTCACATGCAGGTGAGCATCCACACTGTCTTGGGGTTCCCAGAGGCACAGTTCACACTGCAGAGGCCACATTGAACCCACTGAGGTGGGAACTGAGGGTCCCAGACAACAGCATTAGAAGCTTGGAGGTGGGGCTTCCTCCCTGGAAACCAAGCTCAACTTTAGTTTACTGCCTGTTTAGGTGACTTTGTTTGAGCGACTCTATACTTGACCAGCCTGCAGTGAGGATAAAAGATAGGGGTGGAGGACAGAAAGGGAAGAAATCTTGCGAGACACAATTCCCTGCCCAGGCTTGTGTCAAAAATCCAAAAAACCGCCTAATTGCCTGCTTCTAATTTACAGCAATGTCTCATGGCTGACTCTGATTCTTCCCAGATAATCTGAGCCCCACTAGAAATGAATTTGGCTAGTTCAGGGAGGTCATGCCTTGGTGTCCCTGTCCCTGTAAACATGGGCAGGGATAGGAGGCCAGGGCCCACTTCAGAGCAGAGTTTGGAACAGGGAAGGACTTCCCTGCTTTACATAGGCTGGCATTTTAAAAAATCATGCAAAACTGAAAATGATTTAGTACAATCAACAGTGAAATGTTATATTCCAACCTTTGCCACATTTTTGGTTGCATCTACAAAATCTGCCTTTGCTGTTGCAGTGATTTTTTTTTTCTTTTTTGAAATGTCATCCTTCACTTGTGCTCACCAGAATAAACTTAAGCCATTGAAAGGCCATTAGCAGCTGAAGACAGTGTGCAGACCCTACATTTCTGCCTACAGCAATGTTTTTTAGAGTAGTTTTCTCTGAAAAGTACTCAGAATACTTTGAAAAAGCATTCAGATTCTGCTATTTATTTCCAAAATGTTTATGCAAGATACATATATAATGGCAGGAATTGAAATTTATATCAAAGCAATAGGGCACATGCCTGGAGCCTGCTTCAGCCTCTAATATCTTCTGCCTACATTCTGTTTCACATCTGAGTCTTTCAAGGGAACTTTCCAGTAGTTGTTGAAGTCAAGCAGTTGTCATAATAGACTATATAGTTCGAAGTCTGAGACTTTCTGTTCTCCCAAAGCTAGGATCACCAAACACCCACAGTCCAGCTCACAAGCATAAGGCGTTCCTTAATTTAAAGTTGGCCACACACATAAATAAGATGACTTCAAATTCCTGAGTGTTGGCTCAAAGCTCGGTCTTTAGCTGCCTGTCTTTTTTGCAATGAACTGTCCTTGACTAGATTCCAGAGTGATGGATGCTTAAAGACAGGGTGACAGGCTATCCTTAGAATGACAGCCTCAGCCTGAGGTCTGGAATTAGAATGGTCTTCCCTCGAGTTTCAATGTAATTGTTATTAGAGTTGTTTACAATGTTTAATGCTATCTGTACTCTTCCCCGACTCTAAGGAAAATGTGTTTGACTTAAAATACTGTCAGATTTTCCCAGCTTTAAAAATAATGGTCGGGCGTATACTAAGTTCTGCTTGATTTAAAGCTTTTCCACTGACCTGACATATCTGGCCCAGGGCTGGGGAGATCCGCGGTTGTCTCCCTTGCTTTCCAAATGGCCTTGAATGGAGTAGCTGTTGTGCGTGGAAACAGAACAAATGAAACTGTTCACTTATTTCCTTCCCAGTATTCTTAAGAGAAGCTGCCTACAAATTATTTATAAAGACAGTTGCAGGAAAATCCCTTGAATTTGTTTCACTCTCCACTTAAAATTGGATGGGGTTGGATGGAGTCTGGCTGAGGAAAACCCTTACTTGCAGGGAAAATGAAGTAACCAAGGCTTTTTTCCACCTCCAGCGACTAGCTTCTACAGCTACCACATTTGGTTTTGCTTTCCTCCCAGGTTTTGTTGCCCACACATAATAATGTGTTGCAAAAAGTGCTTGCAAGCGTAAGCACAGGCATGCATACCCATTGTAAAGGCAGGAATGGCCACTGAGCAGGTTTTCTGATCCCATGCCGACCGGGTAAAGGAGGAGTCAGAGTCCTCAGTGGTTTTTTGCAGGTCTTTTATTGGGGTTCACCAGCCCCCCAGCAAGTCTTTACTCTATCTGGGCTCTCTGGCGTTCGTTCTGCTGCTTCTCGGCTTCTCTTTCGGCTTCGGCTTCGGCTTCGGCTTCGGCTTCGGCTTCGGCTTCGGCTTCGGCTTCGGCTTCGGCTTCGGCTTCGGCTTCGGCTTCGGCTTCGGCTTCGGCTTCGGCTTCGGCTGCTGCTGCTGCTGCTGCTGGCGCCCCCGTGACGCCGCCCTTAAAAGCCCAGTCTTAGCCCAGGTGAATCACATCTACCTAAGCCCACACCCTATTCCAGGTGCCCACCATCAGGCATCCATTCAGGAGAAGGATCCATCATCTCTCCTGATGGCGGGAGGGCAGAAAAGCCTGACATTTTCTTTACCCTACACCCATGATTACGGACACCCGGGTCAAGACACCGGAGAGGAGTGGCACACATCCCTGTAAGTGTCGATGCCCAGCTGAAGATCATTATGAGATGGAGATTACCAGAGTGAAAACAGAAGAAAAGCCAGAGACAAGCCAGGCTGGAGAGAGGAGATCACCTGCCTCCCTGCCGGTCTCTTCCTGCTTGCTGGTCTGCCAGTATCTGGCCCCTGTTTCCGCATTAAAGGTATGTCAGCTCTACCAAGAACTCCAAAATTCTCATTTCCATTTCCCCAAATCAACAATGAACCTGCCAATCCTGGGCCTGGGCTGCCCCCTACACAGAACCCCACTTTCCAATTTGTTGAGTGCAAAGCCCAGTGGACGTGCCACTGACAGAACAAGCTGCAGAGCTGGGTCCTGAGGGGCATGTCACAGTGCACCTCTCATAGGGCACCAGGGAGACTCATTCAGATGTGCAGGATGCTTTTGAAATTGCATGTGCACTTATAATGATTCTGTGGGAGAAAATTAAGTACACACAAATGTACATGAAGGCAAAAGAAAAAAGTCCTTCTTAGCCTTGAGAATTCTGCCAAGGACCTCCTATGCCTATGATGCCCTGGAAGTTTATATAAGGGTTTAACCCATTTCTTATTTTGGAGATCACAGAAAGCCCACTTATGGCAACTATATGTTTAAATGGAAAATGCTTTTCAGGGTCTTGTCAGTCCCAGCTACCAGACAGCCAAAAGTTTGCTCCCAACGAAAGGCCTCACTTGGTAGGTACAGGCGGGCATAGGCCTTGCAATTCAAGTGCGGTCAGGCAACACCTGCTAATGATCTTGAACAATGCCCATCATAGGGAGTTTGAACTTAGAGGACTCTCAGAACCCCTTCCTCCCTGCTCTCTGCAAATATGAGCTGGCTCAACTGCCTCCTAGCACCCCTGCCCCCTGCTTGTTGGTCTGCCCATTTCTGGAGATGCAGCGATCACCTAAGTCCCAGGGAACTAATATTCCACTGGGAGAAACAGACAACAAACATAAGAATATGTAATTAGACGTAATTACATCTTAGCTTAGGCTGCTGTAACAAAAGTACCACAGACTGGGTGCTGATAAGCAACACACATTTACTTCTCACTGTTCTGGAGACTGGAAGTATGAGATCAGGGTGCCCAAATAGGCAGTGTCTGATAAGACCGTGTCTTTTCCTAATTTATAAATAGCAACCTCACAGGGCAGAAGGGAATAGACAGCCCTCTCAGGCTTCTTATAAAACACTACTCCCATTCATGGGGGCTGCATTATCATAACCTAGTCACTTCCCAAAGGCCCTGCCCCCCTCATGCCATTACATTGGGGGTTAGGGTTTTGACATATGGATTTGGGGGAGACACAAACATTTAGTCTATGGCAGATAGTAACTGTCCTTAGTTTCAGGCTTCATAGACGGATCCCACAGCTAAATCACATGACTTCTTAGTGGATGGTTTAGTCTTACCCAGTGAATGTCCTTGTCCTTTTGTTCAACAACCTCTTAAAATTTCTCTGTGCTATTGACTTGTTGACCACGCAAATAAGTGCTGGAGAAAGGACAATAGTGTCCTCCTTCCCACTTGGTGGTGGTCTCTCTGCTCCCCAGAGAGAATCTCTACCACAGCCAGACCCCGATGTCTATTAACATCACAGGCTGACCGCCACTCATCTCTGCTGCTCACACTCCCTTCACCTGAGAACTTAAATCCTCTCCTCAGAGGCTTGGTTCTAGTCAACCTCCTCCAGAAACATTCTCAAACAATGCACCTGCAGCATCTGGGCACTCCAGGTCTGCACTTTCTTATAGGACACATTTTATACTTGTAAGCCATAGTTCACCAAGATGATTAAAAATTTTCCACAAGACCCATATACTTACACATACAAGTGCAGCTTGTTTAATGACATGAACATGAAGTCTGAATCAAAGCAGTTAGTATAAGTGTTTAATTGGCAGGATTAACTTTATAACCTTGCAGAAGTCATTTAACTTCTCTTCACCTCATGTTTTTCACCTGTAGAGCTGGGAATCTATTTTCCCTACCCCCTTATGGGTGATGGTAAACAGGACTGACACGGCACATTCATACTGACACAGCTCCACTACTTGTTGAAATAGTAAAATACTCCCATATCAGTTTATAAATGCCACTTCCTTGTGAGTGAGAAGCAGCTGGATGCCCATATCTCCCCCACTGCCATCACCACCAACACTTTCCACAATTCAGCAACTAAGAAGAAGGATGGGGGTGAGGGATTGTAACCCTACAACACACTTCTACATTATGACTGGTTTTACCTAGTAGCATTCAGACTGACAAATACTTTTTAAATTACATCTGCTTGTGAGCATCTCCATTCAGACTCATCACATAACTGTTCCAGGTGCTCTATTAAGTGCTAATGATACAAAAGAAAAAAAACAAGGCCTTCAAAGGCAGCCCATTCAAATAGATGAATATGTAAATAAAATGCAGCTGATCAATGTTTTGGTTATCTACTATTATGAAACAAACTCAAACTTTAGTGGCATAAAGGAATAATAAGTTCTTCAAAAATTTAAACTGAGACATATCATATAATCCAGCAATTCCACTTCTGAATACATAGCAAAAAAAGTGAAAGCTGGACTCGAACTGATATTCACATATCTTTGTTCATACCAGCATTATTCACAATAGTCAGAATATATGAACAACAAAACTGTCCATAAAGAGACATCATAGAAATGAATCTATAAACAAAATGCAGTCTATGGATAAAAGGAATATTATTCAACCTTAAAGAAGGAAATTCTGACAAATGCTACAACATGGATGAACCTCAAAAACATTATGCTAAGTGAAATAACTTTTCTATATAAAAAAGGATAAATATTGCATGATTTATTTCTATGATGTACCTAGAATAGCCAGTTTCATAAAGGAAGAAAGTACAATGGCAAATGAGTGCCAGGGACTAGATGAAGGGGATGTAGGGAGTTAGTATTTAAAGAGTACAGAGGGAAAATGAAAAAATTGTAGAAACGGATGGTGATGCTGGTTTACAGCAATGCTACTTCAGTGGTTAAAATAATAAATTTAGTAATGTATATTGTACCACAATTAAGAAAAAAATTATTTCTTTTGTTCATAAATTTACAATTGAGCAAGCCTCAACAGGATGATCTATCCCTACTCTGTGAAGTCTGGGATGGCAGGGAAAACCTGAGTAACCCCATCCCTTCATCGGACCATCCTGGGGCCTCTCCATGTGTTCTCTTTCACCATGGAGGCCTCAGGTAGTCAGAGCACAGCATCACTTCCAAAATCTATTGGTACAGAAGTCTCAGAACCCACCCAGATGCAAGGGGTAAGGGTGTGGGGGAACTGACACCCATACTTCTTCATGGAAGGAGTTTCAAAAATGTCTTGGCCTTTTTTATTGTACCATAATGTGACAAGGGAAGTATGTACACAGTACTGAAGTCATGTGACAAGATGACAATCTGGAGATTCAGGGAGATTTTTAGGGAAAAGGAGAAGGTGGCATTCATGATAGCATAATTAATCTGAAACTATCCTACTAAAATCTAAAATGTTCCATCTACACATTATCAACAATGGTGACAATAATGAATTAAGACAAAGTTTTGTAACTGCTTCCCAGTTGATAATGTATGCAGACTTGACTCTCACCCTATCAAATTTCTTAAAGGACTCTGGGCTACTAACCTGGAAGTCCTCTCTGTGTAGTGAGATGTATATGCATTTCAGGAACCAAGGACCCTGCACATGTTGTCTAAATGGGGTGCCTTACTTCATGTGATACTCTATAGCAAATTAAGAACCAGCAAGCATTGTATGACACTGTATGCAAGGCACTCCTCAGTGAATCATCATCATTATGTTCTAACACAACCAATTCATTTTATGCTAATCAGAGCTAAGTGAGTACTCAAACCATTTGGCAAATTTTTTTTTTCATAATCACAGTGCAAAAAATAAAGAAGTCACTGAATCAAATGAGGTTCTGATGGCTCTCAATAAATGGTTGTTTTATATATATTGACCCTTAGTTATCTTACGAGAAGTCTTTGTTGCCATCTACCTTCATTAGCTATAAAATTCATTAAAACTAAAACTAATGTAGAAAGACTATACCGGTTTAAAAAGGAAGAAAATGAAAACATCAATATAAAAGCTAAAAAAAATCCTTTCCACCTCACTTTTAGCCATCCAACTTATTTTTAGGAGGAACTGTTTTAAGATGGTTCTGGCAATTTCAAACTTTGGCGTTCTCACTTAGTTCTGTTGGACAAAATATTGAAGTCAGACATTGACTAAAACCTGGACAGAGCAGTAAATATCATTTTCACAAAGGTCACCCGTAAAAAGGGTCCAAGAATAAAGAAAATAGGACTTAAGTCCTATTCTCTCTTAAGCTTGGTTAACTAAATGATCATTGAAATCAATGAAATTTTTGTAATCAAAGAAAAATCTGACTCCTAGTCCACGTGTCTAGTTATACTGGATGCTATTTTTGAGTGAATATGATATTATATTGTCGTAAGGATACCTCTTGTTAAATTCCTTTTGAAATACTTGGAATCTTTACGTCCAAATATTTTCTCTACTTCCACAGATATTAGCTACATCAATATTATGTGCAGATATTGTCCTAGGTGCTAAAGAGTCATTTATGGACAAAGAAGTCTTGGTTTCTATCCTGAAGGAACTTCCACTTAAAGGGTTATAGACATAATTAAGGTTAGTACTGGCAGAACAATGTAAGTGTACAAGCAGGCCTTGTGGCAACAGTGAACAAAAAAGAATTCTAATACATCAAGTGTGTGTGAAAAAAGCAAAAATCATCTTTACTGCTTCTAGTTTCTGTTGCCCAATTTCTAAGGATTATTGGATAGCATGAAAACAGAGCAACAATAAAAGGATCCCAGTAGAATGTGGCTAGGTGAGGTTTCAGACATGGTTTAAACTTTAACCAAAACTATCACCAGAGCCCCTGGAAAGTAGCCGACAGAAGCAATAGGGTTTTAGGAGAAAGCTATGGTGGCGGGTACTGTCATTTCACTGCACTTAATTAGCACAACTGCCCCTTCAGTAGAGGTGACCATGAATCCCATTTTAACCAATTAAAGCTCAAAGTGGTCTCCAGAATTGCCACACACTTGTCAGGGACCAAAGAGGGACTGGAGACTCTTACCTCCTCCAAAGTTTATGCTTTACCTCAAGGGAATGTGTAAAAGTGGGCTTCTAAAGATACCTGCAGAGTCCCCACCAATGCAATTGCTGAAGGAATGCTAGTAAACCCAACTCAGATGAAGCATTTAATTTTTATTTTTGCATTAAAATGGGACATATGAACTGTTACGCATTCCATCACTGACTTTATACACATTTGTAAGTAGAATAGTGTATTTGCAACACACAGATCAGAAAGCTAGGAAAACCATACCAGCCATTCCAACTGAAGGATGCCAGTTATAGACTTATCCGCCACCTTCCATCTTGGTTGTGTGGCTCTGGTGGGGACCTGCAAAACCCCTTTGTCTATTGGTCCTACTTAGGGCTCTGCCAATAGGAGGAACTAAAGACATCCTGCAAGACAGGAGGAACAGAAAGGCAAAGTCTTGTCTTCTGTCCAATGCCTAATTGGTGTCCATAATCACAGTCTTCACTCCAGCAGCTGTTGGCACCATTTTGCTGCTTTTTTTCCCAGTGGCTCTCCTGGAACCAGCCACTTGTATCTCCCTGGAGCCCCAGTCAGCAGCTTCTCCTTTTCTGAGCTTGACAGGGCCTTTCTCTAGATTCTCCTTTTTTTTTTTAATATTTATTTATTTATTTATACAAGCACTGGGTACAGTCAGAAGCACGGGAGGGTGAGAGAATTCACCAGAGCCAGAGCTGGGAACAGAACAGGCAGACTGACGAAATACACTGCTGAGGAGAGCAGCAGGCAAGATAGGAGAGGTCTGTCGCACCATGTGGGACCCTCGCCGGCAGCTGGGGATCGAACCAGCATTGCAGAGGCTGCGGGCAGCTTTGCAGCCCAGCTCTCAACCACTGCACCACCAGGGAAGACCCCCCTCAAGCTTCTAGATTCTAACACCCCTAATTTCTTCCCTTTGTTCCTCTGACTATTGGGATAGTAATGGCTTTGTAATGACTTTCTCTGTTACATCAGTGTCCCCTTTTGCTGTTTCTGTTCTCTAATATTTGTTTAACCAATGCCTTATACAAACTCTCTCTCTTGAAAATAACTGGTCATTTCTACTAAGGGAAATAAACACACATTCTATGACAAATTCTACTCCTGAAATTCCAGGCAAGAGAACTGAGTGCATGTTTTTAAAATGTTACTAACAACATTATTCCTAATAGCCCCAAACTGAATATAACCCAAATACCCATCAAGATAGGTTGGGTAGTTATTATATACATATCCCATATAGTGGAATATTACACAGCAACAAAAGGGGAAAATCCCTGCTTCATTCAACATTAGTTAAAACATTAGGTACAAGAAGCCAGATACAAAAAATATATATACTGTGTGATTCCATTTATATGACCTTCAAAACCAGGCAACACTGATGTAACAGACATCAGAAGAGCACTTATTTTGAGCAGCTATCAATTGGATTTTTTCTATCTCTTGATCTGGGTGATGGTTTATCCAGCTGTACATTTAAGATGTGTGTGCTTTACTGTGTGTAAGTTCTAATTCAGTAGAAGATAAATATAAAATGATTCAGTCTAAATGGTTGTTGACTAAACCCTGATTGGTTCAGAGAGATGCTAGCTAACTGGCAGATCAGAAGGCAGGGTGGGAATAGTCAAACCTAGTAGAAAGAGAGCAGTGAAAGAAATCCTGCTAATTCACAAAGCAAGGTGCAGAGAATTAAGACAAGTCACTTAGGCATTACCAAGAGTAGTTCTGATGGTGTTGATTCACGGGCCATACAAAGCCAATTCTGTGCAAGTCTCCTAAGCAACCTGAAAGTACATGAAATTAAGACTAACCCATGTAAAGCTGATTGCTTATTGAAACAAAAATAAGAAAAGTCTCCTAAACTAGATGTCAAAGATCTCAACATATTTGACATATTTTGTCAATATACACTATGTATTTCTCTATATTGGTTAAAAATATCTAAACAGAATTCTGTGCGTCTCATGAAAGCCTGTTGAATACTACTAACACTATTTTATGTTATCCTTTGTCCCTATACCAGCCCTAGGAGGTGTGTATTATTAATCCCCTCTGAGTATACTCAGCTTCAGAAAATTAAAGCTCACACTGAAGGTCACACCCTAAATGGTAGAGATGGGTCATGTGATTCCAGAAGAAGCTAGATGGAACCAGTTATAACTGAGACAAGTAAAGCTGAGCCCCGCAAACAAACTCTAGTTTTTTAAAAAAATCATCAAAAATTGAGAGCAGAATCTTGGATGAGATAACCTCATATAATAAGTTATTTCTGTTTCAAATTTTCCTGTGATCATTCTGTACACATATGTATCCACACATGTGGTAATTTTATATACATGTTACAGATGGCAATCAGTCTTCTACAGCTGTTATGTCTACTGAGTAAATAATGTCTTGTGTAACCTATGATTTTTCTAAATGGAAAGACCTACATTTCAAGATGCTTGAAATTGAGATGCAAGTTTTATGTATTAAAATCAATCTTAGGCTGCCACCATAAACTTTTTACCCCTTTTGTCATCTCTTATTTAAAATGTATTTTAAGGGCCTCCCCGGTGGCGCAGCGGTTGAGCGCTGGGTTGCGAAGCTGCCCGCGGCCTCTGCGGCGCCGGTTCGATCCCCGGCTGCTCCCCGGCCACCAGAGGAGGGTCCCACATGGCGCGCAGACCTCTCCTGCCGCCCGCTGCTCCCCTCAGCAGTGTACTTCGGTCCTTCTGCCTGCTCTGCTCCCCGCTCTGGCTCTGGTGAATTCTCTCACCCTCCCGCGCTTCTGACTGTACCCAGTGCATGTATAAACAAAACAAACAAACAAACCAGCAAACAAATAAATAAAGCATGCCTCTAAAAAAAAAAAAAAAAAAATGTATTTTAAGCATTAATTTTAAATTTCTTATTCTTTATTTGAGTATAACTTCTTCAGTTATGGATATAAATGTTGAAGGCATGCTCAGATTTAACTTGTGAAAAGCAAAATGATCCTCACAGCCAAGTCTTTACATAAAACTTTGTAATTTTATCTAAGAGTTACTCTGTCACAGTGCTGTGAAATTATAGTTAATATTCAAAATTACCTAACATCTTAGACAGTAATTACTGTTTTTCAAGGGTTTTATTTTTCCATTTTTTCACTGATAAATGATTATATCCAGAATATCAGGAGGATAAAGGAAAATAAATGCAAATCAAAGTATAAAAACATATTTACTTAGCACATTGTTATAATTTTCAGAAGTTAATAATTTCTAGTATTTTTGTCAGCTTTCACTTACTCAAACTTAAACTCATTTGAATCACAACATTCATATTTTGAATTAAGAAAAAACTTTCAAGAGTAAAGACGTTTTCTGTATAAGTGCTTTGGAATAAATGGGCTGAATAAATAGCTGATCTCCAGTTCTTAAAAAAAAGGTAGAAAGTAAGAGAGGATGGCAGGATGGACACGTCCTCAAGTTTCTACCACCTCATTGAGAAGAAATTAAGATTGAGAGATGAGTAATAGTGCTTCATTTGCTCACATGATTTATTCCTCTTTGAAATATTTTGGCTGCCCCTTTTAAACATGAAAGGGGCTCTAACACTTGAGCATAAAGTCTTTGCTGTCCCTTGTGGTTAGCTCCAGACCCACATCCCAGGCTCCCAGACCCTTTTTTGGGCAGGCTCCCGGGGAGTCTGCACAATTCCCAGGTTTTTTAAAACTACTGCCACTCTGTGCCTGGAGAGGCCTCCACTCAAGATCAGGCGACTTCCTTGGTGGCTTTGATTTTCCTCTTGCTCAAGTGACCAAGAGAAAGAACAAAATGGGGAAGTGATCACATTTGTTTAAATCTTATAAAGTTCATTTAACTATAATTATTGATATAGTATTTACTTAGAAGTATCAGCAGGTCCAATAAGGCTGGTAGGTGTCAGGATGCCCCCTTCAACCCTAATGAGTAATAGTGTCAGTTTGATTTTTCTGCCCATTGTAACCCCTCTCCTCAAATTCCAACAAGCTCTCCCAAGCACATACTTTGAGAAATCTGCACTGGATCACATTATACATTTTAGTACTGCAATTCTTGACTTGAGAAAGAACAGGCTAAGTTCATAAGAAGTCTCAATTTTAAAGTCCATTAAAAAGAACAAAACTTATTCCTTTTAAGCATTTAGAAAGTATAATGTGCTTGCTTAATCTAAATGCCTTTAATTAGGAATTTGCAGAATCAAAGTCTCTGAGAGAAAAAAGGAACTAAGTGTCAGTGCTATACCAGTGGTCAAACTGAGCTAAGGGTGGATTATTCCAAACTCTAATCCCAATTTTTAGTTCCATGTATATTTTTCTCACCTATGACCAGTCCATTTATGGACATCTGCCTTGATTTTCCTCACCAATTTCATTCTAAAACATTGATGGAAATGCTCAGGAAACACTTCTGAAGGAAACTCAACTCCCAATTAGTAACATAACAAGGAAAAAAATATGGTTCACAGACTTCATGAAATAAAACTCTGCAATCTTGAAAAAATGAACTCCAGGTAAATTTCATAGATGAAATATTTTATTAGTCAAGCATCTGGGAAGGTAATCAGTGGAAATTAGCTTGAAGGTGAGCATTGCAGAGTAAAATATGCTGAATCAAAATGCATTTGTCTTAATGATATTCTTCCCCTTTGGATGTTGATATCTTTGTAAAATTTTAACTTTTCTGGTCGAAGAAGCGAAGATAGAAAATGCAGTTTTGGACCTCTCAAATGGATGTGAAAAGCTGGTTGATTTCTTCTTCCTTGAAGTCAAAGGTCACACATTCCTATACACAGGGATACAGAATTCCCCTAGAACCATTATGAGCCAACACTAAGATTTAGACACAGAAGAAAGTATGCAACAGTCAACTCTTTCCCTATCTGTAAGTGCTCCTTCTCCCCTGCAACAGACTAAAATATTTCAGCAACAAAAGTTTACTTAAATAATGTATTGGAACTTTACTTTGTGAACTAAATTTCTTCACTTTTCATAACAATTGAAAGGGTATAATGTTGCATTAGGTGATACTATATTTTTGAAAGACCAGTAGCATTCACTAAATGAACAACTTATTTCATTTATTAAAGTGCACTTTTACCTTAATCATATTTAATTACCACCTAGAAAAGAAGAAAAAAATAGAGTGATTCTTATATAAATCATCATTCTCCATCCTTCTATATTTAAAAAAAGGCTGTCATAGGTGTAGCACAGGAAGTCCTGCACTGGGAAAGGATGATCTTGATTAGGGATTTTCAAGTTATGACCCAATGGCCGAATCTGCCCTCTGGCTCTCTGCCTGTATTTGTTTTTGTTTTCTAGAGCTTAGAATGATTTTTTCATTTTGAAATGCTAGTGGGGGAGAGGGAGAGAGGAAATAAAAAATAGAATATTTTGTGGCAGGTGAAAATGAAATGAAATTCGTATTTCAGCATCCATTGCTAAGGTTTTGATGAAACACATCCATGCTCATTTATTCATGTATTTTTTTTAGCTGTTTTGTGCTACAATAGCAGGGTGGCAGCAGGGCTGAATAGACCCTAGAAAATACATAGCCTGCAAAGCCTAAAAGATTTACTTTCTGGCTTTTCACTGAAAAAATGTTGGCCAGTCCCTAGAGTGTGTGATCTCTAAGGTCCCTTTCACCTCAAAGCTTCTGGGAATTTTATTTCTTCAAATAAGCCAGAATCCTCCATCAAAGATAATGTATGGACTACATATACTAATAATAGAACGACCACAAAAGAATTCTCTTTTGTGTTGTCAACATTTCTCATGGAATATGTAAAATAACTCACTTTAGACATAAACTTCTCAATTGTTAAATAGTACTTTAAAAAGGTGGGCTCTTGGTTCTTAGAAACAATATTTGATTTTTAGTAATTCTATTAACAGGTTTAATAGACCACCTGAAAAATTACCAAATAGAATGCAAATGAAAAAAACCCAACTCTCCTAGGAATTCATACCATAAAATATTTATTAATAAGTAAAATGATTTTTTCCCTGCCTTTGGTTATTTAAGAAAATTGAGTATCTTTTCTGATACCAATTACCAACAATGGTTTTACATTATTCAGCCAAAAGCTAGATATAAAGATGATAGACAGATAGATAGTAGAGATGACTGATAGAGAGGAGAACTGTGTGTATATGTGTGTGTAAAAGATGAATACTTTACAATAGTTTGTTTAATTACAAATCTTGGTTTGTTAGTAGGTGGAAATTTACTTGCACATTCTTAAATTATTTCTTATAACAGTACACAAATAAATTCATTTGAATATCATAATTCAGAACATTGTGATGAATGCAGTGCTTGTTTAGGATTCCAAGAAAAGGAAACTAACTTATTGGGGGAGGAAAGGTAATTATCTCTCTGAAAAGCTTATCTTTTGACTTAATAATTCATAAAGTCTAAAAAATGAGCCTTTTTGATAATGAGATTATAAAAAGCCTGGTGTTTTGCAACGTAAACCATATTAGTGGCTTAAATTTCATCTCCAGTCTCAGATTATGGCTGAAGAGCTATACTAAGTCTCATTATAAATCATTTCTTTGAATTTTTATAGGTAAAACAAGAAGAAGTTTTGTCACATCTAGACAGAAATGCTGATCTTCATTATAATAATAATTACTTGCACTTAGTATTATATAGATATGGGGGTAGAAAACCAGACAGAACAAAATACCAAGTCATACCACATGGTAAATTAAAAGTAATTTGGAGAAAAAGCAGGTGAGAGTTTATGATTTCAGCATAAAAAACACTGAATTACTTCTCAGATGTCAATGAAAAGTCAGAAAATTAGAAGCCATAGTAAAAGAGATGAATGGTTTTATTACTACACCACCCACTACTTCAAGATTAAAATAATCCCAGAGTTCTGAAATGTCACTAGTTAGTGATACAATCTGTTTCTTTTTAATGTAGAAAATCACTTTGTAATAAGATCTCTACACAGAGTAAAAAAGCACAAAATAGACCAAAAAAAACCACACAAAAATAGACAAAAAATATATATCTTTTTACAATGAAATTAAGATGTGCCTGTGAAATATTGAGATCAATGATTAATCTCAGAGTTAAAATCAGATTTCCATTTATAATAACTGTGTTCCTTTTGTTTTTCCCTAAACTTTGGATGCTTATTTAAAAAACAAAAACAAAAACAACTGTCCCAGGTAAAGAGAGGGAACAGGAATTCTGATCTTGTACAGTAAAAAAACAAAAAGAAATAATAACAATAAAAATCCTTAATCTATCAGTTTACAAAATTCCTTTGACAGTCATACCTCAAGGGCACTTAAGGGCTCAAGCATTTGCCACACAACCATCAGCAATACAAGTGATGCTCTTTTCCCATCATCAGTCATGCACTAGGATGAAACAGATCCAGAAATGCTAATTTGGAGAGACATTTCATACAGTTTGGGGGAAAATGAAGTCATCCAAAAGAATCGTGCTGTAAACACCATCAACATGCTCACACTTGCACTTGGAGTGTCCTTCCCAAGTCCACAGCTTCCCTCTTTCCTTGTGTCCTCTATAGGATCCCCCACTCCCCAAAGCACCTTATGTTACACGGTCACAGCTGGGTACATCTTCTGTTCACTGTTAGTGTGAGGGAAGGGAGCCTGGATCTGCCTGTAGCCCGTTTGCAGGCTGTCCATGAACGGGGGCACAGGAGTCATGGGCACCGAGTCATGCTGCACCGTGTACCCCACATATGGAGGATGCAGGTATTGTCCTTGATGGGGCACAATTTGAGTGGCCTGCTGACAGTTCAGCACAGAGAAATTTGTGGGCATGTTGACATATACATTGTTCATGGTCCCCTCGGGCAAACAGCAGTTGGTCTGTGACCTTGTTGGGGGTGCCCGGGCCCCTGAGTTGGCACTGGAGCTGGAGCTGGCGGCTGTGCTGGACTGGCGGGAAGATGACCCTCGTGAAGTGCTGGCGCTGGGGATCATGGGGATGGTCTCCATCAAGCGGTTTCCTCCTGGGGCCCGGCTCTGCTGGGGCTCCTGCTTAGGTCGGAGACATCTACAGCAACATGCTGCCACAAGTGACCCCAAGATGATGAAGGCGACAAACACGGACCCAACGATGAGGAATGGCACATAGATGGGGACTGAAGAAAAGGACAGAAGCATAACATTATGACTTACTGTAAGAATGCAGTAAAAGTCAGTGACTAGCAGTAGACATGTATTAATGAGCGACATTGATCCCCATAATTGAAGGACCTAGATGGAGTCAATTTGTTCGTTCATTTGCAGCCCATAGGAAACACTATTCTTTATCAAGTGCTTTGGGATAGATGTTAGAGCTCTAGCATGGTCGATCAACCCCTAAAGCAACTGTTAATATTTATAGCTAGACTCAGCAACTGCAATACTGCCTGAGATAAATATCCCATTTAGCAAATATAAGATTTAATGTTTTAAGGCTGTTAGAATTCTAAAATTCTTATAATAACTGAAATGCCCAAACTTAAGTCTGCCCTAATAGATAGTTGTAGCAGTCTGCATAGAAATGAGTTTAAATTACTTATGTCTTTTTTCTTCCAGAAAGATATTCATTATTTTTTAACAGGTTTCTCTTTCATTAGCAAATAAATCATAACTTTAGGTCAAACTCTAGCCACAACCATTTCCAAAAAGAGTCTGTAAGGCACAAAGGGAAAAACAAAGGGAATCCTTATCCTTGCTCCTCTGCCCTCCTTCTCCCCCTCCCCACAAGTAAAGGCTGACTTTGGGTGGTAGGTTTAGTTTGGGGATTTGGATGATAGAAAGCTATTTTGACTTGTGTGGAAGGAAGTCATTCTAGGCAGTAGGTCAGCATGAAACAATGTACAGAGGATAACATTCTGAAGTAACAAGACATTTGTTCCAGGAAGAAGGTGCCCACAGTGAGCCAAGACAACTCTCCGGCAGGACCAGGCTATCTGAGGTGGAGTGGACACACCTCGAGTGATGACACTGGTCCTGTGTGAAGAACTATCAGCAAAGTCTGCAGAACATTAAGCAACAGGCATCATATTTAACACGTGAGTTTTATTCTGAAAAAAAAAATAAAGCTATGAAAGATAAAAGGAAAAACTTCATTAACATGGGTAATGAGCTCTAATTTTAAGTTATTTTACTAAAAAAAATTCTTTTGGGAGTCATGCAGATAGCAATACTGAGCTTTCAGAGGCTAGACACACTGGCCAAGCCGACAGCAGTGGAATGCCTCTGAACCACTTCTGGGGAATTCCACCCTGCATTACCAAGAACCCATGTTTTCTGACGTGTTCCAGTCCATGTCCTTGACTATCTGGAAAATACACGAGGGCAGGGATGGGGCTTCCTGGTCTTAGCAAAGCACAGTGCCAGCTCAGGGCAGCACTTTTAGAAGGAGCCCAATTCTCCTGGATCTGAGGGTAGATACATGATACCCTTTGTCCACTAGAGTCAAGCCTTTCCAATCATGCTCCTGTATCTGCCCTAGTGTTCGGGAGTCTGTGATTATAGAATATAGCACCACAGCAATTCTTGGAGGAAAAAAAATGCCTAAAAAAGTAAAAGGCACTTTATAAGTATTTAAACAAAGGCTGATAACTGAAGATCGCCTTAGCCTTCAATGTGAGCAGAGCAAGTATCATATATATAGCACCCCTTCAGCAGGGAGAAACGCTATGGAGTTCGCAGCACAGCTGGTTTCTGACAGTAGCACTGTTCTAATTACACTATGACTTCAGGCGAACTACAGCTTAGTAGAGAAGTAGAAGCTGGGCTTTTTCCTATGCACACTATAAATATTTCATTCTCTAAGATACCAGCCCTAAATATGCTATCAAGAAATAAACAAATAATAGTAAACACACACACAAATACCCCAAACATTATAGCAAAAACTAGCTGAAACCAGTCTAAGCCCACATAATGAATATGAGGGAGAAATAACTGTTCTCTTTCCAGGATTTTTAATTGGAAGTGTAAATAACTACACAGGGGTAAAGAATGCAGTACTCCTATAAGCTCTTGGCACTGCTTAATTAGGCATATTGTCCTTCTTGACTGCAGCAGAGAAGTGAAAGGAAAAAAATTTTTAGGAAAAAGAATTTAAAGTAGAATGAAGCAGCACCCTAGGAGGTGACATAGCATCACGAAAAGTCTGCTGCTTACTGATTTCCCCACATTCATGACCACTCTCTGGAGACCATTAACAAGCCCAACTTAACAGACAGAAACATCATGGTAGCAATTCTACTTTTGGCTCATTTCTTAAAGCTTTTTTTCCACGACCACACACCCTGCAAGGCTGAGTTGGCCTTTAAGAAAGGGCCTTTTCTGGAATTATCCTCAGTTCCCCTCTCTTCAGATTCGAGGCAACAGAACAATAGGAGTAGTATGCTAATAAAATGCTTGGCTGCAAAACCAGGCAGCACTGAAAGAAGCTCCCTCTTACCAGGCCTGGGGAGACAGCTCTCTAAGTACAGAAACCACTCACTGCCAGCCTCAGGTAGCTCAAACCCAAGGCTCAGGGTGTTGTTTAAAAAAATGCTCTCTTTAACATAACTAACCAGCTGCAGTAAAAGGAGAAGCCCCATCTGTGACGTCTGCCATTTGACCTCTACCCTCCGAAACTAAATCCTTCCTTCCTTAGACACACATACTGGGATAGGCACTGAAGGGGGACAATCTGGGAGGTTCTGAAAAGTGGAGGAGTCAGTGTCTTGTTTATTTTTCTATAACTTTAGCAATTTGAAAATATACATAGGGAAAAAATAGTAATAAGGCCACAAAGAGCATGATTAGGCACAGTGCTGACACAATAAGGAGAACTGTCCAGAAGCCAGTGGGGAAGAGATACAACCGCTGCGTGTGCGGAAGGATTAAGTCCCCAGGGTCCACAAAATGCATCACCCACGGTAAAGCACTGAAGAGCTGTCTTCCTTAAAGGCACTGCCCCTGCTCTCAGGCACCTCCAAACCTTGTACCCTGACTAGACGTTAGGCCTATGGAGACAAGACACATAGGAAGGGGCACAGAGGTCCCTGGACAAGAATGTGGATACGGTGTGCAGCCCACACTGCCTTAGAGGTGTGGCATTCCTCGGAAAAATCCAAGTCAAGCCACTCTTTAGGACTGTGAGCTGGTGCCCCAATCTGTACAAATTAAAGGCTGAGTCAGAAAGAAGGCACCACGTCCAGGTTTAAGGCACTTTTCTGAAATTTCAGCGTTCCTAATTCCTTTCACCTCTCCAGCCTCCCAGCTTCTCGCCCTTATGGCCAAACGATCTGTCTCCCCGTTTGCGCCTGGCCCCTGCCCGCCCTACCTGCGGAGCCGTCTGGGCCGTCTTTGTCCGCGCGGCCAGGTTCGCCGGCGCCCTGCTGGCGGTCGTTGTCGCAGCCGCCCTGGTCCAAGCGCGCCTCGGCGCTGGAGCAGCAGTAGCGCAACGCACAGCTGCCGCAGCAGATGGTGGCGTCCCCGCCGTCGAAGCGCTCGGGGCACTGGAAGCCGATGCGCCAGACGCCCTGCGCGTCCAGCCAGCCGTGGCAGTACTCGCCGCTGGCTCGCGCCCCCGCCGCCAGCAGCGAGGCCAACAGCAGCTGCAAGAGCGAAGCGGCGTTCCGAGAGGAAGCAGCGGACGAGCGCCGTCCGCCCCACATGGCACCACCCTGGGCGCGGGCGGCACGACTCCAGAGGGCACAGAGCGGTCCGGGAGTGGTGGCCCGGGCGACCCCGGTCCCGGCGGTCCTGAGGCCCGGACCTCTTCGCTCAGTGTCTCTGCGGCGCTTTCCGAGCGGGCCAGTGCCCTCTGCCGCGACGTCTGGAAGCCGTCCACACCGGGCTGCTGGACCTGGAGCTCCTAAGGCATCGCCTCCCTCAACTGGGTGGCCAGGTCCCCGGTAGGGACGGCCTTGAGATTGGACACTTGCTGATGGAACTCTCCGGGCGCAGAATCAGAGGGGCCCCCCGCTGCAGTCTCGCAGCCCCTGGACACAGAACTCTCCCGGAGCATCCCCGAGGGAAAGCTCACTCCGACGGGATGACCGTGCACGAGCCGCGGCCCCTGGAGCCAAGTCACTGGAGCCAAAGAGTTTAAACTTCGAGGTCGCGCGCACGAGTCCAGGTGCGTCCCCTGCTTTATGCCCTCCTAGCGCGGGGAGAAGGAGCCAAAAAGGCGGGCGACGCTCGCGGGGCTCCCCGCAGCAAGTGCAGTGGCTGTCCGCACTCGGGCTCCTTAGGTCCGACCTCGGTCCGCATGGCTCCAGCCGCGCCGCCCTGGCAGCCCTTAGGGCGACAGACCCAGCGCTCTCTTCCACCAACTGATGGTCAATCTTCCCGGCGCACGCGGCGACCCAGGACGCGGGCGAGGGTCCGGCGCGCCCCCGCCGCAGTCCCGGGAGCCTGCCGGGCTGGCGGCGGCCGCGGCTGCTGCTGGGCGCGGGTCCAGGCGCGCGGCTGGCCCCTGGCTCCCCCTTCTCCGCCTCTCCGGCTGCAGCGCGCTCCCACGGGCACTGGGCAGCCTCTGTCTGGCTCCCGCTCTCCTCCCAGACCACTACGCCCCTGGGAGGTGCGCACCGATGGGAGCCTCCCACGGAAGTTTCAGTCCTCGGGGCTACGGAAGAAGCTGAGCATTGCAGCCGCCCGCACCCGCCGCGCCCGGCACCCCGCCAGCTCCCACTCTGCGGCCGCGGCGCTGCGCGGAGCTCCTATTAGAGGCCCGCGGCTCCTGGCAGGCGCATGCGTGCTGCGCGGGCTTCCCCCCGCCCCTGGAAGCCCCAGACGCCCGAGAGCCCTTCACCTTGGTGGAGCTTGGTGTGGCCTGGGGCGCCGGGCTGGGGCTAGAGTAGACCACCGAGAAAACACACCTTAAATAACCTAGGCTTTGCTAACGCTTAACAGTAATGAGAAAGGCAAACTGAACTTGCTTACTGAGGATCTTTGTCACCCACAATTATTATGACTTGCTTCTCAAAACTTCCCAAAGGATTCTGATTTTGCAAACAATGGAGATGAACTCAGATTAAACTCTCTCTCAGCTTCCAGCAGCTAATGTTCTGGCCAAGAAGGTACAGACCCAGGTGAGGAAAAGCTCGGATGTTTGTGGCAGTGTTCCCACGCATGGCAGCTACATGGGAATTGCTGCCTCTGATGGGATCCAGGCTTCTACAAGGTAGAATAAAGAGAGTTCAGCAAAAACATCTCAAATTCGGCCTCTGCCTGGATGATTTGTGGAGCATTTTTTTTTTTTCTTTCTATATTTGGGCGTGGCAGTTTACTGGATTCAAGCAGAAAGGTGCCTCTGTTCAACAGTTGGCATTTGTGGTGTAGACAGCTGCAGTAAGGAAGAAAACAAGGTTTGGACAGACCAGAAATTCGGCTTTGATGAAGAAGAAATTAATAGCTTCTCTCTTTCGGAAGCTGAAACAACAGGTGCTGATACTATTAAAACAGCAGGGATTATTTTTAAAGAAACTAGTGGCCCTTCTGACGAGGTCTGGGAGTCAGCCAACCTGAAGTCTCCGTCAGTCCTACCAGTAAAGAAATCATTGCCTTTTGCTGACCTCTTTTTTCTCCAATAAACATACTGGACAGAAAGACAAATAAATGAATAAGTAAAGATAATAGAAGCACGCAAAAACTATAACTGGTCATGTGCAAGGTCAATTTAAGCATGTCACCTGGTGTGGGAAGGAAGGGAGGTAGGAAAAAAATCACCAAAAGAACAATGACTCTTAAAATTAAACCAGAAGAAGCTGAAGAAGACTCAGTTTTTCAGGCTGGGTCTCTTTCTTGGAAGATTCTATTAGAGAACATTCAATGAAGGCTTATGCTGTGCCAGGCACTGTGTGAAGAGTTTTACTTTCCTTGTCTCATTTAATCTTCACAACAACCCTATGAAGAATTCACAATTTCTATCCTCATTTTATTGATGAAGATTACCTTTCCAATCTAGAAAGATGGAAAGTGTCAGTTTGCCTGGACTGTACTTAGTTCTAGCCAACTCCCAAGCCTGCCCTCCACACACAGCTAGTCACCACGGTTTCCACTACAGAAAGGCCAGCATTAACTGTGAACTCCATACCAATCACCACATGGTTAGGTATCATTTTATTCTTGTGGCACCATGTATTTATTTGAGTAGTGTTCAGAGGTTTACATTTTATTTCTTTCAAAAAAAATTAATGCAAGAGAATGATACACTATCCTCTTCTCCAAAACCCCCACAAATTGTCAAAGTTTACGAAGGAAAAAAGTTGAATCTTTTCATATTAGAAATGATTTAATGACCTGGTAGTGCCACAGGTTAAATACAGCAACACTGATGAACTTAGAAGTGCAGAACTTAAAGCAAATTTATCTTCTTTTCCATTGTTGCATTCTTTTATTCCTTAAAGCTTAAGGAGAGGCCTGTTTCATAGCTACTTTATGTGGTGGTTGTCATCCTTGTCAGAGATTTTTTATTCTACTGTTCTTCCCTCTCATTTGTTTTCACTTTCCTTTGTGTATCAAGCATGATATTTGAAATTTTACAAAGTAAGTTGTCAAATACTTACTGAGCTTCTCTGTGGAAGGTGCTGCTGGGAAACATTTAGACAATCTTGTTCTTTCCACAGGAAATAAAAAGAAATTCCCTCACTGTCTTTAATAGACAGTCTAAAATAGTTTACTAGTCTTTTCTGAGAACTGTCACTGGTAATCATAACATACAGGTAGTAGTAATAATAATTTGTTATAATAAAATCCAAAGGTCAGGCAGTCTGTGAACATATATAAATACATGTGAAAGTGACCTCCTTCCTTTTAAAAAGCTTAATTCTATAGACATTAATAGCAAAAGTATATTTTCTGGTTATTTCACCGTTCCTTTTGTGCCTATATACATATGTGTATAAAATACAATTGATTCCAAAACAAACTTCTGGCATCTCTTCAGTAGTACAAATAGAAAGTTAGATACCTAAAGGACTAACTACTTGTAACTTTGCTAACTGGAATTGATACAAGTCATATGGATGTAATCATAGTTCGTTTAGCTGGCAATTCTAAAAGCTGCAAGATCTAGAGTGTTTTTTTGCAAGATCCAGCAAAAGCAGAAGGTCCTTACCCTGATACACAACAGTCAGTTTTCTGTTAAGGAACAATGGTTTTCACTAGGTTTTTTTCACTTCTTTCCCCTCCTCTTTTATGAAGAGGAATCGTATTGAAAATTCATATTTGGTTTACCAGAAGTTCTCTTAAGCGAAAATATTTGTGTTAACAGACGAAAACTCAAACTCAAACAAATATGTTAATTTATATTTCTTTTCATTTTGTTTTGTGGTTACCTAACTTCATCTGAAAATGAAAATGGTCATAAAAATTGAAAATATCCTTCTTGTTGCTTTTAAATGTTTCATCTTTCATTGTCCTGTTTTTTCTTGCAATTAATACATTGGCTTTTAGAAAAGTAATTTCCACATTTTAAATTGTTTTTCTTCTCATCTACCATTAATTTTAAACATTTACCAAAATTCTCTCCTTTCCCCACACTTGTCTCTAATCCCAAAGTTTTACTGAGCTTTTAACTGTAGATTGTGATGCTTACTGCTGATATATATGTATAATGACACAAATATATAGCTATATATTTATATATTGGAGATATGACATTAAAACTTATCCACCAAATCACATATCTGAGAGGAATCAAATATCCAGAATATATATGCTACTCAACAACAAAAAGACAACCACCCTGTTAAGAAACAAAGGACCAGAATAGACACTTCTGCAAAGAAGATATATAACCTCCAACAAGCACATGAAAAGATAAGCAACACCATTAATCATTAGGGAAATGCAAATGAAAACCATTCTGAACTATCACTTCATAGTTACTAGGACAGCAACAACAACAAACAGAAAATAAGAACTATTAGAGAATATGTAGAGAAATCAGAGCCTGTGCACATTTCTGATGGGTATGTAAAATGGTGCAATTATTATGCAAAAGAGAGAATTCCTTAAGAAGCTAGATACAGAAATATTATGTGACCCTGCAATTCCACTCCTGGGTATTTACACCAAAAAGAGATGAAAACATATTCAAACAAAAATTTGTACACACGTATTCAAAGCAACATCACAACACTACTCATAAAAAGCCAAAAAGTAGAAGCAAGTCATCACCTAATGAACCAATAAACAGTGTTATATACATACAATTAAAGTAGTCATAAAAAGGAATGAAATACTGATACATATGACAACAGGGTTGAAAAATAACAGTTACTCCAACATCATGTAAAGTGAAAGAATCTAGCCTCAGCAAGCAAATATTGAATAATTCCATATATATGAAATGTCCAGAAAAGATAAATCCATAGAAAGCTAAAAATCATCTGAGCATATCAATAGATGCAGAAAAGCATTTGATAAGATTCAACAGCCACTTTTGATTAAACACACACAAACACAAACACACACACACACAGAGAATGGGGATAGAAGGAATATACCTAAATATAATAAAGGTCATGCGACAAAACCACAGCTGACATCATAATAGATAGTAAGAAACTGAAAGCATTTTCTCTAAAATTAGGTGTAAGACAAGGATGTCCACTTTCACTACAACTTTTCAAGAGCATTGGAAGTTCTAGCTAGAGCAATTAAGTAAGAGCAAAATGTAAAATGAATTCAAATTGAAAAAGAAAGAGTATCATTATTTTGTAGATGAAATGACAGCATACATAGAAAACCCTAAAGACTCCATTAAAAAAACTATTGTAAACAATAAATCAGTACAACAAAGTGGTGAGTTACAAAACAAATTTACAACAATCAATTGCATTCCAATATGCAAATAATGAATAGAAAGAAAGCAAAGTGCTTAATGGGAGTGGGTTTCCTTTTGTGTTGAAAATATTCTGAAATTGCTAATGGTAATGGTTGTACACTTTTGTGAATATACTAAATATCACTAATACTAAATTTTACGTTCTGCATATTTTGCCAAAATAAAAAAGAAAGTAAAGTTTAAAAAGAAAAGGCTCGTAGCCAGGAAACTAGTCATCTGACCATGGTGTCATGGGGGAGATTCTCAAGCAGATGCATCAGTTTCAAGACTCTATTCTCTTAAAAATGATTGGTACTTAAAGATTATCAGTTAAGTTCTGTGACAGAGCCAGAAACTTCTGGCCCATATTCTATGCACCTAAGTTAAATGTGGCAATTCTTTGATGTCACCCAAATTGTCAACCAAATTGACATCACCCAAATTGATGTCACCCAAATTGTCACCCAAACACCCCAAATATTCACAGGTTGAAGTCCCAGTGTCTAATATCTGGACATAGGGTCTTTGGAAAGAAAATTAAAGTTAAGTGAGCTCATCAAGTTAGCCCCGAACCAATAGAACTCCAGTCCTTCTAAGAAGAGCAAGAGACACTCTGGATGGATATGCACAGAGGCAAGATTATGTGAGGATACAGTGCTGGGCATAGAATAGGTTCCATTTACCCATTCACTAAACATTTATTGAGCATTCACTAAACATTTATTTTTGTATACCAAATACGAAAATACTTAATATTAAAAAGTTAATTTCAGAGAATTTGAAAATAATAAAATAATAAATATTAAATATTAAAGTCATTCTGAGTACAGCAGCCTGGATATAAAAGATCTGGTAAGACTATGGTAAAAAAGCAAAACAAAACAAAAAACTCTCATGCTTGGAAAGAAATCCTTGGACAGAGGGTTCAACGGGTAGGGAATTCCTGGTCAGTTTCCTATGGCTTCGCTGCAATAGACTTCTATTTGAGACTTCAGAGCAGAAGGATTTGCAAAGAAAGAAGAAGTGAAAAAGAAACAAACTGCTTGCTGGATATCGCCATGTGAATGGAAATGCAGGGCAGCCACAGGACTGGTGCACGGGCTTTCATTGGTGGCAGGAATAGATCTTTTGTGTTATCATCGGTGGTCTTGATTTTGCCTTTATGGTTGATGTCAGCCAGTATTGGCATTGCCAGTGCCTTCCACAGGCACTAACATTATCACTTAGGCTTCTGCCCTTGGCATGTGAGGTGGTGGGACTGAAAGTTGCTGCTGGCACAAGAACCTGTGCCATCTCTGTGATCAGCAGACACATAAGTTTGAGAAGCACAGGGAGCCACAGTGTGGGGATTCCCACAATGGAGAGGATCTCTGGGAGGGGTGTGATTGTTCCCTGCAAAGCAAGAAAAGATAGAAAAATGTCTTATATTGTTACATAAAATGTACTCATGTTGCTTGACACACAGGTTAAGAAACTAGATTCCTTGAATATTATTATTTCTTCTTGAATATTATTTCTTTTTTATTATTAAAATAAGAAGGCATTTTGGATCATAGTTTCCTTGGAATTTCCCATTGTTAAGATCATTATTTTTATATGACCTGGTCATAGAAAAAAATAATCTCACTTATCCTGGGTGTTTAGATTCAAGATAAATAAGAATTTCCTTCGTCAAAGCTGCCTCACTAGTCTCCCTGTAAAAACACAAGAAGATAAAAGAACCAATGTGCTGCTTATTTTAGCAGAAATGGAATGATAGAATTCACAGGCTGCCTCAAAGTCATAATTAGCCTTGTCCAAATTCTTTAACTTTTCTAAAACTAGAACTCCCCCGTTTTATGGTTTCAACCTTTTTTATACCTTTTGGATTAGTAAGAGATTTTCTTTGGCTTTTGCAAGAAGTCAATCTCTCAGGAAACAATTGAATTAAACTTCACATTTGTTTAAAAGTCCTTGGATAGCACCCCACATCTGCATTTTCTCAAAATGTCCCTATTGAAAGAATAAAGGGAGCTTGTACAGCATTGTGCAGTATTCAAATAAGCAGAAAAAATGTTTAATGAATTCCATATCCTGAAAATGTTAGCATCCAAGCAACACCTTAAGACTTGCTAAGTAGTTCAGACCACTTCAAGTTTTACAGCATTCAGGGCAAGTCTTGCTTGATATGTAAGTTCTTACATACTGTCAGAGTTATCTGGTGATTAAACTTTATAACTTAATTAGAATAAATTTCTTTTGTTTTTGTTAGAAAATACACTTGAGTAGCTATAATGAAGCTCATTTAGTTAATAACTACTATTTATTGAGCAGCTGGTATGTGCCAAGCATTGTGCTAAATTCTTTGATGTCATTATTGTGTCTCTTCTAATAAACATGTCATTAAACTAAAGCTTAAATTCATCCTCCTTTCTGAAATTTCCTAATAAGTTAGAAAGAAATTTCCAGCAGAATGTCATTCAATTAATTTTAATAGAAACATAATTAGTATTCCTTCCCCAGTTTTAATTTTCAACCAACTGGCTTCTAATGTCACATAAATGAGATGAGATATCTTAAAGAAAATATACAAATCACTGGCATTCTTAATTTCTATTACCAATTTCCTTTTTGGTACACAGTGGTTTGATTTTACAAGGTGCACATATTTTTAGTTATTTTATTTCTGGAAGTGGACCAATTTACTTTGGAGATACATGGACTGAAAGAAAATGTTAGAAAAGTGGAAAGCATAAAATTATAGAAAGGCTTAAGGTGATGAGGTATTAGGCATAAAGAAAGTTTGGGGAGGAAGGTTACTTTTATAATGTGAAGCATTGTTTTAGGAGAGTCCTTAGCTCTTCTATACAGAGAAGACTGACTAAGGGACATAGAATTAAATTACAGAAAGTGATAGGAAAAGAGCACCTTTTAACCCATGCTGATGAAGAAGCAATGAAACCTCCCAACTTTTAAGTTCCTTAAGAACTTGTTAAATAAACTCTAGCCTTGGATGGACAAGAAGTGTCTTAGGATAACTGTGCCAGCAGTTATCCTAAGGGCCAAGACTAGTTAAATTCTTGAGATTCCTTACCAGTATTTCTTGAATTTGATTAGGCAATGTAAAAGTTTTTGGCTTAAAATAAAATAGCAATTACAGTTCATATTGGTTATTTTGACATTGGTCAAACTTCCTGACTTCCTCTAGCAAATAAAATATTTTGAAACAAGACAAGAGGTTGCCACCTCTATTAATGTAGTTGGTATCCCATTCCAACAATATCTTAACTACTGCTTCAGAATAATCTGCATGTTCAGCACTTTTAAGAGCAGGAGGAAAAGGAGAGGGAGGGAGTGACTTTGAGGCTTGGGGGCTACCCTGGGCGCTGATCTGGTCTGTAGAAGTCATACTGTTTCAAATCCTGCACACTCAAAAGCCATCCAGAGTAAATTTCAGACGTAGGCAATTTACATTTATAGACTGGGTCAAGCAAATTGGACAGTTTAAGTGAGCACTGAATGAATGGGAACATAAATATGTTGGGGCCAATAAATGGTCATATTTATAGGGTGCAGTAAAACCCATATCTCTCCACTTGAAGAAATCTTGCCAACTGGATTCAATGCAGTGGTCATGATATTGAGTGCTGAAACCACAGGAGAGGCAAACTCAGCTCTTTAAATTGAACTTCCAACTTCTGTAGTACTCTTTCATAGGCACTTGGATATTCAATATCCTCATGGTAGAAAATGGTTAATAAATGCTAAGAAATGAAACAAACAAAAACACAACAAAATAAGCAAAAACAATAAACAAACAAACAAACAAAAAACCAACCCACCACTTCCTTTTGAATTCATTCATACATTTCCAAAATCTGCGTGGGGCTGCCAAACAGTCTAATTTTTGAGAAAATAGACTCCATATGTTGCTTGATAGGAAGAAAAGGATTAAGCCAGACTCCAAGTAATAAAAAAAAAAAAAAAAACAGGTAACTGGCTCCAAGGCACAGCCCTCACTGCTGTTTTCTTCATTAGATGGGTGCTGTTTTGGTAGTCCTGGAGGTGAAGCTGAAGATTAAGTCTTGGTTTACTTGAAAGTCCTAACATTGGAATGGACTTAGCCTCCCCTATATAGAAAGCATAGCCCTCCAGTTGTTTCAGAGCAGATCACTCTGACACAAGCTGGTATTATAGTGGCTGAGTCATGAATAGGGAGCCAGCTCGCTAAGCTGCAGGATTCTTTTTAGAACAACAGAGAAGTCCAAGAATAATCTCCTCATCTTCTCCATGTGTTGCAGAAAGTGAACACTGTTTCTCTTTGGAAGTATGTTGAGACTATTTGCCATGTCTCTAGCTCACTAGAATTCCAAGATTTCTAGGATAATGAAAATCTGAGATTCTGACAGCTGACACATCTCAAATCTTCAAACTTTTAAAAAAAATATTTATTCATCTATGCATACAAGAACTGGGGTGTAAGCCCGAGGAGTGAGGTGTGGGGTGGGGGGGATCATGGGGTGAGAGGATTTACCAAAGACAGAATGGGAAACAGAACAGGCAGATCTACCGAAATATACTGCTGAGGGGAGCAGCTGGCAAGACAGGAGAGGCCTGCTGTGCCATATGGGTTGCTCCCTGGGATCGAACTCATGCTGCTGTGGCTGTCTTTAATACCTGCGCCACCAGGGAGGCCCCAAATCTTCAAACTTTTAATTTCACTCTTGAATATAGATTTCAGCAACTCTATTATTGAAACGTTTTCATCAGAAGAAGTAGGTAAAAGGCAATGCAAGTGCTGTAGCTTTTAACCAAATGATAAAATCGTGTTATGTATGATTGACTAATAAAATAGGAAATCTGGGGGGTTTTGTTTTTACATTTTTGTTGTTGTTATTAAGGTAACTTTGGTTTACACTGTGCTTGTGTTTTATAAGTATAGAATCTCCCTCTTCAGGTTTTGTTACCAATCACACACCCACTGCCAAAACACCCCTATTCCACCACTGTAGTCCCACTTTGTTCTCACTCCTTTTCTCCCCTCTCTCCCCCTCTGTCTGGTCACCTCAGTTTTATACTCAGCTTTCTAGGACACGTTCTTAATATGACATTATCTGACATTTTGTTTGGTTTCACTATATTCCACATGTAGGGACACCATCTCGTATTTGTCTTTCTCCTTCTGACTTAGAGTAGTACAATTTCCCTCCCCCCAGCTCTATTCATATTGCTACAAATGGCAAAAGTTTATTGTTTTTCATTGCTGAATAATATCCCTCCGTGTATATATACCACATCTACTTCCTCCACTCATCTGTATTTGGGTGTTCAGGTTTGTTGTACTTTTGACTTGCAAATAATTTCAAATTTGGAGAAAGAGGTGCAAGAATAAGACTGGGACCAAAAATTCCTATATACCCCTTTATCACAATTACCAGTTGTTAACATTTGGACCATCTGTTTTATGTTCAAATGATGATATAAAAAACTGTTCTTTATGATTTGAGACCGTCTGTCTTATGGACATGTAGACAAAAGCACTAAAATTACTAATTGTATATTACTTGTTAGAACAGAGCCAAAAATCCACTCTCTGATGCAGTCATTGATTTATATTTCTTTCCTGTTGTCAACAAATTATTAAATCTAAGTCATATGCTTGTTAAAACACATTATTTGGGTAGCCCACTCCTAACAGCTCGGATAATTTTAAACATATTATGATAGTGAACTTTGGGCTCTATGTGCTAAATTGAAGAATATAATTTCAGGCCTTTTAATACAGAGAAAACATAGGAAAGCCATAAACTTTCCAAGATTTGCTGTATTTGGCTCTTGTGCTCCATCTTCTGGTTAAAAGCTAGCCATGAAATGATTATAATACAGATCCTCTAGGGCATTAGATTTAAAAGAGAGGCATTGACATTATATCAGAGAAAATGGATTAAGCCCACAGGAAAAAAGAAATACACAAGGTCAGAAGGAAGATGACTGCAAAGCTGAAATGACATCCACTGTTCATCTGGAACATCAATCTGAGAAGACTGTTTTAGGCGATTTCATGGCTTCAAGATGGAGGCAGGGGAGAATAATATAGGTAGGTAGGCAAGCATGGGGAGCAATGGTTTGATGCTTGTGATTTTACTTTCAGTCTTAGGTTATCTTTCTCCATGTCACTGCTTCTAAATCTAAGTTCCTTGAAGGCAGGTATTGTGTCCACTTTACCTTTATATCATCCATAAGCAATATACTTTCTTGTTGAATGTGTGAGGAAAACAAGAGAAACTATTTGCTTTTGTTTAACAGATGCACACATGCTATTCAACTTTGAAATCCAAATATCAAAGTAATAAATCATTATAGTACACAATAGCATATCTAGGAAATTTCCAGTAGCCAAAAATTTACACATCTTTTTATTTTATTTTATTTTATTTTCAAAGATTTATTTATTTATGCATACAAGAGCTAGGGTACAGGCCCAGAGGTGTAGGGGGTGAGAGGATTCACCAGAGACAGAGCGGGGAACAGAACAGGTAGATTGACTGAAGTACACTGCTGAGGGGAGCAGCGGGCAAGTCAGGAGAGGTCTGCCGCGCCGTGTGGGTTGTTCCCTGGCCAGCTGGGGATCGAACTCATGCTGCAGAGGCTGCAGACAGCTTCACAGGTTGCATCTTAACTGGTTGTGCCACCAGGGAGGCCCCCTACACATCTTTTTAAATATGTTCCTGAAATATGCTCTATTTACAGAAATACATTATCTACTTAGAATTCTAATATTCTAGACTTGGAATGGGCCATAATATCTAATTGCTTTACATACAACATCAGTAATGATCTGTTTGGTTCAAAAAACCATCATAATTAATTCTATAGACTCCATCTATACATTCCATGTACTTTGAGTGTCTTTTCTGGATTTAATCATCTTTGCAATACATCCTTAACATAGATGAAAGAAAAGAATTATCAGGATGTTGTGGTACTGAGTCACAACATAGTGAATAAAGCAAAGTGAGGAAATATGACATAGAGATGGATTTTGATCCAACATTAAATTTTTAATCTCCAAGGGACTGGAGCTATTTAGCACAGTTATTCTCTGTCCTTAATTTCCTGAATAGTTTGACTCAAGAAGTCTTGCTGCCATATGACCCTGTATTTTCACTCTTTGACATCTACCCCCAAAATTCAAAAACACTAATTCAAAAGAAGACTTACACTCCCATGTGTTTATTGCAACAATATTTACAATAGCCAAATTATGGGGGAAAAAAATGAGTGCCCCAAAACTGAAGAGTGAATCAAGAACACACACACACACATGCACACATACATACATATGTGTGTATGTATAATGAGGGAAATGCAAATCAAAACCACAATAAGATACCTCCTCATACCATTGAGAGTGGCTCATATTAAAAATAAATTGGTAACAACAAATGCTGGCGAGGATATTGAGAAAAAGGAACACTCTTACATTGCTGGTGGGAATACAAACGGGTCCACAAACTATGAAAAGCTATATGGAGGTTCCTCAAATTACTGAAAATGGATCTAGCATATGACCCAGAGATTCCATTCTTAGGAATCTACCCAAAGGACACAAAAACATCAGTTCAAAAGGAAACTTACACTCCTGTGTTTATTGCAGCACTATTTACAATAGCTAAGATAGGGAAACAACATATATGCTAAAAAAAAGATGACCAGATCAAGAGTTTTTCATCAAAAATGATAAACTCACGTTATTTGCAGCAACATGGATGGAGCCAGTGAAATGCTCACTAGTGGGGATTACACCTGAATGGAGAAATCAAATATTGTACAAAAATAAACAACATTGTAAGAATATAAAAAAGTTTAATCAAAATAAATGGGAAAAATAATATCAAATATTTTAGTATTGGGAAAAAATATGTGGTATATCCATATAGAATAAAGTTACTTGCTGATCAAAAATGATAAACTTATGCCATTTGTGGCAACATAGATGGAACAGGACAGGATAATGCTAAGTGAAAAAAACCAGAAGGAGAAATACAAATACTGGAATATTGAAAAACCAAACTAAGGGTCAGATAAAGACAAGCTTGAAAACTAACCCCTGAAAACTAACTAGAGAAATGAAGCATCCAGAGGAGGAGGATGTGGGAGAAGGGTGAGTACAAACAGAAAAGGAAGAAAATGGACTCTGATGGTGGACCATGGTTATTTGATGGCAGGTGCACTACAGTGATGATACCTGCGAAGGGATCTTATACTTCCAAAATACCAGCAACACTGTAAGTCAACACTACATCAATAACGACAAAAATCTTCTAAAACCCAGTTGGGAGCATAGTCATATTCACATTTCAGTTTTGGCCTCAGTGTTCAGCTAAGATTGTCTATTTACCTTTGCCCTTAGCTTTGGAAGCCTGCTTCCACATAGTTCTGGCATCCCTGAACTTATGTATGATTTTTGCTCATCTACTTGAATAGGTTACCATCACATCTAGTCATTATAAGAACATCTTAAATACACAATGGTGTAGCATTTGGATTTGTGATTAACATTGAAATACAGCATTTGCTTTCAAATTGAGGTAAGCATTTCTGTGTAAAACCTGGATTGAAAATCTCCATTATATGTCTAAACTTTGATATTTTATCAGTTAGTGAAAATATAAATCTATATTTATTGAAGGACTACAATGAGTGTGAAGTTGTGAAGGAACCATGTCAGCGGCAAAGTATGTGTCCTTTTTTGAGTTGACAAGTGTTGATGCAAATCAAATATTGATGATATGGAGTGGGATAATACGGATTAATACATAATTCTATCCTTTGTAAAATTGTTTTGCTATACTAGCATTGTTAACATTAAGTGACATTTAAGAACTGTAACTTTTTAAAAATTATATGTAAACCATGTTCTTTTTACAAAAAGTAGTATTTGGAAATTCTTCAATGTTGTACGGTTACCTTAATATCAGCATGCTAGCCAAGCCACTTAACATTTCACAAGGAAGAACTCCCAAATTATTCTACAACAGTGCCTAGACTAAATCATCTCTGATCCAGGCATTAAAGGAGAAAAGAGAAAATTTATTTTAAAATGAGCTACTACAATACTTGCTTTTCTACTCATCACAGTTGAGAGTAGGTCACCTGGGAATCTAGCATTATGGATATGTAGAGAGGGGAAAAATTGTTTCCCTAGGATCTCTAGAGGCTTTGCATGCTTGCTTGCTTCTAGTCTCACTTTGAACCCTCTTATACGTTGTGAACAAGCACAATTATCTGCTGAAGGATGAGAGACCATGTGGAACAGAGACTAGTTGTTGGAGCTAAAGACATTGCAAGCCAGCCTGTGCTCAGCTGACCTGGGGTGACAGCAGCCATGTTTGTCTGCAAATACAAACCCAGCTAAGATTCTCTGGGTTTGGCCTAGATCAACACAACTACCCAGGTGACCAAAAGAATGGTGAGGAATAAATGTTTATCATTATATGTCACTCAAGTTTTACAGCTACTGGTTACATACTGTTGTGATAATAGATAAGTGATATGGTGAATGCTTACTTTTTAAGGACAATATCAGGCCTATTCTTTTATGTGGAAATCTCTAATACTTGATTTTGGCCACAGTGACTTTACCATTTGGCCATTTAGAATCCAGTCAAAGCATGGATTTGGTGCATCTCTATGAGGTAAAAATTATCTCCAATTCATAATTTAAACACAAACACATAACTCAGGCTCATGAGAGTTTGAAAATTGATAACCGCATTAAAACTAACTTGATTTTCTGGGAAAAGAGACTCAGGATAGCAAGAAGTATTATAATTCCACCATACACTAGTACAGAGTTGCTCAATAAAAGCATATTTGGGGCCTCCCCGATGGCGCAGCGGTTGAGCGCTGGGTGGTGAGGCTGCCCTCAGCCTCTGCAGTGCCAGTTTGATCCCTGGCTGCCAGGAGAGGGTCCCACATGGCTCGTGGACCTCTCCTGCCGCCCGCTGCTCCCCTCAGCAGTGTACTTCTTCAGCCTGCCTCTTCTCTTCTCTGCTCTGGCTCTGGTGAATTCTCTCACCCTCCTGCGCTTCTGACTGTACCCAGTGCTTGTATAAATAAATAAATAAATAAACAAACAAATAAATAAATAAATAAATCTTTTTTTAAAAAGCATATTTGAATTAATAAAACATATGTGAAATATATGTACCAGCTTAAAGAAATATGTTTAAAATTAAGATTTTATCCTTCAATTCTTTCTATTACTTTCCTAACACATCTACTCTAAAATTAGGCAAGAGCAATTACTTGGCCATATGGGTCCTCTGACTAGACCAAAGTGACATTTGAACGGAAGGTGTTGGTGAGTGAAGCAGTGAGTCTGTGAGAGTCACAAAGGAAATAAACAAGAGCAGTGGTTCTCAAGGTGGTTTCGGGACCAGCAGCATCAGAAGTACCTGGGACTTGGGTCGAAACGCAGATTCTCAGGTCTTACCCAGATCCACAGATACAGAACCCTGAGTGAAGTGGTTTAAATGCCCACTGAAGGTGAAGAACCACTGGGTAAGAAAAGGGGATCATTCAAAAGGAGAAGTTTTTCATACTCTTTAAGTCTGGATCATGAGCTGAGTTCTGAGTGATGGAACCAGGCAACTCTTCCTTCCCAATTCTCTGATCCCAGGGGCTCCTGGAGGAGTTGGATTTTTCTTCTTCCCAGGCTCAGTGTATGAACAGTCAAAGTAGGCAGAGGAAAGAAAGGTAACTAGCAAAGAAACAAAGGAACTCGCCTTGCCTGTAGCCCCCTCGCTTTGCTCCAGCTTCCCCATCTCAGTAAGCTAACCCTCTGGCTGCCTTGACAAGGTCAAAGCACCTTGTATGTCATTCGAAAAATATTTCCAGCAAAGTGCTTTGCCTCCAGCTGTGAAATTGATTAGTGACTTTAAATCCCTGAAGAGTCTCTACTGGCAGCTGTAGTTGCTATTTTAAAATTGCAGAAGAGAAGAGTGTGTGAGAGGAAGGAATTGTGTAATTATATCCAGGAAAAGTTTAAAAAAAAATTTCCCTCTCAAGCTTACGGAATGGCACATCCAGGAAAAGAAATGCATGAGGAAATGCAACATAGGAAATAAGAACTTCCAATATTAGAATTTTTTTCTTGGAATAGCCTAAACTTTAGTTGTTACAAAGCTACTTGTGAAATCAATATCAAGAAAATTAGCTTGTTGGGATTTTAAAGGATTATGGAATTAGAAGATGAAAAGCAGCCCGTGAAGATTCCAGGGAGGGCCCTCTTTTAGCTGAACACTTGTCTGGAATGGACTGTCTACGCAAATTCAGCAACACTGACATCTGAGGTGGAAATCAAAGTGCCTTATAAAACAGACATGCTGCACTCAAGTGATCATTCAAATCTGGATTTTTTCCCTCTAAATTCATTGCTTTCCATAAGAATGAGTTTTAATGGTTCAGTTAAAATTTATGAGTCATTCTTTGCCTGAGGATATGAGAACACCTAACCTATAGAAATGCTCATCATTCCACTCATTAATCTAGCCACATCATTTAGGGAGCAAACATGGAGAGGTCATCTACTAAATGGAAGATGTGTTTTAAACACCAGGAATATGAATAAAGAGACACTTAGTCTATAAGGTGGAGACAAGCTATGGTGATAGCTAAAACAAATCTGATTTAGCCAGAGCATGGAGGAGAGATGAATAGATGGGACAGGAGAGAAGAGGGGGTGAGGAAGAGGGAGAAGACTTTTCAAGCAGGAGGAGGCACTGGTTTTCAGACAAACCAGTCTGAAAGTGGACTATGAGAAGTCCTTGTGAAGGAGGAGCACCTGGAGATGTGCTGGGAGGTAGGGAGGTGAGGAGGGGGTGTAAGGAGGCGAAGTCAGGGCTGACTGGACGGATTCTGCAGGCATTGCACAAAGTGGTTGGAGGGTTTCAACTGTTTCTAGTACAGTTTGCCAAGGTTTCAAAGTTAGGTGACAATTCCAGCAAAAGTTTGAAGATGGCCTTGACAGTGAGATAAAGGCAGGGAGTTTGATTTCAGGTAATAAGAGAGGCAAACGCAACATTTGCCATTTGTCTCCTATGAGTTACATGAACATCCTAATTGTTCCCACCAACACAGTTGATATTACCCCAATCAAAGTAGGCAGAGCTTTTACAAACTCTAAAGAGGGCAGGCATAAAATTAATTGTTGTAAGATCACTACTTGGAAGACAAAACAAACATACCACTTTTGCAATTTCCCAACATCGTTCAAGACAGGCAAGTTATTTTTAATCATTGGATCCATGTAGATAAAAAGTTGAATATCAATATTCTTAAGGGACCTTTTATAAATTAATCCAGGTAACTAATACTTTCTGAGCACAATATAAAACTACCCTTCACATTTCATTTTGGTTACTGTTGGGATTTTTTTCCTAATAAGTATTTTCTAGGAATACTCTCCACAAGGCCACCACTATATTACTATTTTTTAATTTGGTGAAGCACCTTGTGAACACATCCTAATATTCTGAAATAAAGGATGCTTTTTCAACAGGAGAGATTGCACCTACAGTTCTCAGACACTGCTTTGGAAACAAGTTTGTGAAACAGACACATACTAATCTTTTGGCTTATGTTTTGTTCTGTATTAACACAGAAACAATTTTTTACACAGTGAGAGAGGGGAGGAGGAGGGATAGGACCAAGATAGGAAAATATGTTACAAACATAACTGGAAGCAATTGTGTTCTTCATATTTTAGGGGATAAATTACCAGAGAGGGGAAAAGTCTCTCATGCCCCCTAGTGTCCTTTGGCGAGACTTACAGTATTCTAAAAGTTTTGAACCACTAGAGATTTCAGGAGAAAAGATTCTTGAAGATTTTTCCCTCAGAATTAGGTCATATCACTGTAAGTGAATTTTAACCTGCTATCCTTATTTATGATATACTTTAATATAATAATTTGAATATCTGCTTGATTATGAGACACAAGAAGGCCTGGTACTTGTTGATGACTGTGTCCCTGAGTTTACTGCAGATGTAAAATGCGGTTCACCAAGGATGCTAAGAAGAGATTGAGATCATGCCCAGACACATGGCCCGTTTATATATGAGAGTCATGGTAATTCCACTGTTTTCAATGTGGACATATTCAAGGGAGAAGAAAACTAACTGCTTTCCTTTATTGAATAATGGTTCTGGTTTTGTTACAGGGCAGGGAGAGGGGCACCCCAGACCCCGCAAACCTGCCTGCTCTATATAGGTTCTGCCATCTGCCACATCAACACAAAACACATGAGACTTTAATGAAAAGGAACTTTAATACAATTCATAAACAAAACAGGGAAGGCAAAGAATATAGTTTTTAATCAAGCACTCAAAGTGACCCGTCCCCTCATGGGTAAAAGTCCCCCCAAATGGGATTGGCCCAGAGCAAGGCCCCAAAGCCTGCCACAAGTCTAAAGCACCTTTCAGTGGGGACCCACAGAAAAGGGTCAGAAATAACCGGACAAGTTTGGGAGGCAAAGAGCAAAATCAAAACCAATATAAAAGCTGCCATTGTTATCCTCCCTGCCGGTCTCTCACCCACATCTGGGTCACCCAGTCCACGACCAAAAGGCAAGCGCAGTTTCTTCACGTGTCTCTCTGTTCCGTTCCTCCTCCAGGTCTCCTTCTTCTGCCTCCCCATCCTTAGTCTCCTCTGCAGCTTCTTTTCCTCCCTTTGCTCAGCTCCACCCTCCTTTGGGTGGGGCAGGAAACCCCCGAAACTCCCCTCCTCCTGGGGACCACCCTGCTACAGTTTGATGACATGAACTTAAGGAATTGGGAGGATTCACTTGCATTGAAGCCAAAGATTTTAAGTCCACAATTTTCTGGAACAATTTGATGCTTTCCTTGTCCAGTGAAAATATATCACAACACAAATGCCTCTGCCCCCTAATATGGGGTAGGTGAAAACAACAGCATATATACCTACTGCTTCCAAGATTTAAAAGATTATAAACAATGCCTAGTTAAAGCAAACAAACAGCCACAAAAAACTTCTGCTACACACACTAAATGAACCAGTAGATGTGGTTTTAGAAAAAGGAGATTACTTTTCGATATTTTTGTGGCATGGCCAGTGGAGTCAGCTTTTCTGAAGAAAGCTCCAAGCTTTTACTCCTTCCTATAAAGCCCAGGGTACAAACTTTCCTGACTCAGAACTGCCACCAAGTGGCTCCCCCAAATCATATGGACTGCAGTGACAGTGAAATCTGAAACATTGAACGTTCTTCTTGCGTCTTCCCTTAGGCAAGTTTCAGGAAACAGGTATAAATATTTTCGGCAAAGGCAGTTCAGCAAGAGATGCACACAAACTCTACCAAAGGACAAAGACAAAAATGTGTCTAATTCGAGGGTCTGTGTTTGAAACCGCTGCATGTCTCCCTGCTTATAGCGACAAAACCTAAACGTGGTTGTGTTTGCTGAGTTTTTTTTTTGTCCTTCAAGGGTGCTAATTCTCACTCCTAGCGTGCATGGCAATCATCTGGAAATGCAGTCAATAAACACAGATGGAGGGGTGGGGGTAGGAGAAGAGCCACCAACCAAGCTTCTGATTCTGTAGTTCTGGGGTGAAGCCAATAAAATTTCTAACAAGCTCCCAGGTAACGCCAAAGCTGCGAGTCCACACCGAGCCTCGCTGCTGCGGGGGTGCGCAACTTTGGAGTACCTGGTCTAGTGAGTGGGTGAGGGGAGAGAAGGCAGGGTGCGTCGAGAGCATTCTCCGTGCAGCTTCATCTTCGTGAGAGAGAAGCAGCAAACCCTCTGCACAGCGCTGGCCCAGTGCATTGCAGCCGGAGACAAAACAGTGCACAATGGGGGTTCTCGGGCGCTTTTCTCCCGTTAGCCGATTAAAACACTTATTTACACACACACACATTTATTCACACATACACACAGGCGGGGTCCTGTCTCTTCTTCGCTCACCTCTGGCGGCCCAAGGTGGACCGTCTCCCTGGGTAGCAGGAGGGCGGGGACCGGAGCCAGCCCCGCTCCTGAGCACGAGTCCACCTGAGCCCTGCCAGGCCTGCACTGCGCTTCTGCTTGGGCCGGGTAAGGACCAGGGATTGGTAAAATTATTAGTGGGAGCCCCGAATTTGGGTTCCCTGGCAGAGCCCGGTCGGGGTATAGCTGGCGGAGATGCAGCCTGCTCTGAGATTTGGAGGCGCTTCAGGAGGCTTGCGTTCTTCTCTTCCTGTGTTGGACTTATGTGGCTGTTCGACATTTAGCCCAGCTGGAGGAATTCAGGTTAGGCTGAAATAGGCGTCGTCCGTGTGGAGGAAACATCCCGCGCTCCACGCTAGGCTGACGACCATCTTCGTCTCTCCTGGGCCCAACCCTCCACGGGCACACCCGCGTAGGAGCTGCGCAGGCTCTTGGTTGTGGTTGCAGCTGTTTCCCCAGTGCTTCCTATATGTCCTCAGGTGCAGTGGTTCCAGGTTTCACACCCCCATCTGTGAGTATTCCTAGATCTTAAAACTCCAAGAATTCCTAGAGGCAACCTACTTGTTCTGCAAAAACAGAATTCTTGAGAGCCAATTTATTGAAGGGTTATCTTAATTTTTGTTTGTTTTTATTATGTAATTGTTCTCTCTGGGCACAGATCCATAAATATAAAGTCTAGATAACTGTACAGAATGTCCACTTATGGGGTGAATGACCAAATTTAGGGAGTAGTTGATCTTCGCTGTGATTGTGTATTTCCTGATAAATATTACATTTTATTCTACCTGTGTTGGGGATCAGTAGTGGACCAAGTGCAGAAGTCAGAAGAATGACTGAAAAACCCAAGGCTTTATAGGGTGCTTTGTCAGTGGGGGTGGTGGTAACAGACATCTGAGGAAGGGTGAACCTGTTCCCTAAAATCATATACAGTGCCCTAAACCATCTACTTCCATAAAGAAAAAACACATGCAAGGCCACATGTGGTTGTGGCTGACCTGTATTGAGAGGAAATGGACAGAACAAAGGTTCCATCTACTGTCCTATTTTTAAGAAGCCAACTAAGCAACAACAGACAAAGTCTGAGTGACTAACCTTGAGAAATGCAGGCTGGTAAGAGACTGAAAATGTCTATAACTTTAAAAAGTTACTTTCCAGTGGGAACCTTCAGAAAAAGTTTCCTGAGCATAAATGGGACTTTTAGCAGTGAACTTTGGGACAAAAAATTTTCCCAAATAATTTATATGGGGTAGTTCATAGTTCTCTGTGAGCCTCAATGACTGGGAAAAACATATTTTTCAAGGAATAATTGGAAAGACTGTCAGAACTAATTATGTACTATTTAATAACTTTTTGTTAATCAGATAATCTGCATGAGTTCAGCCAAATGTTTTTTTTTTTTTGATTCTGCTGTCATTCAAGGACCTAGTAAAATGTGTAGCATATAGTAGCTGCAAAGTGAATATTTATTATAAATGCATATAAGAGCATTGTTGAATCATAGCATGAATCTGACATTCTTGAAAATCACTCATATAACCCATATGTCAGCTGAGGGCACCGTTTGTTCACATTTAGTTCGTATTGACTCAGTCCCCTCCCAGGCCTGCACATTCTGCTAGGAGCACAGTTTCCTTTTAGAGATTTCAGTAATTTGCTCTTGGTAACTTCCCTCTTCATTTAATGTCATTCTGTGTGTGCTGAGCCCAAAATAGAACTTAGGAATTTTCACCTGATTCCCCATTAAGTATTAAGGTAGTATTGTGTCCAACATTTGCTGAAGATTTGGGAGTTAAGGTTGGGTTATATTATCATATAGATTGCAAGTTATTTAAGACCCCTGATGACTCAGATCTCACTGCCTTATCACTCTCAACTGTCTCCTAAGCAGGCCCTTCCAGCTGCCTATAGACCTATGACCAAATTTAGATCTTTCTCTGAAGTCCTTTCCCTTTGCTCTGTCTCTATACTCAGCTGCTTCCTTGATAGCTCCATTCTGGTATTGTAGAAGGGTCATCATATGTAGTATATTTTTTGGTGGACTTGCAACAGTAGAAAGTTATTGCAGGTGAGACTTTTACTGCTGTGTGATCTTGCAACTGTGGCAACAGTTGAGGGAGCTTAATAAGTTGTGACAAAAGGGGAATCCCTTTTGAATGTGTTCTGCCATTCCTTGGCTTCTCTTAGCTGGCTTCTTACACTATTTTTTTTTTTTTTAATTTTTTTTTAATTTTTTTTTAATTTTTTTTAAATTTTTTTTATAGAGTTTTTTTTTTTAAATAGAGGCATGTTTTATTTATTTGTTTGTTTGTTTGTTTTGTTTATACATGCACTGGGTACAGTCAGAAGCACGGGAGGGTGAGAGAATTCACCAGAGCCAGAGTGGGGAGCAGAGCAGGCAGAAAGGACCGAAGTACACTGCTGAGGGGAGCAGCGGGCGGCAGGAGAGGTCTGCGCGCCATGTGGGACCCTCCTCTGGTGGCCGGGGAGCAGCTGGGGATCGAACCGGCACCGCAGAGGCCGTGGGCAGCTTCGCAACCCAGCGCTCAACCGCTGCGCCACCTGGGAGGCCCTTCTTACACTATTTTTTTATGTCACTTCTCAATAATATTTATTGCTGTCAAGATATTTTTTGAGCACATAGAGGGATGATAAATGTTGTGTAGGTTTCTTGTTGTCTTTGCTAATAGGGAAAAAATCTTAGTTACCAGTAATGGTCAAGCCACTCTTGTATAAGTTTTTCTTAAGCTGCAGCTAATTTGCTTGCTGGGGCACATTGGCATAATGGGCCCATTAAAGTTTCTGTATTTCCTTCTCAATTTTTCTTTTCTGTTTTTGTCAGTTAGTTGTGTGGTAATCGGGACATATTTCAAGTGTATCTTAAGTACCTTCTGAGAGGTTTAATTCGGTTCTACCTCTTTTTGCTACAGAGGCAATTCCAGCAAAGACACTCCAGTAGAGGAGTGTCTATTCCACATACACTCATTTTTTATCAATAAGGTATATCAGTTAAGGATTACCCAAGGATATACTTAAAGTATGTTGTAGGGTAAAGAAAATATCAGGCTTTTCTGCCCTTCCGCCATCAGGATAGATGATGGATCCTTGTCCTGAATGCATGCCTGATGGCGGGCACCTGGAGTAGGGTGTGGGCATAGGTAGATGGGATTCAGCTGAGCTAAGACTGTGCTTTTAAGGGCGGCGTCACAGGGGGACACGAGCAGCCCCAGCCAGCAGCAGCAGAACCTGAAGGAGAAGCCGAAGCAGAAGCAGAGAACGCCAGAGAGCCCAGATAGAGTGAAGACTTGCTGGGGCTGGGAGGCCTGCCAGCCTCCCAGCCCCCCAGCCAGCACCCCTGCCTGCCATATGCCTGGTGAACCCCAAATAAAAAACCTGCAAAACTACTGAGGACTCTGACTCCTCCTTTACCCGATCTGCATGGGATCAGAAAACCTGCACTGTGCCATGTCCGGCCCCTTACAATTGGCGTAAGTCGGCAAGATCCATGCAGACAGGTATTGGAGCCCTCCGAAGACCTGGAGGGACTAAGGAGTAAAAGACTGCCTGTGACGACGCTGGAGGCACCATGGCGGTATAGAAGATGGATACGTCCACGAGCTACAGGATGAGACCTGGCGTGAAGGAGACGCCCGAAAGGACCAGCCAACGACACCAGAAAGGACCAGCCAACGACACCGAAAGGACCAGCCAATGACCCCTGAGGCAGCAGGCCGTTGCTGAAGCAGGGAGAGGCCAATGGACTTGAACTGATGGACTTGGACTGATAGACTGATGAACTGATAAACTTGGACTGACAATCCCGCCAGAAGGCGGAGGACCTTAGCAGGTTATGTTTATTTTTTGAGAATCTGGGGGTGGCCAGTGGGCCTAGATGGCCAAAAGCAGCCTGTGTATGCCCAGTGGCCAGGTGGAGGAGAAAAGCCAACTAAGGTGGCAAAAGCTGGTACTGATGCTAAGTTGAGAAGCCCTAAAGCGGCTGTTAAGCAGCCTGGGTATGCTGAAGCCCTGTGAGTCTCGTAAAATCACCTATGGGTGATGCCCTGCTCATTCTTGAGTGAGGGTGAGGAGCTGAGGAGCCCGTCCTTGGGGGACGGGTGGGGAATGTGGCTTGGGGTGGAGCCCAAGCCAAATGCAAAGTTTGGATCCCCAACCCATGTGCTTGTGCAGTGGGTTGGCTTGAGAGCAGGGGTCTGTGAGTCGCATGGGTGGCCATGAAGGCCGAGTGTTGGAGCGACTGCAGACAGAAACCCTGAGGGTTGGCGATTACCCCCAACAGAATAAAATTGCCAATCCCAGAGCTAGTGCATCCTGGGGGTGGATGCTGTGTGTGCCTTGTAGCCTAGACTACAGCCGGAGAAGGCCAGGAAGCCTGACGGCTCCTGGTATGTTATAGTAGATGCCGTGAGTGATTCCCCTCCCTTATATGAGCAGTGCCTTCGGCAGCAGATTTGGTGGCTCATCTGCTGGTACCAATAATTGTCTTTTGCACTTGGTTGGTGCCCTGCCTGGACTTATTTGTGTTCTGTTGTATTTTGTTATGTTGTATTTTGTTATTTGATGTATTTGCTTTTGTGGGCCATGGCTGCATTGTTTGTTTGCTTAGAAAATTGTATATACTGTATTGTATAGACTGTATGGCAGAAAATCCTGAGGGGGTGGACTGTAGGGTAAAGAAAATATCAGGCTTTTCTGCCCTTCCGCCATCAGGATAGATGATGGATCCTTGTCCTGAATGCATGCCTGATGGCGGGCACCTGGAGTAGGGTGTGGGCATAGGTAGATGGGATTCAGCTGAGCTAAGACTGTGCTTTTAAGGGCGGCGTCACAGGGGGACACGAGCAGCCCCAGCCAGCAGCAGCAGAACCTGAAGGAGAAGCCGAAGCAGAAGCAGAGAACGCCAGAGAGCCCAGATAGAGTGAAGACTTGCTGGGGGCTGGGAGGCCTGCCAGCCTCCCAGCCCCCCAGCCAGCACCCCTGCCTGCCATATGCCTGGTGAACCCCAAATAAAAAACCTGCAAAACTACTGAGGACTCTGACTCCTCCTTTACCCGATCTGCATGGGATCAGAAAACCTGCACTGTGCCATGTCCGGCCCCCTACATATGTCCAAAGCAGTATTGTTTATTCTGGTGAAGGCTTAACTGTGAAAACCTGAATGTGCAATATAGGGGAACAGATAAGTAAATTATGTTATATTTGCACAATGAAATAATATGCTCTGCCTTTTCTATCGAATTAAACCCACATACTTATAGTTTCCATTTTAATAATTAGAAAAATCACATAGAGGTTGCTACTTTGAACTTCTTAGTTTGAGGTAAACAATAGCCATGACCCCACTTTGAAAGGGGAATGGGGTTAATCTGTGAAAGATCGTGAACACCATCTGTAAGGTCAGGAATGGACACAGTGCAGGTTCTCTGATCCCATGCAGACCAGGTAAAGGAGGAGTCAGAGTCCTTAGTGGGTTTTTGCAGGTCTTTTATTGGGGTTCACCAGGCATATGGCAGGCAGGGGTACTGGGGGGCCAGGAAGCTGGCAGGCCTCCCAGCCCCCAGCAGGTCTTCACTCTGGGCTCTCCGGCCTTCTCTCGGCTTCTGCTTCTCTTGCTTCTCTCTCGGCTTCTGCTCGGCTTCTGCTACTGCTTTCTTGGCTTCTTGCATCCCTGTGACGCCACCCTTAAAAAGCACAGTCTTAGCGCAGGTGTACCCACTTCAGGTGCCCACCATCAGGCATGCATTCAGGATCACAGGGTTCCCTCATCTATCCTGATGGCGGGAGGGCAGAAAAGCCTGATACCTTTTACCTTACTCTACACCATCTTAAAGAGCTTGGACTTACCTAGAATTTCTGAGTGAGGGAATGATAAGGTATTATCTACCAACAGAGTTACCCTAGAAAATTCAGCAGGGTAAAAAAAAAAAAATAATAGCTGGCACCCATAAACAAGGGAGGTGTATGATATCCTGAAAAAAAAAAATTAGTGATGGAAGGAGAAGCTTTGATGGTTTATGTGGGAAGAAACAATAAAAAAGGAGACTGTTATACTCACCTAAATAAAATTGGAAGTTTTGAGTGAGAAAGAGTAGGAAGGGAGGGAAGTGGAGAGAAAGAAGGCTGGATCTTGCCTCTGTGTTTAGAAAGCTATGAAGGGTTTTGTATTTAATTCAAAATGCAATAGGAAGTCACCTAAGAATCTAAGCAAAATAGGGCTGATCTAAGTCAAATAGAAATTTGAAAGATCTTTTGGAATTCTTGTGGCTTATCTGAAAACTTCCCTAATAACATCTCTGTATCCACTTACAAATTATTTCCTAAGGATAAATTCCTGGAAATAGGGTTGTTGTACTGAAGATAACACAAATTTTTAAGTCATAAGGAATATATTGAAATAATTTGTCCTTTATTAAATTATTGACTATGGACCATAACGGGTTTTTGTTTTAGTATAGTATGCTGGTGGTCTCTGAGTCTCTTCCTTTTCCCATCATTCTCTTTCAAAACCATATTTTTTCCTATAAGTAGAAATGTATAAAAAATAGAAAATAAGCTTCCTCTGAGTTCCTGGGTCTGTGTAATAGAAATTCTTATCTTTCTTAGGGTCTATCAGTAGAGACTGTGAATCCATTATGTATACCCACCTGGAAACGTTTTAAATGGTGAGCATGGATTGCATCATTTACACCTCAGCAGTAATGCTAGGAACCTAGGAACCTGTGTGAGTTAGGAATTAAATTTGACTGCAGATAACTCAAGGCTGAAAAATAACCAAATGAGTGACTTTATTACCATGAAGCGAGGCAGAGCTGGTATATTTCAGGAGGTCATTGTAGTGCCAGCAAGGCACAGGGCAGGTTCTCTATTTGGAAGACGAGTAAAGAAGAGTCCTGGAACCCTCAGTAGTTTTTTCAGGCTTTTAATGAACTTTCTAAACCATTTGTAGTGAAGCAACCAGGTGCAGGGCAGGCAGCGAGGTTGCGGGGGCAGTGTAGGAAGCTCGCAGGCCTCCTACAGGCCAGCCCCTGGTGAATCTTTACTCTCTCTGGGCTCTCTGACTTCTCTCGTGGTCTTGTAACTGTTCTCCATTGCACACCGTTCTCTGTGTGGTCGCCCTCATAGCCTCTGCTTTCAGGCTCAGGTGTGCCCACTTACGCACGCCCACACTGTACTTAAGGTGTCCACCATCAGGCATGCGTATCTCCAGCCCACGCCCCCAAGCGCCTCCTGCTTGATAGCGCAGAGGCCAACGGCGCAAAAGCCATCACTTACCCTGCAGCCACCAAGAGTTGGGTTCCTGTCTTTCCACATTTTCATCTATAGGCTGTGCTTGCTGCCTCACAGGACATCATGGCAGTTCAGGGCCATTGTCAGACCCAAGCAAGAGTGAAGAAAGAAAGGTAAAGGGTGAAACACATGTACTGTCTGGGTATGATCCCCTTAAGTGTTGTTCCTAAAAGCCTCCGGAAAAAATCTCCTGCTTTTATATCATTTACTAAAATGCATAACAAGGATATCTAATTTGCAAAGGAAGCTAGGAAATGTGGTCAATATAATCAGACTGTGTTAACAGGGAAGATGAGAATGTTGTTGGGAGACAATCGGAAGTTTCTGCTATCCACCCAAATGTGAGGACATTGCTCACAACTATGGATGAAAAATGTAAATCAAATTTAGGTCTACAAATGATAAAGGTATTTTTATTAGTTACCTATTGCTGTGTAAAAATTTACTCCAAATGTTAGAGCTTTAAAAGCAAAAAACATCTTATGAATTCTGTGGGGCAGGAGTCCAGGTGTGTTTTAGCTGGGCCTTTGGGATTTGGTCTCTCACAGGATGCGTGGGGCCAGGGCTGCGTCCCAGCTGAAGCTCAATTGAAAGAGGATCTGCGTCCAGGCTCATCCATGTGGTTGTTGTCAGGATTCCATTCCTTATAAGCTTGGAGTAAAGGCCATAATTTTTTGCTGGCGGAGCCTCCTCTTTAGCTTTTTGTCACGTGATCTTTTTCACTCACAATATGGCAGCTGGCTTCCATTAGTTTGAGCAAGTGTGGGAGCCAGAAAAATGGCAAGATGAAATCCTGAGTCTTTTTATAACTTAATCTCACAACTGCTATCCCGAACCTTTGGCTATATTCTATGCAAGAGAAGCCAGTTAGACTCAAGGGAATGAAGTTACCCAAGAGCATAAATACTAGGAAGCAGGGATTGTTGGGTTCACCTTAGAAGCTGCACCATAGCACTAGCTAGGATAAGTAGACACCATGTCCTTGTAAAGCTCAGAGGGAGTTGCCTAACAGTAAAGAAAATTTGTTCTCATTCTTTGTAGTGCATTCTCTACTGCCTGCTTGAACTGGACATATCTTTTTTTCTTTAATAAATTTATTTATTTATTTTTAAAGATTTATTTATTTATTTTATACAAGAACCAGGGTATAGGCCAGATGCACGGGAGGGTGAGAGGATTCACCAGAGACAGAGAGGGCAACAGAACAGGCAGACTGATGAAATACACTGCTGAGGGGAGCAGGGGGCGCGACAGGAGAGGTCTGCTGTGCCATGTGGGACCCTCGCTGGCCAGCTGGGATCGAACTGGCACTGCAGAGGCTGCGGACAACTTCACAGTGCGGTGCTCAACCGCCTGCACCACCAGGGGAGGCCCTAAATTTATTTTTTTTAATTGAGGTGACATTAGGTCCCCGCCACCAGGTATGGCCACTGCAGTGTGCCCATGTCAGATCACACCTGAGTCCACCACCAAAGTCCATTGTGCATCCTCCCCTCCTTGTTCTTATCCCTCCCCTGCACCTTCCCTCCTTCAGTTCTATAGTCAACTTCTAAGGGTTAGTTTTTAAGCTTGTCTTCATCTGTTCCTTAGTTTCTCTATATTCCACATATTAGTGATACCATCTGGTATTTATCTTTTTTTTTCTGATTTATTTCACTTAGCATTATCCCTTCCAGCTCCATCCATGTTGCCACAAATGGCATTAGTTTATCTTATTTGATTGCTGACTAATATCTCTTTGTGTATATTTACTACCTCTTCTTGATCCACTTATCTGTTCTGGGGAATGTAGGTGGTTTCCATAATTTGGCTATTGTAGGTAGTGCTGCAATAAACGGGAGTGCAAGTCTCCTTTCGAATTAGTATTTTGAATTTTTCAAGTAGATGCCTGGGAGTGGAATTTTTGGATAATCTATTTGGGAGCCAAGTAAAAGTCCAAAGATTCATTTTTAATCTTTTGAGACACTTCCATACTGCCTTCCATAGGAACTAGACATTTACATTCTCACCGGAAGTATGAAAGTGTTCCTTTTTCTCCACATCCTCACCAGCATTTGTTGTTTCTGGCCTTTTTGATAATGGCCATTCTCACAGGTGTATTTCATTGTGATCTTGATTTGCATTTACCTGATGATACACAATGATGAACATTTTTTTCATGTGCCCATTTGCAGTCTGTATGTCTTCTTTGGAAAAGTGTTTAGTTCTCATGCCCATTTTTTGATTGGGTTATTTTGTTTTCTTATTTGTTGACTTGTATGAGTTCTTTGTAGATCTTGGTATCAGTTCCTTGTCAGATGCATGGTGTGCAAATATTTTCTCCCATTCAGTAGGGTGTTTTTTGATTTTTGTGTATTGATTTTATACCCTGAGATGGGCATTTATTTTGAAAGTGCATGTGTACACATACATATCATCAAGATCATCAACCCCCCACCCAACTTCCTACTCTCAATTTTTAATAATTAAATGATTATTTAATTTTTTTCAACAGGTTACTTACCTCCATAACTTGATGTGTTTAAGCCTCTCTTTTTTTTGCATCAACTTAAGTCTTTTGACTCCTATGTCAGTCTCAAGCTGTCATAACAAAATACTACAGATTGGGTGACTTAATCAACCAAATTTATTTTGTTACTGTTTTGGAAGCTAAAAGTCACACTTAAGATGCCATCAGTGTTAGTTTCTGGCAAAGCCTCTTTTCTTGACTTGTAGACAGTCACTTTCTCACTGTGTCTCACACGACCTTTCCTTTGGGCACACACTGAAACAGAGGGATCTCTGAAGTCTCACTGGCCTTCTTATAAGGAAACCAGCCCTAGCAGATTAGGGTCCTACTCTTAGGAACTTATTATCTCCCTAAGAGCCCTATCATTTATACAGTCACATGCAGAGGCTAGGGGAAACAATTCAGTCCTTATCAGCTGCTCCACAAACAAACACTTCTGTATTTTCCTCCTTCTGTATCTCCTCTTCTGTTAATTATACTTTTTTTTTTACATTTTCACTCTGTTAATATTTGCATACTAAGTGTTTTAGTGTTTCATCACAAGTTAGGCCTAGACATTGAAAGCCAATGAACAATATTTATTATACATGTTTTCTGGTAAGCCAGGTAAAAGTCTAATATTAACTTTTCTTCTCTCCATTCTCTATACTCAATTTTACTGACTTTGTGTATTTCTTAATGAAACTAGAACAGACTTTGGGAACAAATACAGTGTCCCTAATAGTCACTCTTTCCTTATTTTTTTTAATGTGCTGTTGCCTGTTTAATATCATGCAACTTTTAACTTTCTTTCATAGCTGGACTTTAATTTTCTTCCACAGCTTTTGGATTTTTTTGGGGCTTCCAACTGTCTTTCTCCTTATTTTTCTTGTCATCATCCCTGCCTTGACAGTGTGGAGTCCCATGTTGAAGGTAGCATCAAAAAATGTTTAAGAAAAGTGAACCAGGATCATATATTTTGACATTTATGTGAATGAAAAATGAATGTTGTTTTTTGGAAGTTGTTGGGTGCAGCATTTAGCCAAGTTTGATTAATTCAGAAATTGGTGCTATAAATAGTACTGCAAGCTAACACATACAGTATTGACTCAATAGTTAAGTTTCAAGCTTTAGAAAAACTGATACCAGACTCTGGAATGATGGACATTTATATTATGCTGGTCTGAATAAATGTCACCTATAATAACTTAGCAAGCAGGTCGTGTGCTCAATGAACCAGAGGCTCTTGAGCACGTGACAGAAAAGAGTATCATTGTCAGGGGCTACATTTGGCAAGGTATGGAAAGAAAAAGAGCAGAGGAAAGGGTCCATTTTGCAAGAAGAAAGAAGAAAGTCTAAAGATTTGGGATCTTAAAGGACTCAAAAAGCAACCTTAAGCAGTGAGCAGTGGGATTTAGAAGGCTTCAATTAACACAGCCTTAGTGAGACTCTCAGTTGTACAAATAGCCAATCAACAGTGTGCTTTTCCCACTTAAGCTGTTATGTTCATGTTCAGGTACATTAAGAGAGACCTGGGGGCAAGAATGAGGAAAAACAAAACAGGTATGAGAACTATAGGAAAGAAAGTGGGTGCTGTCAAGGACACATGATAGTGACTGGAAGCAAGTATTTTGGGAACCTCCTAGCATTTTGATGGAATCCTATTGCCAAACAAACAAACAAACAAGCAAAAAAACCTTGAAGCAGAAATTTACACAAACCGTTGTCTGAGATCTAAAATAAGTTTTTTCCTTCAGGAAGCAGTCTGGGAATGCTAGTCCTCAGGAAGGACATATTCACTAACCTCTCTCCAGATGTCATTGAGGAGAATAAGGAAGAACCTCCCAGAAATCAGTATAGAGGTATAGTGGAGGAAAATGGAAAAGAAGCTACTCCTGAGAGATAATCCCTAAACTCATGTGGGGATGTTCCCACTTCCAGGAAAGAGAACCTTCATTTGCCTACTTTGATATTCGATCATGTGGAGCAGTGGCAGCTGTGTGTCTTCTACTCTTCCTTCATTTCAAATGGGAGATTTTGCTGCAGTTTTCTTATCTGTGCACACCAGAGCACTCTGTATGTGTCTATAGGGGAAGGGGCAGGACAATTGTCTTTTAGGTCAAAAGTGACTATGTAGGCCATGTCTGGAACTGATGAGAAAACTGAACATTGCCCACCTGTAGTTAAGCCCTTGGAGAAGACTATCAGTGGATGCTGAGAGTGGATGAAGCTTTGAGTAATCTCTGGGGAGAGGAAAGGGAATTCTAAACTGTTTTGTTTTCTTCCTACTTATAGAGGTAGAATACATTTCCTAGTTTGTTTGGATGTGGTTAGTGCCAAATAACCAAATAACTAGTCCGGCTAATCAAATGGGTGCAGAAGTCATAAGTGCCAGTACTTCTGAAATTTTAATGTGCATATACATGGCCTGGAACTCTTGTTAAATTTAAGTTCTAACTCAATAGGTATGGGTAGAGCCTGAGATTTCTAATAAATTTTCAGGTAATGCTAAAGCTGCTGGTCTCTGGGCCACATTTTTAGTAATAAGGTTACAGGCCATTCCCAGACCTGGCTGGTAAGAATATTCCATATCACCTCCTCTTTTCACTTTAACTGTGAACTTCAAAAACACATGTTGAAGATAGTCTCACAGACTGGAAGGATCCTGGATCTTTGAATTCCAACTTGGAGAAAATCCATCTATAAGAGCTATCTGACCACAAGCATGCACATTGGACTTTATTTTACCTTTTTTTCCTGTAGGATATTTTCACTAATTATAGAATCCATAGAAACAGTTCTTTTCTTTCAGCCCTTAGAAAATATTGTGTGACTTGGCGTTAGTCTTCATGGTTTCAGATGAGAAATCTACTGTCATTCAAATTTTCATTCGGCTTTAAGTACAGTTAACCAGTTTCTCTCTGGCTGCTTTCAACATTTTTTCTTTCTGTTAGACTTTAGAAGTTTGTCTCCTAAAAGCATGAATTTCTTTCAGTTTATTTTGGTTGGAGTTCTCTTAGCTTCTTGGATCTGTATGTTTATGTTGTTTTTACCTTTAAAATTTGATCAATAATTTCACTGCAAATAGAATTCTAATTTCTAAATTGTTTTTCCCTGTTAGAACTTCAAAAGTGTGGTTACAGTTTCTTTCATTTTTTCTTTTATTTATTTTTTTATTTTATATCTATTTTACATTACTCTTCCTTTTTGTACAATGCATGCTTTCTTCTCTCAGGTGTAGTTCCTGTAAAATTCCCACCACAATTCACCGATAGTCCCTTATGCTCTTCCCTCCCCTGTTTTGATCCCTCTCCCTCCCCCTTCCCTGCAGAATATCTCTGATTTATAGATGCCTGTTAATTTTGTTTTCAAATTTATTATAATTATTTTTTTCCCTGATCCCTTATTTGGTTCCCCTACATTCATCCTATAAGTGAAATCACCCAATAGTTTTCTTTTTCTTTCTGGCTTATTTCAGTAGGCATAATCTCTTCCAGGACCATCCATGTTACTGCGAATGACATGAGTTTATCTTTTTTGATTGCTGAGTAATATTCCATTGTGTATATATACCACATCTTGATCCAGTCATCCATTTTTGGGCATTAGGGTTGTTTCCATATCTTGCCTATTATAAATAGTGCTGCAGTAAACATGAGGGAATCATTTGATACACTGGCATCCTTATTTACCATTTTGTTTGCCTTTTTGGATTTTATGCCTTATTCTGTTCTTCCTATTCATTCCTCTGTTGGTTTTGGCTTTAGGGTTTCTTGTAATATTTTTTGGAATGGGGGTTTAGTAGTAATGAATTTCTGGAGATTTTGTTTGTCTGAGAAGGTTTTTATTTTTTCTTCATAGAGGAAGGAGAGCTTTGCAGGGTAGAGTATTCTTGGTTAGCATTTATTGAATTGTTTGTTAAATATGTCAGTCCATTCTCTTCTTGCCTGTAGTGTTTTTTTTGGAGAAGTCTGATGTCAGCATGATTGGTTTTCCTTTATAGGTTATCTGTTTCTTTGCCCTCATCAGTTTCATTATTTTTTTCCTTGTCTTGGACCTTTGGAAGCTTTACTATTATGTGTCTTGCTTTGGTTTTCCTTTCATTGTAGTTATTTGGTGTTCTTCTAGCTTCCTGTATATCTACTTTCATATCCTACTTCATGTATGGGAAGTTCTCTTCAGTTACCTCCTTTACGTTTCTTGGTTCCTTTGTCTCTCTCCTCATGACTCTTTATTTTTCCTTTCCTCATGGTGTCTGTTCTTGAACCGCTTCTTCATTCTTTTTCCTTTGCACCTTTCTTTCCTTTCCTTGTTCTTTTTATGTCTGTATCTTTGAGAGTACTGATTTTTTCCTTCTATTTTCATGGTGTAGCAGCAGGATGGGCCACTGTGCAGGATTTCTATGATTTGAGCAGACCGGGATAAAGGAGAGTCTTGGAGTTTCACTGAGCTTTTTACATGTAGTGCAGCAACCAGGTACACAGCAGGCAGGGATGCCTGGGGGCCAGGAGGCCCGTAGGCCTCCAAGCCCTGGGCAAATCTTCACTCTGGGCTTCTCTGGCATTCTTTTTTCCCTTCTCTCTCCTGCCTCTTTCTAGTGCCTCTGCTTCTCTTGGTGATTATTTCAGCACTGCTGCCAGGGACCACAGAAGTAAACAATACAACTGAATATAAAATGTAACAAAATGCAGGTGCCCCCATCAGGCAGGCAGTCCTAATGGCAGAGGGCAGAAAATCCTGAAAACCATTTACCCTACACATAGCTTTTCCCAGAATTTTTGAGCTCCTCTACTAACCTCCAGTTCCTTCACTTTCTTCCTCAGCTCATTGATTATATTCTTATCTCTTTCTGCATTTTCTCTTAGCTCTTTGTTTTCATTATGGCCTTTTTAAATCCCTTATCTGTTAGGTGGAGATATTCTTCCTGGTCCACATTATCGGGTCCTGGAGGTTGACTTTCTTTCTGTGGTATATTGTTCCCGGAAAGGCCTGCTTGGTCATTTGTATTTTTCTTTTTCCTGTTGTTAGCCTTCAGCTTTGCTCTGTTCATAGTGTCCTTGTACTACTGGTGCCGGTGGGCATGACTTCTGATTTCTCTTGCTGAGGTCTCAGCTGCTGTGGCAGGGTACATGTCCGGACTCTTTTCTATTATGGCTCAGCTTGTTCTGAGCTGTGATTTGCTCCAGGAGTCCCTGCTTTTCCAGCCCCTACTACCTAGGATGGGATCCACTGCTTCAGCCTGTGGTAGTCAAGAGTATTAGGTGGAGCACTGACATATGCGGAGGCCATATGTCCAGATATATGCGGACACCTCCAGACATATGCGGAGGCCAAGTCCCCTGGGAAGTGCCTGCAGGATGGTGGGATGTATTTTTCTGTTGAACTGTGTGGTCCCTCTAGGAGTGTCTCAGAAGAATGCTGGGATCAAAAGAGAATAAGGAGTGACAGAAGGGATAAGAGGAAAGAGGGGGATGATACAGAAATATAAGAGGAACAAAGGTGAGAGAAGAAAGAAAGGGCTAGATGGGGGGGAAAGGAAGGAGGAGGAGGAATCAGAAAGCAGAAATAGGAAAGACGGAAAGGAACAACAGACAACCAACTGACCAGTAAACAAACACGCAAACAGATGGGTGGAGAACTGCTTCTCAAGACTTTGATGGCTCCCAGTGAGTCAGTGATTGTTGTTTTAGTCTGGTCCACTGGGGGGCACCACAGGGCTTATAGTCTTCCCAGGGCCAGCTTAGCTCCCTTATCTCCCTTGTAGCGTGTTGAGGGGGGATTGAAAAAAAAAAAAAATAAGCACAAAAGAACTTGGCTCTGGGTATTCTGTGCATGAATTGGAGGTTCTTAATCCTGTGCTCACAAAGGGGAGATTACTGTCCTCACTGCTCTGACTGTGATGCATTAACTTCCTTTAGTGCCCTTGCTAGAGTGTATCCTTGTCCAGCAAGAAATTGTAAATCTGTGAGCATTGGCATTTTGAGTCCCATTTCTCTTTAACCGGAGAACTCTAACGTAGGATGACCAACTCAGCTCTCCTAGTTTTTACACTGAAAGGCCTACATCCCAGGAAACCCTCAGTCCTAGGCAAACTGGGAGAATTGGCGTTCCTATCATTTGTGCAATATATCCCTCTTGTCTTCATCCCCTCTCCATCCCCACTCTAAAATATTCCATGAATGTCTGCTATCACAATTGCTCTTTATCAGTGGTGTTAAGCAGATCAAAGAAAAAAGCCTGCATTCCAAGTCAAGGAAAGGTGGAAAGAAGGAAACAGCTACAAGAGACAGGATGATAAAGAAATCCAGGATTTACTTGAGGTGGGAAATTGGAGCTGAGATGAGCAGGAAAAACATAAGATCTGAGACTCCCAGAAGAATAATGCTGGATTTCCTGTTGTCTTTTGGCTGTGAATTGTAACCTGATTTTATGTGCCTATTAGAGGCTGAAATTATTTGAGCATCTGGAGGAGGTAAGAGCATTGAGGGTTACAGTTGGAGGCAGAGATGATAAAAAATACAGAGGAACGTCCTTGACCCATTCATCACCCCTAGGTTCCAAGAGTAGGGTTCCTCTCATGAGCAAAGAAAGAATGGGCAATGAGAAGAAAAGATGCTGTCCTGGGGGATCCCCTCAGGCATTGCAGAGTCAGGGTTACTTATTTCTGGGACAGATTAGAAGGAATCAGCATGTGGGATTATTCTTCCCTTGTTGTCATTCACAAGGGCAATTCAATTTTCTAAATGTAAATGAAACACAAGGGAAAAGACTCCTTTTTCTAGGAATGTTTAGGTGTTGTTTCACCTACAGGCAAGCAAACAAAGAAAACAATAAATTGACTCTTCTAGGTTGTTTCTGGGTCTAAGTTTATCCTTCTACTTTAGAGACATAACCGGGTCGGAGTAAGATTCTTCTTATTTTTGATTTTAAAATCCAATAAACTGGGTTGCCTATAATGAAAAAAATAATATTACAGATATTCAAATAACAGGAAATTCCTTAATTCTGATCTTTTGTAAATTAAGATATAATTAATACATATAACATTATATAACATTATTAGTTTCAGGTACAGCATGATTTAATATATGCATGTCTTGTGAAATAATCACCGCAATAAGACTACTTAATATCCATCGCCATACATAGTCACACTGTTTCTTGTCCTGAGAACTTTCAAGATCTCTCTTACTAACTTTCAGGTATACAATACAGCATTACTAACTACAGTTGCCATGATGCATATTACATCCCCAGGACTTAATCATTTTATAACTGATCTGGTCTTTTTTTAGCATCTACAAATTTCAGTAAGTTTTGACTAAAAGAATGTTTTCCAAAAGTAGATTGCAGAAATATAAACAAACTGTCAAATAAAGCAGCCATTCATAAAAAAAAAACAATACCATTCAGGATGGCAAACAAGAGGTTTTGCCTTTCTTTTTTTTTTAAAGATTTATTTATTTATACAAGAACTGGGGTACAGTCAGAGGCACAGGAGGGTGAGAGAATTCGCCAGAGACAGAGTAGGGAACAGAACAGGCAGATCCACTGAAATACACTGCTGAGGGGAGCAGCGGGCGAGGCAGGAGAGGTCCACCACACCATGTGGGTTTCTCCCCGGCCGGGCATCAAACCCGTGCTGCAGAGGCTGCAGACAGCTTCACAGCGCTGCACTCAACCCTCTGAGCCATCCTGGAGGCTCAGGTTTTGCATTTCTATGAATGATCACTACTTAAAATATCATTTACACAATGTCATGCAATTTATCATGGGTGATAACTTTTAATCCACTTTCTAAAACATGATTAATTTTTCAATAAAAAATAACCCAGCTGAGTACACAAACTGTACTCTTTCTTGGCAATTCCTTAGATCAATCTGTAACAGTATACTCTGATGTGCTAGAAGGCAAGGATCATTTATACCTTCAGAACAGTTTTCAGTAGCAGAAAATAAGAGTTTGCTGTTAGATGTCTTCGTGACTGACAAATATGAACTGGATTTTTAAAGAGAATCACAGATCACAGTATATAACTAATATTTAAATGATTATACTCAAGTGTCTTACCAGTAGGAATCATATTTAACAGTAGAAAAGACAGGATATATGAAAGATTGCCTGTATTTTCAGCATCCTAAGATAATCCCTGTTAACATTTCAGTGTCCATAGTCAGGAGTATATTATTCCAGTCTTGTCTGATAAATCAGTAATAATAAATATATACATGCAAACATCATGTTGGTTTGTGATTGACCATGAATATATTATTAAAATTTCTCTATCAGGCTACTACAGATGTTTCTAAGTGATCAGCACTTTCATGGTATTGATAATTTAACATTAAAACCAACTGACACACAAAATCCTCTTTTCTAGGGTAGGCGAAAAAGGATAATTTTTTTTTTTAACTTCACTCATTAATTTAATTTCTCTGCATTCCTCTGGTCCCTCTTTCAAATCTAATTTCCTTGATGAATAAAAGTTTATTTTCCTTGTTAAGTACAAATATTAAATCTCAGATCCTTCCTTCTTAAAATTTCTTCTAGAAATTTCTAGCATCAATTTTTACTTTTAGGTCTGTCATCCTTTTAAAATGAGTTTTGCATTTGGTATGAGTTAGAGATTGAAACTCAATTTCTTTTTTATTCCAACATGATTTATTGAAAAAATTTAAGGGTCATTCTTAATGGTCACTCATTTCTTGCATTTAATTACTTTGGAATTTTTGTTAAATATTAATTCACCTTATGTATGTAGATATGTATTTGGATTCTTTTCTGTTCCATTGATCTATATGTCTTCTCACTATCTTAATTATAATTCCTGACTTTAGATTAAGTTTCAGAAATAGGTAATATATGCTCTCCAGATTTGTGCTTTGGCAACTCTAGGTCTGTGATAGTTCACATAATTTTTTTATTTATAATTTTAAAATTTATATTTATTTTCAGCTTCTTTATATAATGTAATACCAATGGTAGGAATAGGACAGCTGATGCTTTTATGTCTTTGACACAATAACTTTGCTTTTTAAAAAGCAATTTAAAACTGGCATGCTAAAAGGATTTGTTTTGGTACATGGTATGAAATTTTCATTGTTTTATGCCAAAAATAAAAAAATTTAAAGATTCATGAGTACATGAGTAAATCACATTCTATAACATATTTTAAAATGTTTTATAATGCATTTGAAGAAAATTGCCATAAATCACACCTTTGTGTCATTCTTCAATTTTACTTGAAACATTTTGTAAGTAAAATCTCACTTGTGTAGTCACTTAGTCATTTGTTTACTGATTTTTGCAAACTAATTTATTTATTTATTTAAAGATTTATTTATTTATTCATACAGTCAGAACCACGGGAGGGTGAGAAAATTCACCAGCGCCAGAGCAGGGAACAGAACAAGCAGACAGACGAAATACACTGCTGAAGGGAGCAGTGGGTGCTGCAGGAGAGGTCTGTTGCGCCATATGGGACCTTCGCCGGTGGCCGAGGATCAAACCGGCACTGCAGAGGCTGCGGGCAACTTCGCAGCCCAGCGCTCAACTGCTGCGCCACCAGGGGAGGCCCACAAACTAATTTATTATGTTAAATTTGCTCACTTGAAAGATAGCTGTCCTTTTCTGAAAATGTTTATTGAAACATATGAGAAAAGCCTTTATTGTAACTATAATAGGTGTCATATTATAGTAGTGATTATTTACAATACATTTTCAGAGAAAACTAACAATACTCAAATGTAGAAAAGAAAACATCCCTTTTTGACAGTCGCTACTTCCATTGGTTCTGCATATTGTGCAACTGGAAGATACGTTTTGTTTTTGCATGTTTAGTTTTCTAATACAGGAAAATTGCACTGAAATTTTTTTCTTGCCATTAGAAACTGTGATCCCTATGGCACATGTTCAGCTTTGCATATCAATTTTGGGTTTTTTAAGATTTATTCTTATATGGATACAAAAACTAGGGTGTAGGCCAGAGGTGCAAGGGGTGAGCGGATTCACCAGGGATAGAGTGGGGAGCAGAACAGGTGGTTCTACTGAAATACACTGCTGAGGGGAGCAGTGGGTGAGGCAGCAGAGGTCTGCTGCACCATGTGGATTAGCTACCTGGCTGGGATTGAACTCATGCTTCAGTGGCTGGCAATAGCTTGATAGTGCTGAGACTTAACCCTTGCGCCACCAGTGAGGCCCCTGCATACCAATTTCGGGATCAGATCTGGACTCTGTCTTTCCCTATTTTTTTTTTCGCATTATGTTTATTGAGGTGAAATAGGTTTGCATTGTTGTATCTGCATTGTAGGTTATAGATTTAACCTCTACAAATGTAAATTTTTCATACACTGCCTACTGCAGTACACCATGTCCAGTGGGGCTCCTTCCTCCTCCATTCCCACTCTGCCACGGCCTTATACTTTGGTTGCTTCAGCTTTGAAATCAGATGTTAAGAGTTCATTACTGGTAGGTTTTGACTGACCCTCTCTTATGTTTCTCTATATTCCACATATAAGTGAGATGATCTAGTATTTGTCTTTTTTCTTCTGGTTTATTTCACTTAGCATTATCCTTTCCAGTTTCATCCATGTTGTCACAAATGACAAGAGTTCATCCTTTTTTATAGCTGAGTAGCATACATGCCATTATGTGTGTGTGTGTATATGCGCACACGACATTTCTCTGATCCACTTTTAGTGGCCTAAGTCTCACCACTTAGTGGTGAGACAGGAGAGGTCTGCTGCACCATGTGTGTTTCTCCCTGGCTGGCCAGGGATCAAACTCATGCTGCAGTGGCTGGTGATAGCTTGATGGCACTTCTTTAACCCCTGCACCACCAGGGAGGCCCTGCATGAGTTCTTTCTATATTTTACATATCAGCCCTTTGTCAGATGTGTTAAGTGCAAATATTTCCCCCCATTCAGTAGAGTGTCTTTTCATTTTACCAATAGTTTCTTTCATTGTGCATAAGCTTTTGATTTGTTGTAATTGTTTATTTTGCTTTTGCTTTCTTTGCCATTAGAAATGAACTCCCAAAGGTGTTTCTTAAGCCAATGTCAGAGTGTTTTACCTATTTTTTCTCCTGTATTTTGTGGTTTTAAATCTTACATCTATGCTTTTTAGTCTATTTTGATTTTTACATAAGGTATGAGATGGTGATCTAGTTTCACTCTTTTGTGTGTGGCTATCAAGTTTCCCAACACTATTTGTTGAAGAGACTCTCCTTACTTCAGTGTATACTGTAGCTACTTTGTTGAGAGGAATTGTCCATAGATGCGTGGGTTTATTTTTGGGTTCTCAGCGCTATTCCATTTGTCTATGTGTCTGTTTTTGTTCTAGTGCCATACTTTTTTTTAATTACTGTAGCTTCGTAGTATAGATTAAAGTATGGGAGTGTGGTACTGTAATTCTTTCTCTTTTTTTGTCAGGGTTGATTTGGTTATTCATGGTCTTTCATGGTTCCATTTGAGTTTTGGTATTGTTCTATTTCTTTGAAGATTGCCTTTGGAGCCTTGAAGGGGCTTGCACTGAATCTATATATTGCTTTGGGTAGGATGGTCATTATTTTATTTTATATAATTCTTATATCATTTTTCATCTTTGCATTTTCATTTTGGCTATATTCCCCATACAATTGCAACCTCCCCCCTTATTTTGACTCTAGTTCTTCCTCTCCCCCCCCGCCCCACCGTAGTGTGTTTCTGGTTTACAGTTGCTTGTTGATTTTGATTTTCACTTTGTATTGATTAGTCTTTTTCCATAGCAGAAATTTAGAAAACCTAAATAAGAGACCAGGAAAAAGGATGGTCATTTTAATAATGGTGATTCTTCCAATCCATGAGATATCTTTACATTTACTTGTGGCTTCTTCTATTTCTTTAAATAATGTCTTGTAGTTTTCATTGTATAGGTCTGTCACCTCCTTTGTTAAGTTTACTCCAAGGTATTTAATTCATTTTGCTGCATGTAGAAATACAACCAATTTTTGCAGATTGATTTTGTGCCCTGCCATTTTACTGATTTCTTTTTTTTTCAGTTAGTTTTTTTTAGTGGAGTATTTTAGGCTTTCCATGTATATTATCATGTCATTTGCAAATAATGAAAGCTTTAGTTCTTCTTTCCCAATTTCTCTTGTACCAGATCTTAAAGACAGAGTTTTGTTAATTTCACTGAGCCAATTTTTTAGTTTCACTCATTTTTCTATTTTTTGTTGTGTCAATTCCAGTCTTTTGATAGTGATAGTATCAACTAGAAAAGCCTTAGGCACTCACACAGGCCATATTATTTGTAGTATTAACACGCAGACATTTCTCCCTACCTGAGCCAATGTGGCTGAACTAGCCCCTGTGGTTCTTATTATGATTATGGCACACACTGCAACAAAAACCATCAGCTTGCAGAAGATGCATGAGAGTCACACAGTGAGGTCCTGAGCAGAGAGACAGAAAGACTGGGAGGAGAGAATGGATTTGGGCTTTGCCTTTATTAAGGTTGAGGGTGATAGGTCTAGTTTTTTTTCTATATTCTTATTGGGTGATTCAAAGTATAAGAGTAAGAATTAGAGTATGAGAAGGGGTAAGTGAGGTCATTCAATTGACCTGTTGACTGGGTTGCCCAGAATTTTCTGAAAGACAGAACTTGATGGATGTGGACAGCATAATTCCTTATTTGGTTGTTTTGCTAGAAGCTGGCAATATGTTTTTCAAGATAGATTTCTCTTGTAATAGATGTCTTGTCAATCATAAATATAATATCAGGCATTCGCACTACAATCAAAAAGTTTAATGTCAGACACACTAAGTATATTTTTCCATTTCCTATTTTAAACTCCCTAATTTAATTTGTTCTTTTTCTGAGAAACTTGGTTCACATATTTGGACTTTTCTCATTCTTTTTTTTTTTTTAAACATAATGTTTAAAGGTATCATTTCCCTTCTAAACACTTCAGAAGGACCACTTAACCACATCCCACAAAATTTTGGTATGTTGTATTTTCAAAATTGTTCAATGACAAATGCTATCTATTTTCTCTTATGATTTCTTAATCCATGAGCTAATTATTTATATGTGTTTTACTTTCAAATATCAAAGGGTTTTACAAGTAGCTTATCTATCTTTCAACCATGATTGTTAATATCCTATGGACAGAGAATATAATCTTTGCAATTGCAAACTTTTTAATTTACCAATACTTGTTTTATAGCTCAGCACATATTTTATATTGGTGAACATTTTATGTGCACTTGAATATTTGTTGTTGGTGTTAGTAATGTTATATAATTATCAATTAGGGCAACTTAGCTCATATTGTTGCTGAAGGTCTCTCTATCCTTAATGGTCTTCTACCTATCTGTCAATTACTGAGAGAAAGTTGTTGAAGTCTGCAACCATAATCATAGATTGGTCTGTTTCTTTTTCAAGTTCAACCAAATTTTACTTTAGTATTTTGAATGCTTGTAATTATGTGACTATACTTAGTATTGCTATAGTTTCTTAATAAACTGACATTTGTCATTATGAAATGTGTCTTGTTATCCCTAGTAGTATTAACTTGAATTCTAATTTTCTGATAATATAGGAAGTTACGTTTTCTATTATTAGTGTTTCATGGCTTATCTGCTTTTTCATTCTCTTAAACTCTTATGCTTATACATATTTTTGTTGCTGTGAAAAATCCATATAACATTAAATTTACCACTTAACTACATTTAAGTGAATAGCTCAGTACTATTAAGTATATTAACAATGTGTAAAAGGTCTCTAGAACATTTTCATCTTAAGTGTTTATATCTAAAGTGCATTTTTGGTCACCACCACGTAGTTGGTGGTGATCTTGCCCCTTTTATTCAGTCAGACAATCTCTTATTTTTATTTGGATTATTTAAACCATTTACATTTAATGTAATTATCAGCATTGTTGGGTTTAAATCTAATGTCTCTCTATATTTCACTTTTTTATTGACTTTATTTTTTTCCACTTTTCTTGCCTTGTTTTTGATTATTTGTGACTTATTTTATCTCATTTACTGGTTTATTAGACATATCATTTTGTTTAACTTTTAGCAGTTATTCTAGGACTTATACATCTTTAATTTAATGCAATTTTTAAATAATATTATGTCATGTAACATACTGAAATTATATAGTAGTATAGTCTCATTTCCTCCCTCCTTTCGTGCAGTTATTGACCTGTTACATTTAAATATGTTATAAATATATTGAAATTAATTATTCTATAAATATAAAGAAATTATTTTGAATTAGAATATAAAATAACCCCAGAATTATTTTTGATTCTGTATTTTGTGTAGATCGTATTTTTTCAGAAATCTGGAGTGTAAAGGAATATCTCAAGTATTCATCAAACAGTTTCTTTCTTGTCTGTTTAAAACTTGAATCCTGTAAGAGTTATGGAATTGTTCAGCTTACATCTCTCTTAGTTTGTCTTTACCCAAATTCATTGAGTTTCACTATGAACTTTTATAGATTAACAATTTACTCTCAATTTTATAGATTAACAATTTACTCTCCATTTTTCCTATAGAAATGTCTAGAGCCATTTTTGTGTGTAACTTCTTTCTAAATAATAATGTACCCAGAAAATTTCAGCAGTTTCAGTCTTAACAAAACTTTTAGCTCAGTGTCCTATTTGCTTGGATACTGCTTCTCTCAAGAAAGTGCCTGTAAACTGAATTTCTAAGTAGTAAAATGTCTTATTTTCTTACTTTTAGAGATTATTGTCTTGATCTACAATTTTTCCAATATCTGAAATAGCTTTTATTTATATAACTTTCCAGTTTTCTAATAGTTTTAAGCAACAGGGCAAGTCTAGTACATTGTGATTGGAAGTAGAATTTCCCCAGGTTGATTTTTTTAAACAGCTTTATTGAGATTTAAATCACTAATTTATCCATTTAAAGTACAAAATTGTATTCATGAATATATACAACTATTATTGAAATTTTAGAACTTGTTCATCACTTCAACAAGAAACCTTGTACTATTTAAATATTAACTCTTTGCTACTTAATCTTCTAGGCAGTCCTAAGCAATTACTAATCTAATTTAAATCTCTAGATTTGCTTATTAGTTTCCTGTGGATGGAATGATATGTCACCTTCTATGACTGACTTTTTTCACCTAGCTTGTTTTTAATGTTGTGAATGCATCAGTATTTCATTCCTTTTAATGGTTGAATAGTAGTCCATTGTATGGATGTATCATATTTTGTTTATTTGTGGATAATTTTTTAAGATAATAATTAGGTTTCCTCCCAGTGTTTTCTTTGCAGCTGTAATACCATTCAAATAGGTATTAGACTTTTGGTTTATTTCATTAAAGGAGTCATTTGGCAGAACAGAAAAAGAAGAAACCTTTAAGAATTCCTAGTCTTTGTTTCTAAAATCTATCTCACTAAGTGGAATAGGTATGAGAAGGGGGATTTTACCCTAGAGTCGAAGAGGTATTTGAAAGACAGCTCTTTTTTCTTTCAGAGTACACTGTGAAGATGATGTGTTCTAGGAGAGGAATACTATTATGGGGGATGGTAGAGTATGGGTAAGATAGTATGATTTATGTGTGTATGAGTGTGTATTTAATATATATGTGTGTTTGTATCTGTGTCATTCAGATGATCAAAGTACATTTCTAATGTGTATTTTGCCTTTTTCAGTGTTTCCTGACTTATAGCCCCACAAGCCCCTGGAATTTCCTTAGTAATGAGTAAAGGGAAGCATATTTTATTTAATATTTGGTCTCATCTTTAGTTCCTGAAAATGTTTCAAAGCCATAAAAGTGATACTAGTGTCTTGTTATTCTTCACAATCTCCTTTTCACCACCAAGTGAGTTTATGTTCATCAGGTAACTTTTGGGAAGCACCTGAGAATAATGATGGTTGACATGGAAGCCAGTCATGAACAGAGAGTTGAAACTTTTAGTCCCATCTACCCCTTTTCAGGGGGGTGAGAGAAACTGGAGTTTGAATCACTCACCAGTGGCCAATGATTTAGTAAGTGATGCATATGTAATGAAGAGAACATCAAAACCTGTGTGCTTCCAGGTTGATGGTCTAGAATGCTTTCACATGCAACCATACTGGGCCCTAGACTCTACAGAGACACTCCTTTGTTCAGGACCTTGTCCTATGTATCTTTACATCTTGGTGTTAATTTGTGTCTTTTAATATCCTTTGTCATAAATTGGCAATCTAGTGAATAAATGGGTTTACTGGAGGGGGTCTTGAGAACTTCTGATTTATAGCTAGTTTGGTCAGGAGTTCAGGTAACAACCTGGACTTGTAATTAGCTTCTAAAGTGTGTATGTGTGTGTGTGTATTTCTCATGTATATTTTATGTGTGTGTGTTTGTGTATGCTTGTGTGTGGCAGGGGTTGGGGTAAGACTGTCTTGTGAGACTGAGTCCTTAACCTATGGGATTTGATATTATCTCAGTGTAGACAGTGTTGGAACTGAGTTATATTGTGGGATACCCAGCTGGTATTTGAGAATTTGTTGAATGTGTGAGGGAAAAAATACTCTCCTACATATCAAAATTGGTAACCAGAATCATTAATAGGTATGGGGATTTCTAACCTCCCCAAATATTCTAGTTCTCCATAGCTGCCACAGAAACCTCATAAAGTGGCCAGGCCAAAAGAAATCATGTGTCTTAGTGGTGATCTCTGTGGGCAGATGACAGAAGAGTGGAGGGTGACCCAATGCTTTGCACTCAGTGCAGCAGTGCAGCATTGGTACAAAACTGAGTCCCAAGAATGATTGAGGTTGAATTTCCTACCAGTCCATTGCATGGGCGCATCAGAATGAAGATTAAATTAATGTATAGAAAATAATAAGATATTAATTCTTGCACACCTCATTTTGGAGCCTGTGATGAGTGTCTGCTACACCCTTTGTGTGAGTTCACTGAAATCAATAATGCTATGCAAATATTGTACAAATAAAATGTGACTTTAAGTGACAGCACGTCCTAACTTAGAAAAATGTTTTATATGCTGTTTAATGTCCTTAATCAGTGAGTTTTCAAAATGCAGAGTTATTGTGTAACCCCTTTCCAGTTAAGCAAAACAGCCTGACTATATAACATATCATCTTTTACCCTTTTTTCACAAAACAACTTATACTGAAGTTTAAATTTTGGTGAAACGTAATGCTGTTAATTTTGTACTTAATACCAAGCTAATAAATAATCTTGCAGCCACAGAAAAGCAAGCACAGTAAGTAAAACATTGAAGACAAATGAAGAAAAGGCAAATAGGGTTCCACATTATTTATACCTAAGGATTGTGACCCAATCAAATACATAAATTACAGATTTCCCAGAGATACAGGAAGGAGTGTTCAGGAGTGCTGGCTTGTACTCCTGAATACTGGTAGTCTCAGGGAAGGATGTGAGCATACAGAACACAATGATCCGAACCTTACAGCCAGCAGTACTCAGAAATGGTCTTTCTTAGATTCTTCTCATTTTTTGATTTCAGCAGTGTTATAAGAACGAACTAGTTCTTCTTGAGTCATTTTGGTGCCTTCTATTTGAGAAAATGCATATCCATCTGAAAGAGCCAAACACAAGGGAATCTGTTAAAAACAGTAATGCACATGAACATTCTGCTAACAGGAAGTGAGACCTATGCCAGAGTGGGACTTACTGACATTGGCCAGGCCAGTGACTGAAGTGGGGAAAGTGGTCAGGTCTATGAAAACATGGTAGTCAAGTGGTTTGTAAGAGAACCGTTTAAGCATCCCCATTCTGAGGCCAAAATTGATCAGGGGGTAACAGAATATCAGTGTCTAATTTTTTTAATTCCCCCAGGGAGTCTGAAGTGTCACTATGTTCTGAGTGAGAATTTCCTGGAGGAGGCAGGCCTGAAGAGGCATCATGAAGCTCAGGGCTGTTTATATGAGATTGTGGCTGAGGCTGGACTGAGCAGCTCAAACAGTGGCCTCTGGGTCCTTGATCTCATTTTCTATCATATTTTAAGAGGAGGGGATATGGAAATGTCTGAATTGTGAATCTTGAAACTGGAACCAAGAAGAGTAGTCTATGAAGCTGAAAACATGCTGGGGGATTGCATTCAATGCTGATGTTAAATTTGGTGAAGAATCCATAATTGTAATATTTTAATTGTTTAACTATTTTAAAATGAGGTTGATTAATATAGGCTTACTCAAGTTCAAATGAACAATAAGGTCACTGGTAGGAATTCCTGGGTAATTAATTAATCAGAACTCTATCCCCGAGAGAATTAGTCATATAATCATTTCTGAAAGTAGTGCTGATACTCACCAGGCAATATAGAGGACTTACAAGTATTTTCATATTCTCTAACTCTTGACCTTGACAGGTTAGACAAAAGAGCAATCACACACTTGAATGACATATTCGGATTAAAATACGACACAGAGCCAGGCAACTGCTGTTTCCTAAAACTTTCAGTGACAACCTTCGGGGGAAAGGCAGAGTGTATGGGGAGTAGCTCTCATTCCCAACAGATACCAGTGTTACTTTATTTTTATTATCCTTTTTGTTTGGCTTTTTTCCTTTCCCACTATAAAATTCTACACTCACAGCGTCAAAGTCTTTCATCTAGGGACTTTTTTGGATGAATCTCAGATGGAAGAAGGGGGGAATATAAAACAACTTTTAAGTTTTCATGCCCACCTTGGGGTTAGTTAACTTTATACCAGAAAAAAAAAAGGGTATGCAAGTTTTCTTTGGATAAAAATTATTTGCATTGACCAGGACTTCGGTGGGCTTCCCAGGGACCTAAGACCATGGCCAGCAATTTCTACCTGTGCTGCTATGTACTGCACAAGGGCAAGTTTAGACATGAGTTTCTGGAGTTCTAGTTTCTACCGGATGAAAAGCTTAGATATACCAACAACAGCAATTATAAAAATGATGTCATGGGCAGAAAGAGGCTATGTGCACAAGAATGTAATGGAAGAATTGAGAATTATTGATGACAGTGAAATTGCAAAAGGTGATGATTTTTTGTGGCCTCCCTGAGGAGATATGGTGAATGCAGGGTTGGCCAACAGGAGCTTGAATTGCAACTGGATATGAACACGTTTCTTTCACTGCATCAAAAATTGTTTCTCTTATTGATGTAAATCAGTCAAAGGACGCTAAAAACCTTCCTGTATATTACTGTTTGGTACAGGACCTGAAATGCTTAGTTTTAAATCTTATTGGAATACCTTTCAAGATTAAACTGATCTAAATTATATGTGTTTTTGAAGTTGTTTTTATATTTAACTGATAGTTATGGAAGATATGGGAGGGTTTGTCATTTCAGTTATTGGGGTTTTTATGAATGTGAAGCAAACAATTTTTTTTGTATGGAAACTGAAAATAAGAAAATACATAAACAGGCTTATGGCTATCTTCACTTACGTCCAAATGAGTTGCACAGCCACCCCACATATTAAATTCTGTAAATAAAAGCTACTTTTCACTGAAATTTTACTTCAAAAAGATGTACCAAAGCCTGAAGAAAAACTACCTTTTACCTTTAAAATAGTATGTTTGGAATATGCTACAGGATATTGAAAACATGAAAATTTTACATGTGAGGATCTTATCATGGAGGAGTAGGAGATCAGAAACTGCATTTGCTTTAGACCAAACTCTCTAATTTCACAAATGTAACTCAGCTTTCTTTCCCTATGAGAATTATCTACTTTAAAAAAAATAGTTTCCATTTTAAAAAATATTGTGGTAAAAATACATGCAACATAAAGTTTACCTTTTTAAAGAATATTAATTGCCCAGGTCAGTAGCAGTGGCTATACTGACCATGTTGCAACCCTCGCCACCATCAATCTTCAGCCCTCTTCATCTTCCCAATCAGAAACTCCGTTACCATTAAGCTCTAACTCTTCTTCCCCTTCCCAGCCCCTGGCAACTATTTTACACTCTGTTTCTCTGAATTTGACACTCTGGGTACCTCTTGTATGTGAAATCACACAGCACTTGTCTTTTTGTGTCAGCCTTATTTCACTTAGCACATGGTCTTCAAGGAGACTGAACTAGCTTTTAGAGACTCATGCTTTCTGTGACTCGATGCCATCTTAGTGTTGGGGTCCACTTTACAGTACTCTACTTACGTGGGGCACTAGTATCAACAGAACTGTTGTGGAAGAAGACCCCGCAGTTCTGGGACATTAGGGTATTTTTTGCCTCCACCCTAAGAGTAAATCAAACACAGACTGACTTTAGTTCATTGGAACAGCTTTCAGAAGAATTTACTGGAAAAAATCAAGGTGCAAGGCGAAGTAGAATATCTTCCTCACATTTTGCAAACTGTTCATGTATTTATAGTAAAATGAATATTATCTAGACACTCTCAGCAAGATGCTTCTTCTGAAATAGCATTTTGTCATAGTATTTTTTTAAACAGCTCTCTGTTATTTTCTATAGAGTTGAACTGAACAGTGTCCTGTCAGCTCTCTGGCTTCCCAGAGCACCTTAGAGATCTTGTGGTGTGTATTTTTAAAATATTTGTTCCAACTTCTTTTCCTAATGGCACAGATATACTACACTGGTTCAAGACTCTCGATAATATATGTCAGGAAAGGTCAACTCTAGGCATGAGAGAGAACTTCTCCAGATCCCATTGGAAATCCAAGCACAAGTACTTTTTTATTATTAATTTAATAATTTAATTATTAAAAGGTTGTGATTAAAGATGACTAAAGTGTATATACAATAAAAACTTTTTAAAATCAGCACTATAAAAAAATAATAGCAATCCTGCCTTTGATTGCAGGGAGCTACCTGGCTACTCTATTTACTGTTTACAATACTTTCTTAATTCAAATAATTTTCAAGGCTTGATGTCTTGGTATTTGACTCTTCACTTGAGATCCCAAGGTTTTGGGTGCTTGATGTGGAGCATGAGGCCCTCCCTGCCTCAGGGAGAAGCTCTGACTTTGTGAGATGCCTCCTGGTTGTGGTCGCACACCAGGAATGGAGCTTTTGGCAAGACTGTATGTCTCTGTCCCTTTGTCTGCTACCCTTCTCCATGTGGCCCCTTTATTTAAATTGCTCAGCTTATTTTCAGAGGGAAATGTTTCATATGTTGCTGTAGATTCAGTGTGTCCACAGGAAGAGGTGAGTTGAGGATCTCAAAGTCCATTATCTTGGACCAGCCCCGCATATGTTTTTTTTATTGCATTGGTTATTGAGGAGCATGTTTTAAATCTTCACATATTTATGGTTTTTTCCAGTTTTCCCCTTTAATTGATTTCTAGCTTCATATCTTTGGGGTCATAAAAGATGCTTGATGAGATTTTAATCTTTTTAGATTTACAAAGACTTGTTTTGTGGTCTAACCTATGATCTGTTTTGGAAAATGTTCCATGTGTGCTTGAGAAGAATGTATATTCTGGTAGTGTTGGGTGCAGTGGGGCTTTACCTCTATGTGATGACCTGCTCTTATTTTGCTGCTTTCAAGATTATCTTCGTTTTGAGTGTTGTGTCAGGTATCAGGGTGAAGTCTTCTTTGGATTTTACGTCATCAGGTACCTTTTAACTTCATATGCCTGGATATCTGGACATGTATATTTTATTTTCTCTTCAATAAGTACTTAGAAATGGAGATGTTGGATCACACAACATAAGTTTATTTAAAGTATTAGAAATGAGTCAGTTATTCAGGGGGATTGTGCAAGAGTTCTAGGTGCTTTATATGATCACGAATACTTGCTGCTATGAGTATCAAGTACTCTGTAGGTGCCAAATACATGGGCATTGATTAATTACCCCATTCATTTACTTTATATTTGTTTGTACTTACAGCTTTGCTGCTCCCTCAATCTATTAAAATGTGCCTTTTGCCCTCTTTTCCCAGGCCACATCAGCATTGGTTTGGACCCTTTTCTCCATGCTTATGAAAGTACTCAAAATGTAGCAGGCATACATTATACTTTAAAGAGTCATTCTTTGCCTTATAATTCCTATATAAATATCCCAGATTCAACGAGAGTCCACTCAGAACTTCAAGACATGCTGAGACCACGTGGAAACCCCTAGAATAAAAATGTTACTGAGGCTCAAGGAACTCAAGATAATGCCCAGGTATGTCAGAAAATTGGAAGTTATCTACTTCTGGAAATAATTTGGGTGTGGAGATCGAAAATATTGACAACCATTTGATTCCTATAAACCTCTGACATTCCTGGCATTTAGCCTGATCTTCTTTAAGGCCATCAAATAAGGACTAATGGGAATGAGGCAGCAACTGCAAGAGCAAACATTTTTTATCTTCCCAGGCAGCAGCAGAAGGGGAACAATTCAAATCTTAAACAGACCCTGTTCCTTTCTTCTGCAATACAACTCCCTCTCCTCCCATATCCACTGTTTCATCTGGATGGGTGCAGGCGAGAGAGAGAGAACTGCTTTAGCCTCCATGTCCAAATCTTTATGCAAAAATTTGCGTGGGAAAGAACAGAAATTTGCAGATTCTCTGACCCATAGTAGATAAATGTTGCTGTTTCAACCACCAGAGGTAAAAATAAAGTTAGTGTGCATAAGCTTAATGCACCTTAGTTTTAGAATGTTAGCAAGGGATCCTGTGAAAAAGACAAAAAGCTTTCCTTAAAAATATGTTAGGTGAAAATGCCCAAAAGTAGATGACTGGATCAAGAAGATGTGGTACATATATACCATGGAATATTACTCAGCATTCAAAAAAGATAAACACATGCAATTTGCAGCAACATGGATGGCGTTGGAAGGGATCATGCTCAGCGAAATAAGCCAAAAAGAAAAAGAAAAATACCGGATGGTCTCACTCATAGCAGGAATCTAGAAAACTTAAATAAGGGACCAGGAAAATGAATATAAGAAAGTGAAAATCAAAATCAACAAAAAACTATGAACCAGAGACACTTTTTGGGGGGTGGGGGGCGGGAGGGGAAGGATTGGGGTCAGAATGGGGCGTTTGCAATTGTATGGGGGAATATAAAAATAAAATTTAAGATTAAAAAAAAAAATATGTTAGGTGAAATGGAAACATACCTTTTCAAAATGAGGCATTTCCAAAAGTATTTTGGTAACTGACATTAGAAAAGAAATCCCTAAGATGTCTCAAGCTGGTTGAATATATGTGCATATGTATGTTTGTATGTACGCACATATGTGTATATATGCCAGTGTGCACGTGTTGTGTCTGTGAAGGGACAGAGTGTGTAGGGCACTGTAGGCCATTGAAGGAATGTTGCTCTGAGTGAGGGGGAGGTAATGGGAATTAGCAGAGAGTGATATGATCCAATTTACTTTGTTCAAGCCTCCTTTCTCTGGCTGTGTGGGGAAGGGTGGAAACAGGAGACAAATAATAGAGACTGCAACAGAGCAAGGCAATAGTGATTGTGATTATTTCTCTAATTCTCAGTTTGCTTTGAAGTAGGCATAACAGGATTTTTAAAAACATGATTTTTTAGGTGTTAACCGGAGGGAGAGAGTAGAAATGAGGATGACTTAAAGGTTTTGACCTGAGAAACTAAAGGAATGAAGTTGCCATCTGAGAGTAAGATCACTGGGGAATTGGCATGGCAAAATAGGCAGCTGCACTGTTCACTGTTGTGCATTCAAAGTTCAAGATGCCTGTTTGATATGCTCTTAATAAACTTAGGAAATCATGGAGGATATGGAAATGTCTGGAAGGGAAATGTGGGAAGAAGAACAGGAATAATGGGTCCTTAAAAAAAATCAGAATAAAGTCTCACCTCCGTCTGACCGTTCTAGGAACATCAGTTTCTTGAACTCGGCTGCTTTCCATCTTTCGAACCTGCTCTAGTAAACTTCTGTTGATGGTATTTTTAATCCTGTATCACATGAGAAAGATAGAAAGAATGTAACACATGAACGTTACACACTTTAAGTATTTGATTTCTTCCTTCTTAGATGATGGTTGGACATTCCTTGGTTACAAGCAGTATGGCGGCATGCAGTGCAGTGTTTCTAGTCTCCACTAGATACCCAGACTCTGCATTCCTGGTAGCTGAGAAACATTGCCAGAGAGATGCAGCAATGATAAGCCTTAGCTGTCAGCCACTGTAAACACTGCTGACTTTCTGCAAAGCCAAAAGCTCTCCCTGGGTGTGTGTCTAGGCTATAGAGCACCTAACTCTGGAGGAGTCAATTTGCTCAGCTCCCAGCTAGACAAGTATTTGAAGATTTATGGAACTGAAACAGGTTGAAAAGTTTTTTTCTACTAGGGTCATTTCTTTCAGAATCTTGATGTGTAAATTCTCATTGAGGTGTGATACCTCCAGGCCTTACTTAGACCTAGGGCTAGTTGTGTCATTTATAGCAATTATGGTGGCGGTGACTCAGTAGTTCATATATCAAGAGATACTAGCTCTTGACCTCAAACATACAAGGTGGCCCAGACAACTGCTCTCTTTCTGTGGCAAGCAGTTTTCACTGGGATGCACATATATATTCGGCAATTTGTCACACATCTACTCATGCATTCCTTAAATTTCTTTCTGGAATCACATTTGGATGCCAAAGCAAACACAGACAGTGTCTCTACTTTTATTAAGCTTCCAAGATAAAAGGAGAGAAGCTAGATGTCAGACAAGTGACATTACTTGTCCATTACTCCACTGGTAATGTCAGATGAGAACAGGTATGATGGAAGAAGATCCACATGGCACCGTGATGGCATGAGGTGGAGGTACAAGCTTCCCAAGGGCATCAGCAAAGCTCCCCTGAGGAAGTGGAGTTTGAGCTGGGGTAATGGAGAGTAGGCAGTAACTAGAGGAGAGTGGGACAGAGCATTCCATCCAGAGGAAACCCTATATACGAAAGCCCTGTGGAGGGAGAAGTGTAGTTAGCATCTCCTGAGAGACACAGGAGATGGGTCTTTATTTCCCAACAGCCGTCCCTTATATCCTCTTCTCTTCTGCCTTCCTCCTCACTCTTACCTTCAGAGTTCTCACTATGTTTATTGATGTTCACCAGCTGTAGAAAGTATTTTATGTTATACAATTGCCTGCTATATAAAGGTCCTGTGTTTTTTTTTAATCACTATTACTTGCTTTACTATTCAAAATTCTCTTAAACTGCCATTTTGTTGAAAATGGCTGCATTTCATCCTTTCTTATGACTGAATAGTATTCCATAGTGTGAATATACTGCATTTTCTTGATCCAGTTGTCTACAACTAGACATTTAGGCTGCTTTCATATCCTAACTATTGTAAATAATGCTACTATGAACATTGTGGAACATGCTTTGTGTTTCTGTGTTGATGGTTTCATATTCTTTGGATAGAAGCCAAAGAATGGATTGCTGTGTCATACAATATTTCCATTATTAAGTGAAATCCTATTTGTTTTCCATAATGGTGGCACAGGCTTACACCAGTGGATGTAATAGGGTTCCTCTTTCTCCACATCCTCTCCAGCAGTTATTGGAAGTCTTTTTAATATGTGCCACCCTCATGGGCATGAGATGGTAACTCATTGTGGATTTAACATGCATCTCTTATTGGAAGTGATGATGAGCATCTTTTCATAAGTCTGTTGGCCTCCGTTAGTCTTCTGAATATCCTCTTTGGTGAGTTACCTGTTCACATCTGTTGCCCAATTATTAATTGGGTTCTTCATTATGTATCTTGATTATTAATCTCTTGTCAGTTATATGTTGAATAACTATTTCTACCATTAAATAAGGTGTTTTCTAAACTTGCTTTTTCATTCACTGTATAAAAACATTTTTAACTTCAAGAACTTCAAGTAATCCCAACAATTTACTTTTGTTTTTATTTTCCTTGCCATAAGGGTTGAATCACCAGAAACATCTTTATCTTTGATATCATAAAATATATCAATGTTTTCGTTTAAATATTTCATGTATATTGGTGCAGCTCTTAAATGTAAATCTTTAATCCACTTGGAGTGTATTTTTATATATGGAGTTAGTGAGTAACCCAACTTTATTCTTTTATATGTGACTTTCCAGTTTTCCCAGCACTAGTTATGAAATAGACTATCCTTTATTGTATAGCTGCTTTATCGTACATTAGATGCTGATATATATGCAGATTTTTTTCTGGGATTTTGATTATATTCCATTTATCCAGGTATCTATTTTTGTGTCAATACCATATTGTTTTTAGTACTGTTATTGTATAGTAAAGTTTGAAGTGGAGTAACATACCTCCATTTCTCTCCTTGTTTTCAGGGCTGCTTTTGTAACTTGTGTCCTTTTAAGGTTCCATGTAAATTTCAATATTCTTTTTCAAATTTCTTTGAAAAATATTGGTGATATTTTTGATGCAGATCATGTGAAATTTATCATTTAAGGCAGGATAGTAGTTTTGATTGTATTAATTCTCCCCATCCATGAATGCCTTAGGTCTCTAAGTCCTTTAATAACATCCTATAGTTCTTTTTTTTTATAGTTATTTTATATATTTATTTTTTTAAAATAAATTTTATTTTTATATTCCCCATACAATTGCAATCCCCTTATTTTGACCCCCCAATCCCTCCCCTCCCCACCCGCTACCACCCATAGAGTGTCTCTGGTTCATAGTTGTTTGTTGATTTTGATTTTCACTTTCTTGCAGTTATTCATTTTCCTGGTCCCTTATTTAAGTTTTCTAGATTCCTGCTATGAGTGAGACCATCCGGTATTTTTCTTTTTCTTTCTGGCTTATTTCGCTGAGCATGATCCCTTCCAGCGCCATCCATGTTGCTGCAAATTGCATCTGTTTATCTTTTTTGAATGCTGACTAATATTCCATGGTGTATATGTACCACATCTTCTTGATCCAGTCATCTATTTTTGGGCATTTGGGTTGTTTCCAAAGCTTAGCTATTGCAAATAGTGCTGCTATAAACATAGGGGTGCAGGTGCTCTTTGGAATTGATGTTTCTGTGTCCTTTGGGTAAATACCTAGGAGTGGAATTGCTGGATCATATGGAAGCTCTATGTTTAGTAGGTCCAGAAATCTCCACACAGCTCTCCATAGTGGTTGGACCAGTTTGCACACCCACCAACAGTGCAGGAGAGTTCCTTTTTCTCCACACCCTCGCCAACATTTGTTGTTGCTAGTTTTTTTAATATGTGCCATTCTCACTGGTGTAAGATGGTATCTCATGGTAGTTTTAATTTGCATTTCCCTGATTACAAGTGATGTTGAACGTTTTTTCATATGCCTGTTGGCCATTTGCATTTCCTCTTCAGAGAAGTTTCTTTTTAGTTCTTCTGCCCATTTTTTGACTGGATTATTTTCTTTGTTTTTGTTGAGTCTCATCAGCTCTTTGCAGATTTTTGTGATCGGTCCTTTATCATTAGTGTTGTGTGCAAAAATGTTCTCCCAGTTGGTGGGGTTTCTCTTTGTTTTTGTTATTGTCTCTTTTGCTGTGCAGAAGCTCTTTAATTTGATGTAGTCCCAGCTGTTTATCTTTGCCTTCACTATCACTGCTTTGGGTGATGTGTCTGTAAAGATGTCTTTGATGTGCATATCACGTAGTATTTCGCCTATATTTCCTTCTATGTATTTTATGGTTTCTGGTCTTATGTCTAGTTCTTTAATCCATTTTGAGTTGATTTTTGTGTATGGTGTGAGGTAGTGGTCAAGCTTATTCTTTTGCATGTAGCGACCCAGTTTTCCCAGCACCATTTATTGAACAAACTTTCTTTGCTCCAATGCATAGTCTTTGCTCCTTTTTCAAAGATTAGTTGACCATAAATCTGTGGGTTTATTTCTGGATTTTCTATTTGATTCCATTGGTCTGTGTGTCTGTTCTTGTTCCAATACCATGCAGTTTTGATGATTATGGCTTTGTAGTATAGTTTGAAATCTGGGAGTGTGATGCCTCCATTCCCTTCTTTTTTTTCAGGAGAGCTTTGGCATTTGGGGTTTTTGGTGATTCCATATGAATTTCATCAATAATTGTTCTATTTCTTTGAAGAATGACATTGAAATTTTTATTGGAATAGCATTGAATCTGTATATTGCTTTTGGTAGGATGGCCATTTTAATAAAGTTTATTCTTCCAATCCATGAGCAGGGGATGTCTTTCCATTTCTTTGTGTCTTCTTCTATTTCTTTTAACAGTGTTTTATAGTTTTCTTTGTATAGGTCCTTTACCTCTTTTGTTAGATTTATTCCCAAGTATTTGATTTTTTTTTGTTTCAATAATAAAAGGGATGTTTTTTTTTAATTTCTTCTTCTTCAGATTTATTGTTTGTGTATAGGAAGGCTACTGACTTTTGCGTGTTGATTTTGTATCCTGCCACTTTACTGAACTGATTGATGAGTTGAATTAGTTTTTCTGTGGAGTTTTTGGGGTTCTCTATGTATATTATCATATCATCTGCAAGTAGAGATAGTTTGACTTCTTCTTTTCCTATTTGGATTCCTTGTATGTCTTTCTCTTGTCTTATTGCTCTGGCTAGGACTTCCAGTATTATATTGAAAAGCAGTGGTGAGAGTCGACATCTTTGTCTTGTTCCAGATCTTAATGGAAATGCTTTCAACTTTTCACCATTGAGAATGATACTGGCTGTTGGCTTGTCATAGATGGCCTTTATGATGTTGAGGTATGTTCCTTATATCCCAAGAATTTCAAGGGCTTTTATCATGAATGGGTGTTGCACTTTGTTTATCGCTTTCTCAGCATCTATTGATATTATCATATGGTTTTTATATTTCTTTTTGTTGATGTGTTGGATAATGTTGATTGATTTTCAGATGTTGAACCATCCTTGTGTCCCTGGCATGAATCCTCCTTGATCGTGGTGAATTATCTTATGGATACATTGTTGGATTCTGATAGCTAAAATTTTGTTGAGGATTTTTGCATTAGTGTTCATTAGGGAGATTGGCCTGTAGTTTTCCTTTTTTGTGTTGTGCTTGTTCAGTTTTGGTCTTAGTGTAATGTTGGCTTCATAGAACGTGTTTGGTATTGTCCCTTCCTTCTCAATTTTTTTGAAAGAGTTTGTGAAGGATAGGCACTAATTCGTCTCTGAATGTTTGGTAGAATTCATTTGTAATTCCATCAGGCCCTGGGCTTTTGTTTTTGGGTAGGTTTTTGATTACCACTTCAATTTCGCTGCTTGTAATTGGTCTGTTTAGGTGTTCTATTTCTTCTTTATCTAGCTTTGGGTGATTGTAGAGTTGTAGGAATTTGTCCATCTCCTCTAGATTGTTGAACTTGTTTCCATATAACTCTTCATAGTAGTTATTGATTATTCTTTTGATTTCTGCTGTGTCCGTTGTGACTTCTCCTCTTTCATTTATGATCCTGTTTATTTGTGCTTTCTCCCTTTTTTCCTTTGTGAGCCTGGCTAGGGGTTTGTCTATTTTATTGATTTTTTTGAAGAACCAGCTCTTGGTTTCATTGATCTTTTGGATTGTTTTTTTAGTTTCGATTTCATTTATTTCTGCTTTGGTTTTTATTATTTCCTTTCTTCTACTGGTTTTGGGGTTTTCTTGTTGTTCTATTTCTAGATCTTTGAGCTTCGAGATTAGGTTGTTTCTTTGAGTTCTTTCCTGTTTCTTGATGTGAGCCTCTATTGCTATATATTTTCCTCTTATTACTGCTTTTGCTGCATCCCATACCTTTAGGAAATTGGTGTCCTCCTTGTCATTCAATTGAAAGAATTTTTTAATTTCTTGTTTGATCTCCTCATTAGTCCAGTGGTCTTCTAGTAGTGTGGTTTTCAATCTCCATGAGGTAGGAGAATTCCTTACCTTCTTTTTATGGTTTATTTCTAGTTTGATGCCTTCATGGTCAGAAAAGATGGTTGGTATTATTTCAATCTTTGTGTATCTGTTGATATTTGTCTTGTGTCCGAGTATGTGATCGATCCTGGAGAATGATCTGTGTGCACTTGAGAAAAATGTGTACTCCGTTTTTTTGGTGTTTAGTGTTCTATAGATGTCTGTTAAGCCCAAGCGCTCTAGGTCCTTATTTAGAGCTTTAGTGTCTTTACTTATTTTTTGTCTTGTTGATCTGTCCATTGCTGTTAGTGGTGTGTTGAAGTCTCCCACTACGTATGTGTTTTCTCTGATGTCTGTTTTCAGAGATGTCAATAGTTGTCTGATATATTTTGGTGCTCCTTCGTTTGGTGAATATATGTTAATGAGTGTTATTTCTTCCTGAAGTATTGTCCCCTTGATCATAATGTAGTGTCCGTTGGGGTCTCTTTTTACCTTTTTGAGTTTGAAATCTGTTTTATCTGATATAAGTATAGCTGTTCCTGCTTTCTTTTTCATCCATTTGCTTGTAGGATTGTTTTCCATCCTTTAACTTTGAGTCTATTTTTATCTTTTGTAGCTAAATGTGTTTCCTGAAGTCAGCAAAAGGTTGGGTTTTGTTTCTTAATCCAGCCTACGACTCTGTGTCTTTTTATTGAAGAATTTAGTCCATTTACATTTAGGGTTAATATTGATATGTTAGCATCTGTATTTGCCATTGTGTTTGTTCTTCCTTTGATTTTATTTATTCTTTTAATAACTTTTTTTTTTTTGGCCTTCTTTCGTTGTTATTCATCCCTCTGAGGTTCTGGCTTTAGGACTCCTTGTAGTATTTTTTGGAGTGGGGGTTTAGTTGTAATGAAATTCCAGAGTTTCTGTTTGTCTGGGAAGGTCCTTATTCTTTCTTCATAGAGGAAGGAGAGCTTTGCGGGATAGAGTATTCTTGGTTGGCATCTGTTTTCTTGTAGACTGTTGGCTATGTCCCTCCACTCTCTCCTTGCCTGTAGTGTTTCTTTGGAGAAGTCTGATGTCAGCCTGATTGGTTTTCCTTTGTATGTTATCTGTTTCTTCCCTCTTGTCAGCTTCATTATTTTTTCCTTGTCCTGGATTCTTGGGAGCTTTACTATTATGTGTCTTGCTGTATTTTTCCTTTCGTCATGGAAGTTTGGTGTTCTTCTTTCTTCTTGTATATCAATTTTCATCCCCTTCTTCACGTTTGGGAAGTTCTCTTCAATTATCTCCTTGAATATTTTCTCTGTTCCTACATCTCTCTCTTCTCCTTCTGGTATTCCTATAACTCTTATATTTCCTTTCCTCATGGAGTCAGATAATTCCTGAAGTCTTTCTTTGGTCTTTTTCCTTCATACTTCTCTTTCCTTTTCTGTTTTGGTTCTTTTTATTTCTGTGTCTTCAAGAGTGCTTATTCGTTCTTCCATTTCATCTATTTTGCTTTCATTGCTTTTCCCAGAGTTCTTTAGTGCCTCCATTAATTCTTTGATCTCTTGCATTTCTTTTACTTCCCTCTTTAGGGACTCAATTTCATTCTTCTGGTCGTTGATTATTTTTCTGTTATCATTGTTTTCCTTTATGAGTTCTGACATTTTTTTAATCATGGCAATTTGAAGTTCTCTTTCTGGAAGGCTCAGAAGTTCTTCCAAGTTACTGTCGTTGCAATCTGGGGGGTGGTTTTCTTTTTGTGGTGTGCTTTTTTCCTGAGGAGTTGCTAGGTTGCGTGTGGTTCTTCTACTCCCTACTGTCTGTTTTCTAATTTGCCGTATGCATTGGGACACTGTTGCTGGGACTGGCCGGCATCTTAGGTGAACTTCTCTCCTCCCCTCTAGCTCCTCCGGGAGCCATCTGTCGGTTTCAAGCAGTCTTTACTGAAGAAAGGTCCCTGTTTTAAAATGGCGATGCGGGGACACACTCCCCTGCGTGCCTGGTCTGCCCCGGCAGTGGGTTCCCGCTCCCCCTCTGGGCTCGGACTGCAGGCCAGAAGGGGCCTGGCATGGGCGAAATTCCCTGCTCCCCTCTGCCTCCTCCGGGAGCCTTCTGCTAGTTTCAGGCAGTCTTTACTGGAGAAATGTCCCCAGTGAAAATGGTGATGCGGACGCACTCCCGGAGTGCCCGGTCTCAGGCACTCTCTTCTGCGCGCCCGGTCTGCCCCGTCCGTGGGAGCCCACTCCCCCTCTGGGCTTGGACTGCTGGTCAGAAGGGGCCTGGTTTGGGGGAATTTTCCAACTCACCACTGGCTCCTCCGGGAGCCTTTTGCCGTTTTCAAGCAGTCTTTTCTGAAGAAAGGTCCCTGTTCTATGGGGTCTTGGTGATTTTTTTTTTCTGGTCGCTAGGTGGCGCCAGAGATCTCTCCTAGTGTCCTTGGGAGCTGTTTTTTTCACCCCGTGGGACGGGGAACAGAGTGGGAGTGGTGGGAAAAGCCTCAACGGCTTTGGGGTGCTGTGTCTGCCTTGTGCCCCACCGTTGTGGGGAACCCATGCCCCAAATTTCATGCCCCGGGTCTCAGTTTCAAAGCCCTCAGGTCCAGGAAGCGGGCTGTAGCCCAGTTCAGTGTCTGCAGAAATGGCTCCTTTTGCACCCCGCTCCCATGCCCGGGCGCCTGGTTTCTGATTACTCAGGGAGGGACATTCACCTCAGTGAGGACCCCCGCAAGCCTAGGTCGCAGACACAGGGACCTGGGCAGCCACGATCCGTGTTTGCTTTTCAAGCTCGCCGCTTTCCCGCACAAGCTTACCGGCTGGCCTGGGCCTTTATGCAGGTCTCCAGAGTCCTTGTTTTTCTCTAATGGTGCCCGGAGCCATTCGCTCACCTCTGCAGCGAATCCCGCAGGGTTCTCCACAGCTCCAGTTCACGGTGTGTGGTGGCTGAAATAATTCCTTTCCATTCACAGTACTGCTTGATGCATAGTTTGTTCTTGTTGGTTGTTTTAGTTTTTTGTTTTTTTCCTCCTTTCTGCTGGTCGGAGAGTGCCAACTTTGTGGGTGGGGGAGGGTAGCAGGGTTCTGAGCTTTCCTCCCTTCTAGTTCTCTTTTATGGCAACTTTCTTCTTCGGGTAGTTTGCTGGAGTCGTCCGTTTATCTTCCATGTCCCAGTTCTCACTGGGACCTGCCGCTTTTCCTCCCTATTAACTTTTTTTTTAATGGGAGATCTTACTCGCAGCATTTCCTCGCCGCCATGTTGGTCCACCTCCAGTTAAGTATAACATCCTGTAGTTCTTATTGTATACTCCTTAGTTAGGTTATTCCAAGGCACTGAATTTTTTTTTGAAGCAGTTATAAATGGAGATAATGCAAGAATAATTAATTCAGAGACACTTGTTTTAAACTCACCCATGTAGAATTTATTCACATCCCAAAGAGCAAAAGTTCCATTTTCTGTTTCTCCTCCCAAGGGAAATTTTTTTTGTATTAGGAAACAAAGTTACTTTCCCCTTCCATGAGGAAAAACGGAATAGCTACTTTAATACTGCATAAATCCCAGATTCAAACTTTTGGGGTTCCTCTCCTAAGATACACCGTTAATACTTGCAGGTGTGTCCACCCAGCACTTGTTGCATCAGCCCAAAAGGGGGAGAAGATTGGGACAAGGGAAACTAGTGTGGCTGTTGTTATAGGTAATTAACGTTATCCTGTCTCTGCCCTGAAACCTTGTGTTTACTTTCAGGATAACATGAATAAATATATAGATTTTTCAAGATTAATCATTACTTTTCCTTTACCTTTCATTGTTAACTTTGATTGATAGCAGAATGAAGGGTTCTTCTAAAGGCTTAATTCTTCCATGTTGGAGTTTAAAAATAATTATCTTGGCTTTGAGATATAGACAAATTAAAGAATTGGACATTGGGAAGCAAAATTATCTTAGAATATGCCCTTATCTGCTTGTTACTTAGAATTTTATAACATTTTAGAGATTTATTGTTTATGTTACATTATATATGCACTAATTCATATTATAAGTGAATTATTTCTAACTTTTAAACATTGTAATTTCATGGATTCTTTGCCTTTAAAATTAGAGATTTCAACTACCATATTTGAAAGCATTTTTTTCTGTTAGATTTAGTAAAACTCCAGATCTTCTAACCTAATGTTAAATTTTTTTTGAAAAACTATACTTGAAAGATTCTTACTCCAAACTTTTTTTTAAAAAAGTGAAGAAAAAAAAGTGAAAAATGTCTTTCTTTGACTATCTCCTTACTATATCTTATTTTACAATTAGATTTTAATTGGTGATCCTCTGGGATCAGGTTTTGACTCCTGCTACATTAATGAAAGTTATATATGTCATACTCTAAAGAGTGTAAAAACTGAACCTCTTGAAACCGTGCAAAGCTTGGGAGATACCATGGTTTGTGGATCTTCAGACATGAGTTTACAATTGCAACAGATGGCTCAGGCTCATGGTATAACAAGGGGGTTTATTAACAAGGGAAATTTGGGGAAAGGAGCTTCTAAAGCCACAGATGGCTGACTTTCCTACCCCAGAAAGTGTCAGCAGTGTCCAGTAGTCCAAAGCAAAGGTTGTTTGTGCAAGATGGCATTGTCCTTTCAATGAGAGCCTAGAGCTGATGGCATGCCAATAGGTGGTTGATGAGGATCTAACTCATGGTGGCAGCTGGAGGTGATCACAGGTAGTGCTACCAAGATGGCCCCTCAGCAACCAGCAACACCTGTGCAGAAGCTGGGCTGGGCAGCACCAGATACCAGGCTAGATGGCATGAAAGGCAACACCACCTGGAGGTAATGTCAGAGGACCAGAAGATGCCAGGCATAAGCCAAAGTCAGACAGCTCTTTTAGAGACACTGGGCATAGGTCAACATGCCAATCAGTAGGCAATATTGGAGGCAGGGCTAGAGGCAGGAGCAGTGTGAGGCTGAAGTTTGATGTGGAGCTCAGATACAAAGGTCTTGGAGGTCTTGGAGGTCTCAAAGGTCTGGTAGTTCTATGAAGATCTGAGTCTGGATTAATCTGTTTCAAGCCCTCTGAAACCTTTTCTTATATTGCCTTTAGGGTACCTTTCTTTCAAATCTGTAAATGATTGGTCCATTTACAATTCCAGCTCCATTTGATTGGTGCCAGTTGAGCTCATATCTGATTGGTCCATTTACAACTCCTGAATGGTCTCAAACCCTTGAATGGCAATGTAGGACCTGATTTGGTCTATTTTCAATTTTAGTGTGGAATTCAAAACTGAAACCCTGGCCTGAATGCCCAAAACCAAACCCAACCTATGTTGAGGTTGGATGATTTCCTGGTGGTAGTGGGCTCTGTAGCAGAGGCAGACATACATAGTGGTGCACTCAGGAGACCCTGTCTCAGAGCCAAGCATGCAGCACATCTTGCTGCTGAGGTGGGCCTCAGTGGAGCTGGAGTCTCACCCAGTAGCCTGAGCATGGACTGCCATGGAGTGGGCACTGTTACTGCCATCAGGGCTGGCTCATAGGCTGTGCACTGAGCTGGGGCCACAGTGTGTTTTCCCACCTACTGAGGTGGGCCTTAGCATAACTGTTCATGCCCAGTGGCACCAGTATCTGGAGGTTAACCTGTTACACTCTTCAAAAAACGTCATGAAACTGGTGGTAGTGGACCTCTCTTTAGAAAATCATGAAGCTATCACATTTCCCTCTTGTGCATTTGATTTTTATCTTTTTCTAAATTGATTACTGGTAAATCTCAAGGGGCAAAAACAGAGGGTATTTATTTCCTTTGAAATTCCCATGACTTTTAATATTCATAAAGCAGCACTTAGTTTAATTTGAGACATATAATTGGAAGAGTAATTAACCATGACAGTATATATTATGGTTACCACTTCATTTTTCAACTTACGTTTTCAATAATACATTTTGAATTAGGCATGCAGTAGGGACTATGAAAAAACCCAGCCAGAAGTGTGGACAAGCCATCACCATAGTGACCTGCATATAAACATAAAGAAAGAATATTTAAATAAGAATCAATTTGTTGATAGAGTACAAAATGTTTTTTTTTTTTACCTTGCCATCCACAAAATCTTGGAGATGTCAAAAAAGTATGAATATATAGCTATAGGAATTTAGAACTACTAAATTAACATAAGTGCATGAACCTTAAATATAGTATTAGCTAATTAAATTTGATAGTATTACCTACAAACAACCAAAGAATGTTTTGATCAAGTATGTTTTATCCCAGCATAAAAATATTCAAAATAATCAATTCTAGTCTTGACTCAAGCCCATTAAAGACGTGAACTAAATGATCTCCCTGCTCCTGTCATCTGCCTCCTTCACCCTGTATCTTCTCCATATGATCCTGCATGGCAGCAGCAAGTCTATATCTAATCAATAATTATTTTAAATAAAGGGGATTAAATTCTCCAATCAAAAGACAGAGAGTGGCTGAATGGATTTTAAAAAAGATCCAACAATGTACTATCTATACAGAACATATTTTGCCTTTAAGGGTACACATAGACTGAAAATGATGAGATGAAAAAAAGATATTATATGCAAATGAGAACCAAAAGGGAGCACAAGTGGCAATACTTATATCAGATAAAATAAACATTAGTCAAATCTTTACAGACACATCACCCAAAGCAGTGATAGTGAAGGCGAAGATAAACAGCTGGGACTACATCAAATTAAAGAGCTTCTGCACAGCAAAAGAGACAATAACAAAAACAAAGAGAAACCCCACCAACTGGGAGAACATTTTTGCACCCAACACTAATGATAAAGGACTGATCACAAAAATCTGCAAAGAGCTGATGAGACTTAACAACAACAAAGAAAAGAATCCAGTCAAAAAATGGGCAGAAGACCTAAAAAGAAACTTCTCTGAAGAGGAAATGCAAATGGCCAACAGGCATATGAAAAAATGTTCAACATCACTTGTCATCAGGGAAATGCAAATCAAAACTACCATGAGATACCATCTTACACCAGTGAGAATGGCACATATTAAAAAAACTAGCAACAACAAATGTTGGCGAGGGTGTGGAGAAAAAGGAACTCTTCTGCACTGTTGGTGGGAGTGCAAACTGGTCCAACCACTGTGGAGAGCTGTGTGGAGATTTCTGGACCTACTAAACACAGAGCTTCCATATGATCCAGCAATTCCACTCCTAGGTATTTACCCAAAGGACACAGAAACATCAATTCCAAAGAACACCTGCACCCCTATGTTTATAGCAGCACTGTTTACAATAGCTAAGCTTTGGAAACAACCCAAATGCCCAAAAATAGATGACTGGATCAAGAAGATGTGGTACATATATACCATGGAATATTACTCAGCATTCAAAAAAGATAAACACATGCAATTTGCAGCAACATGGATGGCACTGGAAGGGATCATGCTCAGCGAAATAAGCCAAAAAGAAAAAGAAAAATACCGGATGGTCTCACTCATAGCAGGAATCTAGAAAACTTAAATAAGGGACCAGGAAAACGAATAACTATAAGAAAGTGAAAATCAAAATCAACAAAAAACTACGAACCAGAGACACTTTTAGGGGGCGGGGGTGGGAGGGGAGGAATTGGGGTCAGAATGGGGGGGCTGCAATTGTATGGGGAATATAAAAATAAAATTTATTATTTAAAAATAAACATTAGTCAAAATTAGTTAAAATTGCTCACAAGAGACAAAGAAGGTCACCATATATATTAAAGGATCAATTCATCAAGAGGATATAAAATTTATTAATTTATTTGCACCTAACTTTGGAGCACTGAAATTTAAACCAAATATTAGCAAGACTGAAGGGAGAAATAAGCAACATTACAATAATAAGTGACTTCAATACTCCACTTTCATTCAGAGAGAAAATCAATAAGGATGTAACTAATATGAATCACACGAAAGTCCAAATGAACCTTACAGACATACGAACATTCCAGCTAACAACACCAGAAAACACATTCTTCTTAAGTGCATACAGAACATTCTATAAGATAGTTCATGTGTTGGGATAAAAGCAAACCTTAACAAACTTAAGAAAATTGAAATCTTATCAATTATTTTTTTCCAGACTCAGTGGTGTTAAAATAGAAATAATAACAGGAGAAAAACTGGAAAAAATAGCAATTAAACAACATAGTCCTATTTTTGTTTTACCTCCTTTGCCATTAGAGTTAAATACTCAAAGGAGTCTCTATACCTAATGTCACTGAAATTATTGCCTGTGTTCTCTTAATTGTATTTATTGTTTCGGATCTTACAGTCAAGTCCTTAATCCATTTTGAGAGCAACTGGTCCCTCAGCTGTAGCAGGTGTGGTTGAGCAAATCACCCACTCATTATCATTTACCATCACCTCCTCTCCAAAAAACGGTGTGCCGATTTGATTCCGGATCAGCCACCACCTTCTCTGCCTTCAGTGCCTCTTCCAGAACCCTCACTCACTCTGCTGCCTCCTCCATGCCCAGTTCACTAACTTTTGGTGCACACATGGGTGTATACCTTGGGTGTACTGCTTTTTCATTTGTTTATTCTGTTATTCGTTTGCTATTCTGTTGTAATCAAAGGGGAGGGAGAAAATGAATGACACATGATATTTATTCAAGCTATAAAAGTGTGTACATCACCTTCACTTTGAAACTCAACTTATGCTTAAAACATTGATAAAAATTATTCTGATTTTGACATTTATGACATCATCTTTCCTATAATAAGGGACAAATCAATTCATTACTATTCCCTTAATATAATTCCTAGTTCACCATGTTTATGAATTAAAACTTATTTTAAAATGTCATTATGTTAACATCTTATCAAGGCATAATTATACAATATTCCATACATATTTAATGTGAACAATTTAATATGTTGCTTTCATTGAATTCATATTGTTCATAATGTTATCCAGTTTCCTCTTTGATTTTTTTCCTTTGGCAAATATATTGTTTTATAGTGTGCCAGTTTATCTCAACTCCAGGGCTCACTCTTAAAACAGTGTGTGTATGAGATGATAGTTTTGAGACCTAGAAGAAGACAAACGGTGGGCTGAAGAATCAAGCAGAAACTTAGTACCCACTCAATGTTGGGGAGACAGAGGCTGGCATTTAAGTCTTACCAAGTTAGAGGCCTTGGTAAATATTCAGTGTATTCTCAGAAAAATTATGCCTTGGAAGTAAATGCTTCAAATTAGAAGAAAATACCACACCTTGGGAATAAGCTCCACAATTGTTATTAAGGGCAAAACAAAGCTTCAAACCAAATCTGACCCCATCAAGGTATTTGGCAAGGTCTTCTGCCTCTTGCCTCTTTTCAAGGATTCTGTCCCACAAGTTCAGGCATTTCAGCAGCCTGGGACTCTGAATTCCACTTCCTCCTCTCAGTACAATCACTTTTGGACTCCTTCCCTTGCACTACAAACAGATACCCTGGGGAAGGAGTTTTGATAAACAAGGAGGGAAAAGGACTTCCTTTCTTTAACGAATCATACCTGCTCTTGATTTCTAGTCAATGGCTTCAAACAATTATTTACTCACATTTTGTTCAGTTTTTAATAGTTGGGTTTTTTTCTTGGCTATTCTAATACCAGCCATTCAGTTGTGGCTGAAATAATAAGTCTTTCACAATTCTTATTTCTGGGACTTTCAGCTGCCCAGGCCTGAAGGTGCACGGATAATCCCCGCTTCTACAAAGAGATGATGAGTGTAAATGGTGTCTTGTGAACAGACCACAGGATTGAACTGAGCTACTCTAGACTTACATTTCTTCATTTGGTAACAAGGCATTTGGGCATTAGGCATTTGGACCAAGCCTACCACAGCTCCTAAAATAATATAAATCAGTGAGCCATTTTGTAAGCAGTATGGGTCTATTACCTACAATAGATATAGAAAAAGTAGAATTTGGAAATATTAAGTATAAAAATCTAAAAAAGATATATTCTCTGTGGTTTAACATAACTGAAACAATGGCTTCCATGTATTTTAAAATATTTTGAAGCTAAAACTTTGGATGCTCTGAGAACTACCTATTCTATTTAGACTTAGTTAATGAAAAGTCTTACTTATCATGCATGCATTATCAAATACAAATAAAATTCAATCATATAGCACAATACATAAAAAATAAAATTAGCTATTTAGATAATTTTAAGTTTTTGAAAGGGTGGTTAATGCAGTTTGAAGTAATGAAATTTTAGATGAATAATACAACTAAAATATCAATGAGAATTTCACTGAATAACCAACTATTTCTAACTGCATTTATTTTTTTTTTTCAAATTATTTTGAAAATAGGTAGCATCAGTTTTTTGTTGTTGTAAATGAACATAAATTTTCATGAGAAAGTAGAGTACACTTACCAATGACAGTAAAACTAACCTGTCATGTCATATCGGAAGCAAGAGGAATGGTGGGCCAAATGAAACAGTAAATTGCAAAAAATGCCAGCCATATTATTATGCTTCCCCAAATTGCTATATGACTAAACTGCAAAAAGAAAAATATCATAGAAACACTTCAATCTTTTCTGTTTAAAATATAACTATCAGTCAACTAACAAAATATATGATGTCCAGGACACCATAGAAAATTATTGGTAATCTTTCAATTTCTTGATAGATTTATTCAATTTCAGGTTCTTTTAAAGAAAAAAAATCTTTGAACAGAAATCATTAAGAAGGATATAAATTTGAACTTATACATGTTCTGTGTGAATTCTGGGACACTCGCATAAGTTGGATTTCTAGACCAAACCAGGAAGACTTTCTGTTTCTATCAACTATGTATGTCATTCTGGTTGAGCTGTTGGCTGGAGCATCACTGTGCAGGTCTAGTTTAGGAACTTGTACCAAACTCTTTAATGCTAAATGTTAAGGAGACAAATCCTCCTGTTGATCTGATCTGTTATTTGTACAGTTTGTGTTAGCAAAGGAATGGTAAGGAAAATGACTAGGAGACTTAGGTTCTAAACTTGGCTCTCTGGGTGCACTGCATGCCCACAGGTCTCAGATTGATCATTTTATCATATTTAGCTAGAAGACATTACTTCTTAAGGTTTCAAGTGTGCTCACCTTACTAGGTACAGCTCATTACTAATCATATCTGAACAACAAAACAGAGAAACCACAATCTGCTATTTCTCAGAGTTTTTTAATGAAAAGTAATTTTTTCACTCTCTTAAAAAAAATAACATCTTTAATGATTCCTCTGATTAAAAGGAACCAGTCTCCTCAAGGCTTTCTCTTGTGATCAACAGATGATGGAGAAGAGAACCAGTTCAAAACTTTCAACTTTTCTAACACTGCAGTGCATTTTCATGTAATTTTTCCCCTGTAGTCAACCTTAATACATTAGCTGTAAAATATTTCTCAAAGCAGTTATGTTACAGGGCAACCCTGATATAAAATGGGTTGCCTGACTGTGGGTCCTCACCTGTGCACTTAAAAGGGACTTACACTGCAGGCACACACAAAAGGTTAACAAAGGTTTATTTACAAAGGAAAGGGAAATGAGGAAATGTACAGCTCAGGTAGAAAAGAGGGAGATAAATTCTTAAATGCGTCCTACCCATTCTGCCGACCTGGAATCCCAAATGGAATCCCGCCAAGACCAAACCTGCCTGGCCAAGAGCACGAGCCAAGTGCCCCAGACCCCACTAACAAGGCTGGTTTTATTTACAAACAGATAAAATGGCTGCTTAACTCTGCCCTTAGGTCTTTGCAACTTCCCTTTGGGGATCATGGGATTTGTAGTTCCCAGGGTCTTGATGGAGTGGGGGTGGCATCCACAAAGCCTATATGGAGTATGCTCAGGACATCCTTTCCCCTAACAGTTACAGTAGCTTGCTACTGTCCTAAGAAAATGGACTCAACAGGCACCACCTTTAAGCCATACAAAATGCCTCTCATTGCATTTCATGTATATGTGAAAAATAAAGGGTCAGATAAAACCAAGCCAAAAATAAACCATCTGACTGTAGAATTGTGACTACCAGAAAAGGAGAGGGAGGGAAGAGAACAAAGTGGGGAGTGAGCTATGATAGTGGGGGACTATGAGTGCTGGGGTGATAGGTGTGGTATGATTATAAATATAAATGCTGTAATCCTATACCTCTGAATCATATACAGTATTACAAACCAATGCAACCTCAATTAAAAAAATGTTACAATTAACTATCATTAAGAATATAGAAGCCTGAGCAATATAATTATCCACCTTAAAATTATTGATATTAATAGTTCTCTGTATTTTACAACTAAATATAAACATTCATTTAAAAAAGTTAGCATGAAGCAACTATCTGGATTGAGGAAATATCTAAATATCCTAACGAATACTCACTTTATTCCAAGACATTGTCTCCAAACCAGCTTTCAGACAAACAGTAACTATCACATACTGTGTGAGGTAAGAGAGCAAAGGGGAAAGAGATTGGAAAAATGATAAAAAATTAGAATCCAAACCCCACCTTCTTGACCCCTTCTCTCCCCCCCTCCCTGACACACATACACTCCCATGTCTGGTGAACTCTCTTGTCATTTGGTTGCTAAATTTTAGTTGTAGGGGAATGAAGTTTTTCAAAAGATGTTCTGGTTTAGAAGTTCATTAACATGATGAATCCATGCTTTTAAGCACTTATATTTACATTTTTTAAAATAGTATGGAAGATTTGATTCTTATTAATAATCTAAGTGACTGATTAAAAAAAAAAACAGTTGAGCAGAGTAGATTGAAATAGCTGAAGAGTATCTTGGCTATTTATGCCCCTTCGCATTCCTATATTCATATTTTAGAAATGACACATCAAGTCTCTAGGGCTTTTAATTGTGATTACAATAAATCCATCTGAAGTGATCTGACTTCTTTGAAGTATTGAGTCTTCTAGCTAATGTTCTTGTATATTTCTTCATATAGATGTTCTTAATGTCTCCAGTAATGTTTTACAATTTTCCTTAGAGATCTTGAATATCATGTATTAGATTTGTTCTTATGTTTCCCATATGTTTGATAGTATTTTTAAAATAGTATTTATTTTTTTAACTTTACAAATATGTGTTTGGTGGTACACTAAATTTAATTGATTCTTAAATATTGATCAGTATCCCAGCAACAGCCAATCTCTTTTTTATTGATTGTAATATTTTATCTGTAGATTTTATTTTGTTTCTATCTTCATACTCCGCATCTATGATTTAAAAACAGATTTTGTCCCTTTCAAAGCTTAGGCTT
>NW_023604861.1:44313841-44336789 GCF_014898055.3 Talpa occidentalis | reverse complement strand
TTATATTGTTATTGACATGGCTAGGTTTTATTCTCACATGTGGGTATTTGTTTTCCATTTGTCTTTCTGTTCTTGCCCCCTTTTCTTGCTTTTCTGCCTTATTCTAGATAGAAAAACAATTACTTACAATTCCATCTTATCTTCTCTTATGTAATCCTAGAGATCTTGAAAATTAAAGTATGCATCCTTAACTCAGCATAACGTACTTTAAATACATATTTCATAAACAACGAAAACAATATAATCGTTTTCCCCTTCCCCTTCAGAGCCATCATCTATTTTAATTTCACATAGGTTGTGAATTCCACAACTTTTGAAGTCAATAGTTTTAAAATAATATGCATGTGTACATATATATAACTTTATAAATTTATGAAACATATGTTTATCTATATATATATATACACACACACACATAATTTTCATGGCCCACATTTACTCTTTTTGGTGATCTTTATTCCCTTGTGCAGATCCAGTTTACTATCTGGTATTATTTCCCTTCAGCCTAAAGATTTGGGTTTTTTTTTTTTTTTTTGACATTTTCTGAAGTGCAGGTCTGCTGAAGACTATTTCTCTCAGTTTTTGGCTGAATAAAATGTTTTTCAAGTTCATCTTTTTGTCCCCCCACAAGAAAACAAACCACTTTTACTTTATTTGCTTTCCAATTATTTGCTTTTCTACTTAATTTGCTTTCTTAACTCCATGATGGGTACAGCATCACAAAGATTCTGTGTCCAAAGGATGTCCACTCTCACCACTGCTTTTCAATATAATACTGGAAGTCCTAGCCAGAGCAATAAAACAAGAGAAAGACATCCAAGGAATCCAAATAGAAAAAGGAGAAGTTAAACTATCACTATTTGTAGATGATATGATAAAATACATAGAGAACCCCGAAACTCCACAGAAAAACTAATTCAACTAATCAATCAGTTTAGTAAAGTGGCAGGATACAAAATCAACAGGCAAAAATCAGCCTTTCTATACACAAACAATAAATCTGAAGAAGAAATCAAAAAAAACATCCCTTTTATTATTGAAACAAAACAAAAAAACCAAATACTTGGGAATAAATCTAACAAAAGAGGACTTATAAAGGACTTATACAAAGAAAACTATAAAACAATGTTAAAAGAAACAAGAAGACACAAATAATGGAAAGACATCCCCTGTCATGGATTAGAAGAATTAACATTATTAAAATGGTCATCCTACCAAAAACAAACTTACAGATTCAATGCTATTCCAATAAAAATTTGAACGACATTCTTCAAAGAAATAGGACAATTATTGATGAATTTCATATGGAATCACCAAAAACCCCAAATACCCAAAGCTCTGCTGAAAAACAAAGGGAATGGAAGCATCACACTTCCAGACTTCAAATTATACTACAAAGCCATAATCATCAAAATTGCATGGTACTGGAACAAGAACAGGCACACAGACCAATGGAACCAAATAGAAAATCCAGAAAAAACCCACAGATCATTGTCAACTAATCTTTGACAAAGGAGCAAAGAATATGCACTGGAGCAAGAAAGTTTGTTCAATAAATGGTGCTGGGAAAACTGGGTCGCTACATGCAAAAGAATGAAGCTTGACTACCACCTCACACCATGCACAAAAACCAACTCAAAATGGATTAAAGAACTAGACATAAGACCTGAAACCATAAAATACATAGAAGGAAATACAGGCGAAACACTACATGACATGCACCTCAAAGACATCTTCACAGACACATCACCCAAAGCAGTGATAGTGAAGGCAAAGATAAACAGCTGGGACTACATCAAATTAAAGAGCTTCTGCACAGCAAAAGAGACAATAACAAAAACAAAGAGAAACCCCACCGACTGGGAGAACATTTTTGCACACAACACTAATGATAAAGGACTGATCACAAAAATCTACAAAGAGCTGGTGAGACTCAACAAAAACAAAGAAAATGATCCAGTCAAAAAACGGGCAGAAGAACTAAAAAGAAATTTCTCCGAAGAGGAAATGCAAATGGCCAACAGACATATGAAAAAATGTTCAACATCAATTGTAATCAGGGAAATGCAAATCAAAACTACAATGAGATACCATCTTACACCAGTGAGAATGGCACATATTAAAAAAACTAGCAACAAATGTCGGTGAGGTTGTGGAGAAAAAGGAACTCTCCTGCATTGCTGGTGGGAGTGCAAACTGGTCCAACCACTATGGAGAGCTGTGTGGAGATTCCTTGACCTACTAAACATAGAGCTTCCATATGATCCAGAAATTCCACTCCTAGGTATTTACCCAAATGACACAGAAACATTAATTCCAAAAGGCACCTGCACCCCTATGTTTATAGCAGCACTATTTACAATAGCTAAGCTATGGAAACAACCCAAATGCCCCAAAATAGATGACTGGATCAAGAAGATGTGGTACATATACACAATGGAATATGACTCAGCAATCAAAAAAGATAAACACATGCAGTTTGCAGCAACATGGATGGAGCTGGAAGGGATCATGCTCAGCGAAATAAGTCAGAAAAAAAAAAAGAAAAATACCAGATGGTCTCGCTCATAGCAAGAATTTAAAAAACTTAAATAAGAGACCAGGAAAAAGACTAATCAATACAAAGTAAAAATCAAAATTAACAAGCAACTATAAACCAGAGACACACTACAGGGCGAGGAAGGGATGTGGGGGGGGGGGGGGAGAAGAAGGCCTAGAGTCAAATTAAGGGTGGGGGTGCAATTGTATGGGGAAATATAACCATAATGAAAATCCATACATTGTGCAAAGATGAAAAATGATGTAAGAATTATATAAAATAAAATATTAAAAATAAGTAAATTATATGAATCTAAAAAAAAAAAGATTCTGTGTCCAATGGACTTAACAGAACGGCTACTTAGGAATTTGGCAGGAAACCACATCCCTGTTTCCATGGGCACAATTCACCTTTCCACAGATTTCTCTGGTTTTATTCAGTTTGTCACCAGGAATTAACACATTGTTTTTCGCTTTGTACACAAAAGCACATCTCTTGCATAGAGGGAATTTAGTTTCATCTCAACATAAACACCTTCAATTTTAAAAGCTGTGTGCCCCCTTTGGTTCCAGAGGCCCCCGCTTCTATTCAGCAAAAATGGCCATGGACCACAGCCTTCCGGTCATATTTTAGAGTCCTGTTCCCAGCAAGGCCTCCACAGGCTCCAAGATGGCCCACTTTCATTTTTGAAGAATATGTCACTGGTCACAGAATTACAAAATGGCGCTATCTTTCTTCTGGCATTTTATTCAATTTTCTTTCTCCATTATGTCTGATTAAACGAGTTGTCATTCTTAACATCACTCCCTCCTTATATGTGCATTTTCCTTCTTGCTTCTTTTAAAATTTTCTCTGTGTATCTGCTCTATTAGCAATATTACCATGATACAACTAGATTAATTTATGCTTCCTGAAAGTTGCTGAGCTAGTGTTAATTGATATGCATCATCAATATTCAAATTTTTTCATGCACTTTCTTCTGTCCTGTTCTCATTCTCTTCTATCCATACTTCAATTATATATGTGTTGAACCATTTTATATTGGCCCATATTTTGGAGACTCTTTTCTCCCATACTCATTTTCTCTTGTGAATCAATCTGAATAAGTTATATTAACTTGTTTGAAACTTCACTGATGACTTCTACTTACATCCACTCTGCTATTAGGCCCACCAGGTGAATTATATGTTTCTGATACTGTATTTTTCAGTTTTAGTATTTCTTTTTTTCTTAATAGTATCCATTTCTTTGTTGAAATTCCCTATTTCATCATGCATGCTGTTCATCTTTTCCATTCTACCTTTTACTGCATTTTTGCTCTTTCTTAGAATTTCCGTATCATTCTACCTACCAGTTCTTGAATGTTGTCGTCTTTCCCATTAGTGCCCTTAAAATAATAATGGCAGTTATTTGAAATTCCCTATCTGATCAAACCAACATCGCCATATCTGAATCTGTCTTTCCTATATAAGTAAAAAATAAGGACCTTCTCAGACAGACAAAATCTTTGGGAATTTGCTACTACTAATTCCCCACTGCAAGTAATATTAAAAGGAGCCTCAGGATCTCATCCAACAAAGGAATGAATACATAGTAGTGAACAAGGAGTAAAATAGAAACATTAAACAATGAACAAAATGACAGTAACAGACTTCCACTTATCAATACTCACCCTGAACATTAATGGACTAAACTCACCTATAAAAAGACAAAGAGTAGCAGTGTCCTGCTGCCTCCAGGAAATACACCTAAGTTCCAGAAAGAAACATACAATGAAAATAAAGTGTTGGAAAAATTCTATGAGCAAATGGCACCCAAAAGGCAGCAGAGGTAGTCATACTTATATCAAATATAATAGATTTCCAGCTTAAAAAATGGGGCTAAGAGACATGGATGGACATTATATAATGATCAAGGGGACAATACACCAAAAAGGCATAATGCTCATCAATATATACTCACCAAGTAAGGGAGCGCTAAAATACATTAGACAATTCCATCTCTGAAAACACACACTGGAGAAAATACATATGGGGCAGGAGACTTCAGCACCCCACTCTCATCAATGGACAGAGCAATGAGACAGAAAATAACCAAGGACACAGCAGCCCTAAATAAAGATCTAGACCACATGGGTCTAAAATACTTTTTTTTAGGACACTGCATGCCCCCAAAACAGGATATACATTTTTCTCAAGTACACAATGATCATCCTCAGGATTAGCCACATACTGGGTCATAAGACAAACATCAACAAGTACATGAAGACTGAAATTACAGCAAGTATCTTCCATGACCATAAAGGTATCAAACTAGACATTAACCACAGAAAGAAAGCAAGGAGACCTCCATTGCTTGTACCTGGAGACTGACCAACACACTACTGAAAGACCACTGGATTAATGAGGAAATCAAAGAAGAAGAAAAAATACCTTGAGACAAATGATAATGAGGACACAACCTTTCAGAACATGTGGGACACAGCAAACGCAGTATTAAGAGGACAATATTGTATATAATAATAGAGACCCACATCAAGAAACAAGAAAGAACTCAAAGAATCAATCTAATCTCCCATCTCGAGGAACTAGAAAAACAACAAAATAACCCAAAGATGAGAAGGAAATGATAAAATTAAAGCAGAGATAAATGAAATAGAAATAAAAAACACAGTCCAAAATATCAATTAAACCAAAAGCTGGTTCTCTGAAAACAAACAAAATAGACCAACCTCTAGTGAGGCTCACAAAGAAAAAGAGGGGGAATAACTGAAACAGGATCATAAATGAAAGAGGAGAAATTACAACAGACACAGCAGAAATCTAGAGGATAGAGATTATTATGAACAATGATATGCAAACAAGTTCAAGAATCTAGATAAGATGGATAAATTCTTAAATTATACAATCACCCAAGGTTGAACAAATAACAGAAAATTTACCAATTACAAGGAGTGAAACTGAAACAATAATCAAACCCCCCCACCAAAAAACAAAAGCCCAGGGCCAGATGGCTTCACAAGCAAGTTCTACCATTCAAAGATGAACTGATGCCTGTCTTATAAAAACTCTTTAAAAATCACCCAAAGCAGTGATAGTGAAGGCAAAGATAAACAGCTGGGACTACATCAAATTAAAGAGCTTCTGCACAGCAAAAGAGACAATAACAAAAACAAAGAGAAACCCCACCAACTGGGAGAACATTTTTGCACCCAACACTAATGATAAAGGACTGATCACAAAAATCTGCAAAGAGCTGATGAGACTCAACAATAACAAAGAAAATAATCCAGTCAAAAAATGGGCAGAAGAGCTAAAAAGAAACTTCTCTGAAGAGGAAATGCAAATGGCCAACAGGCATATGAAAAAAATGTTCAACATCACTTGTCATCAGGGAAATGCAAATCAAAACTACCATGAGATACCATCTTACACCAGTGAGAATGGCACATATTAAAAAAACTAGCAACAACAAATGTTGGCGAGGGTGTGGAGAAAAAGGAACTCTTCTGCACTGTTGGTGGAAGTGCAAACTGGTCCAACCACTGTGGAGAGCTGTGTGGAGATTTCTGGACCTACTAAACATAGAGCTTCCATATGATCCAGCAATTCCACTCCTAGGTATTTACCCAAAGGACACAGAAACATCAATTCCAAAGAACACCTGCACCCCTATGTTTATAGCAGCACTGTTTACAATAGCTAAGCTTTGGAAACAACCCAAATGCCCTAAAATAGATGACTGGATCAAGAAGATGTGGTATATATATACCATGGAATATTACTTAGCATTCAAAAAAGATAAACACATGCAATTTGCAGCAACATGGATGGCACTGGAAGGGATCATGCTCAGCGAAATAAGCCAAAAAGAAAAAGAAAAATACCGGATGGTCTCACTCATAGCAGGAATCTAGAAAACTTAAATAAGGGACCAGGAAAACGAATAACTATAAGAAAGTGAAAATCAAAATCACAAAAAACTACGAACCACAGACACTTTTAGGGGGGCAGGGGTGGGAGGGGAGGGATTGGGGTCAGAATGGGGGGGCTGCAATTGTATGGGGAATATAAAAATAAAATTTATTATTAAAAAAAAATCAAATTAAAAAAATAAATAAAAATTGAGAAATACTTGAAATAAATTTTACAAAGCCAACACTACACTAATGCCAAAACCAAAGACAACACAAGAAAAGAAAACTACAGACCAATCTCCCTAAAGAAAACAGTTGCTAAATTCTCAATAAAATCTTAACAAGCACAACCCAACAATGCATCAAAAGGATTATACACCATGACAAAGTGGGACTTATTCCAGGAACACAAGGATGGCTCAACATCCAAAAATCAACTAAATGTAATTCACATGAACAACAAAAAAGGAAAAACCACAAGATCATATTGATAGATGCCAAGAAAGCATTTAATCAAGTTCAACATCTATTTATGATGAAGGCCCTTGAAAAACTTGAGATAAAAGGAATATATCATAACACAATAAAAGCCAAATATGATAAACCCACAGCTAACATCATTCTTTTTTTTTTTTTTTTAAGATTTATTTATTTATTTATACAAGCTCTGGGTACAGTCAGAAGCGCGGGAGGGTGAGAGAATTCACTAGAGCCAGAGCGGGGAGCAGAGCAGGCAGAAGGACCGAAGTACACTGCTGAGGGGAGCAGCGGGCAGCAGGAGAGGTCTGCGCCCCATGCGGGACCCTCCACCGGTGGCTGGGGATCAAACCGGCGCCGCAGAAGCTGCGGGCAACTTCGCAACCCAGCGTTCAACCGCTGCGCCACAGGGGAGGCCCCACTAACATCATTCTTAATGGTGAAAAATGGAAAGCTTTTCCATTAAGATCTGGAACAAGACAAAGATGTCCACTCTCACCACTGCTTTACATAATAATGCTGTAAGTCCTAGCTAGAGTAATTAGACAAAAGAAAGACATAAAAGCAATCCATACTGGGAAAGAAATAAAGCTATCACTATTTGCAGATGATATGATAATACAGAGAGAACACTAAAAATCCATGGAAAAACTAATCAAAACAATAAACCAGTTCGGTAAAGTAGCAGGTTACAAAATCAATACACAAAAATCAGTAGCCTTCTGATTACGAACAGTCTGGAGAGGAAGAAATTAAGAAAACCATCCCATTTACAACTGTACCAAAAAAATTAAGTATCTAAGAATAAATCTAGCAAAGGAAATGAAAGACCTACACAAGGAAAATTATAAAACACTTAAAAGGAAGAAGACACAAAGAAATGGAAAAACTTTCCCTTCTTATGGATCGGAAGAATCAACGTTATTAAAATGGCTTTTCTACCTGAAGCAATTTACAGATTCAGTGCAATTCCAATAAAAATCTCAATGACATTCTTCAAAGAAATGGAACAAATACTGCTGACTTTCATATGGGATCACAAAAAACCTTGAATAGTCAAAGCTCTCCTGACTAAATAGGGTAAGAACAGAGGTATTACACGCCCTGACTTCAAACTATACTAACAAAGTCATGCTAACTAGGAAATGCACTGTAGTCTGAGTTCACACCAGAAAGACTAAGCCTGATCTAATTTATCTTTGTAATCCAGACACCCGGTGTCTAACTTCATAGATCACATCTCTGGTGCAATACAACCAGATTCTCTGGTGTGATTCGTGGCCTCTTGTTTTAAAGCCCCCCAAGTGAGTCTAACAGAAGCAGGGTTAAGATCCCCTGAAGTTAGATCAGCCTGACTAAGGTTAACTAAGTCTTGAGGTCTGGTCTATACACAAAGCCACAGTGGATTATGCATGGAAAACATAGCCAAGGGTAGGGTGGTACATTAGTTTTCTGCTATTGGTGCATCAATTACCACAAATTCAGTGGCTTTACACAATGCTAATTTATCGTCTTACGGTTTTGGAGTTCAAGGTCTGAATGGATATTATTTGGCTAAAATCAAAGTGTTGGCAGAGCAGTGTTCCTTCGGTAGGCTGCAGGGGAGAATCCATTTCCTTGCCTTTTCCAGTTTGCTGGCTGCTCTCCTTGGTTCTATGCCTCTTCTTCCATCTTTCTTTCTCATGTCACATCACTCTGACATGGACTCTTTTACCTCCTTCCACATTTCAGGGACCTCTGTGATTACCTTGGCCCAAGATGGATAATTTAACACAGCAAAATGTTCCACGCATTAATATGAGGATGTCTTTGGAGAAGCTATTAATATTCTGCCAACCACGAGTGGACTATGTGAAACAAAACATACTGTGTGGGTAGTTTATGGTGTGACACAGTGTCATACACACAATTAATACAACACTATGTTGAAAATCATAGCATGAGATACAGCCTGATTATTAAAACTTTAACAGTTTATGTTGGTTTTCATCATGTCAATATCTATGCCAAAAGATATTTCAACCATAAAAACAAAACTAAGGCATTCTTTTTTTTCAAAGATTTATTTATTTATATAAGAATCAGGGTACAGGCAAGATGTGCAGGAGGATAAGAAGATTCACCAGAGACAGCGCGGGGAACAGAACAGGCAGACCAACCGAAATACACTTGTGAGGGAAGCAGCAGGTGAGACAGGAGAGGTCTACTGTGCCATGTGGGTATCTCGCCAGCCCACTGGGATCGAACCCGTGCTGCAGAGGCTGCAGACATCTCCACAGTGTAGTGCTCAACCGCCTGAGCCACCAAGGGAGGCTCCAAGACTAAGGTGTTCTTACAAAAAATGTATGAGTGCAAATAGAAACTTTTTTACTTTTCAATAATTTATAAGTATCTCCCTGTAACTACAATCATTGACTGTAGTTCTATAGATAATGGATCAATCATTATTAATAACCACTATCAAAGTCAATTGCAATTAGTTTAGATTCCAGAAGAAATCATTGAAAAAACATTTTAAGTAATTTCCAAGTTACTATTGCCTTAGCCAATGATTATATATACCCTATATTAAAAAGGTATCAATAACTATACAGTACAATTTATCTGAAGGAAATAATACTTATTCACAATTTCTTCTTCAAAGTAAATAAAAATACTTGAATTCTTTTTCAAAACATTCTCTTGTGCTTGAGGCTACCAATATGTCAAATTTCATGGAGGATTTTCTAGTTATTAACAGTTTCTGAAAACTTAACTGTGAAAAACTGTCACCAAAAATGCTGTGTAAACCATCTAAACCAAAAACAAGTAGGACAAAGTGAGAAAACAAGATCACAATATAAATGTAAAAGTTAAGGAAAAACACTGCAATTTCAAAAAGCTTTGAAGGAAAAAGCATTTTCATGCATATTTGATTTTTAAAAACCATATAATATTCCTTGAGTATTTCATATTAATGTTCCAATTTGGAATAACAGTCTTTTCTTTCTTATGCTTGTATTCACTTGTTTATATAACCAATGCACATGGTACTGTGTATGTGCCATAATCATATTTTACCTCAATTTGGAAGTCAATACCTGTATTTAACTTTTAATAAGTAAAAATCAGAAAAAATCACTACATTTAAGGCCTCTTTTAAAATTCATTTGGAATATTATTCAATCACCAAATAGTTATTGAACATCTATTCTGTGCCAGGTGTATTACAGATATTAACTACTTTTCAATTCTTCAATATATTTTGATAAGCTTATCAACTTATCAATATATTTTGAAAAATCAACTAGTCCTGATCAAGTTTAACAAAATAATTCATTGAAGTTTTGAGAAAAACTACCAGTTATTTGACCTTTGTTTTAAAAATGAGCACTGGTTTAAATTCACATTTGATCTTATCTAATAACTTGTGAATTGGTTGATTCTAACTTATTTTACATATTTAGCACATAAAGTTGGCATCACAAGACCAGTGAGGGTGCATACTGGGCAGTCCCGGAGAGAGGATGCATCTTTCCTTCAAAGCCACAGCTTTTCATTGGACAATCACATCATTATTGAATAAGAATCCATTTGCTAATATTAAAATTAAATAAAATGGCATTGGTAATCAAAAAATGGCATTCTAGAAATGAAATGACTTACTTAAACTGCTTAGCTGGCGGATGATAGCAGCAAGAGTACTATTGGTTACACATTCAAGTTCACTGGTAATCCCTTCGGGCAGGGCTCCCCGGCACAAGTGCCGGGGCTCGATGTTCCTCTTCACTAAAGGCATGGCTCACAATCTAAAAATTTAAAAAGACATTTTTTTCAAAGTTCATACATTTTAGGAAATGTAGGGTTTTAAGATGTTTTAAATTATTATTTTATATATTTTTACATCATTTTTCATTTTTGTACAATGTATGCATTTTCATCTCCGTTATAGTCCCCGTAAAATTCCCACCACCAATTCACCCGTGCACCATCACCATAGTCCTTGTGCTCTTCCCACCCCTGTTTTGATCCTCCTCCCTTCTCCACCCTTGCAGAATGTCTCTGGTTACACTGCTTGTTGATTTTGATTTTTACTTTATTATAATTACTTTTTTTCTCTGATCCCTTATTTGATCCTCTACATTCCCCCTATGTTTTTCTTTTCCCTTCTGGCTTATTTCGCTGAGCATGATCCCTTCCAGCTCCATCCATGTTGCTTCAAATGGCATGAGTTTATCTTTTCTGATTGCTGAGTAATATTCCATTGCATATCTATACCACATCTTCTCAATCCAGTCATCTATTTTTGGGCATTTGGGTTGTTTCCATAGCTTACCTATTGTAAATAGTGCTGCAATAAACACAGGGGTGCAGGTGTCCTTTGGGTAGATAGCTAGGATTAGAATTGCTGGATCATATGCATTTCCTCTTTGGAGAAGTTTCTTTTTTAGCTTTTCTGCCCATTTTTTGACTGGGTTGTTTACTTCATTTTTGTTGAGTCATGTCAGTTCTTTGTAGATTAGGAAATGCATTTTTAATTCCCTTGAAAACTTATTCCCAGTTTTGACTGATTCCCAGTCAATCTTACTTTTATAGAAAAATATATACATTTTTATTTTCCCTACCTTCCCAGTAAAACGAGAGAGAAAAGGTTAAATTTACAAGTACTAACAGCAGCAGGAACAAGAGTTCAAAATTGTGGGCTGTTTAAATTTAAGAAATGGACAAGGCCACAACTTGGCTGCAAATAGAGATGGAAGTAAGCTGACCAGCCCCCACAGTGCTCAGGAACAGAAACAGGTATCTATGAAACAGGGGGAAGGAGGCATATGAAAACAGAAGAGCTGGCTTTTAAAATCCACTTAAGAGGGCCTCCCCTGGTGGCTCAGCGGCTGAGCGCTGGGTCCACAAAAAAAAAAAAAAAAAAAAAAAAAAAATCCACTTAAGAATTCTTTCTCCCTTTAAAGAAAGGGAGAAAGTAAAGAAAGCTATACTCTCTGGAAAAGGTGAACGGAAGGATCTGAACTCGAGGCATGAGGCACAGCTACAGGGTTAGGGCATATTTAGTTAAAACAACTAAATGGTAAAAGAGATCTGCGCCCTCCGAGCCCCCGAGGGGCCCCCCCCCCCCCCCCCCCCCCGCCCCGCCCCCGCCCCCGCCCCCGCCACTCCTCAGTTCCCTTCTCCAAGCTGCCCCCGCCACTCCTCAGTTCCCTTCTCCAAGCTGCCCCTCTGTGGATGTGACTGCAGAAGGGTGAAGGAGAGCTCCCTTACAAAGGATCATGCAGCACTGGTATGTGGGGAATGACGCAAAGGAGAGCAGAATGGCAGCTGTGAAGGAAAAGGTATGCTGAATTACACACTGCTTTCATTTACTATTCTGCTTTACATCCATTAAGGTGGTGGTTGAGCATAATGACAATATTTTCAGACTCAATGCCAACAGAACATCACTTCATCTCTCTTGTGCCTCAGTTTAGTCCCTGTAAAATGGGAGTAACAATAGCACCTTACCTCATAGAGTGAGGATTTAATGAGTTCATACAGATATAAATCACAATAGTGCTTGGCATACTGTAATATCGAAATAATGGAACTAACTATATTAATTTATCTTTTATGTTGTTAAAATGTTATTATTATACAAATAGTAAAAGGAACAGTTCACTAGTTGAGGATAAGGCTGAACCACAGAAAGGAGATAGAAATATTTACATAAAATTATGTAAGAGAGATATGCACCCAAGGAAGAAGACTGAAAATTCTGGATATACAAATCTTAAGGCTAAAGAGTACAAGATTTACTGTGAGTTGTCATTTCTTTCTGGGAAAATCAATTAAAGCAACAGAACAGTAACTAATCACAGGAAGATAAACTAGAATACTAGAACTTCTCACATGGATAAAAGGAAAAATGATTAATAAACTTAATAAGAACAGAAAAGTACAGGAAAGAAAAATACTGAGAACTGATCAGCAGGGACTGATTCCATGGGAACAAGAAGGAAATTAAGCAACAAAAACCAAGATGTCCATAAAGAAGCACGGAGCGATAAGGGGGAGGGTTGAGGCAGCAAAAGCTTCTAGGGCTGACAGAGAAAAGCTAACAAGCTGGATGTACCACGGGGCTCTGAATTCACCTGCAGTCTGCTTGTAATGCTGGTTTGTGAAAGTGGCCCAAGAGTAAATTAGCTTTTAAATAATTTCTCAAAAGAGACTTTTACAAGATTTGGGATAAATGTAAGATTAGGAGCTGAATGCTGTGTGTGCATGGATAGATGGATAGATGGATGGATGGATGGATAGATAGATAGATAGATAGATAGATAGATAGATAGATAGATAGATAGACAGATAATCCCTCTCTTCCACAATCATTTTGTATTTATAAAGGATGGAATGTCATTCTTTCCCCATGTTTTTACATCTTTGCTTAGAAACTTGTTCATATAGCATCTCCCCAGCCCAAAACCCTCACTTTTCTGGACCTAAAATGTTCAAATACATAGAATCTTCATTATGCACATACTACACAGCACTCCCCCTGCATGTCTAAAACATGTCCAAAGCTATAAATACAGTCTTTCCCTGTCCCTGAACTGAGCAACTCCCTAATTAATGCCAGATATGCCTGTCATTACAGCCTGTTGGGAGCTAGCACAGGCTGCTGCCCACACAAGGCTTTACTGACATTCTCACTTGAAGCGCTCTCGCCCTGCTCTGTGCCCACCCCAGCCCTGACAAAGGCCCTGTCTGTGTTGAAGACATCCCTCTCTGGGTCACAGTGAACTGCTGACTTAATAGGGGAGGCACTGGGAGCACCGCTGTACTTGGCCGACTTGTTGGAGGACTGACCTGGAGACTTGCTAATGATGTCATTAGAGCACAAAAGAGAAACACTTAACTCTATAAGGGTCTATTAACCATGTCTTTTTTCTCTTTTCAATATTCTGATGTTTTGACACCTGGGACTTTGCTGACCCTGGAAATCGTCCCCTTCCAGAGTTAGTCAATTCCTGGAGCTAGTACACTCACTCAGGAGCCTCCTTTTATGTCCACATCTACCAGTCCGGAGCCCAGCACCTCCTTTTTTGAGCTCTCACACTCAGTCTCATTACTGCCTTGTCCTAATACTTCCCTGACCAGGCACCACAACACCTGGACAACAGTATGCCTTCTGAAATGATCCTAAACCTGTCCACCTTGCCTCACTCGTTCCTTCAAATAAAAAGGCACAATAAAGGTTCTTGCCCCCAGTTCCTCCTTCACTCCCTCTGCCTCCTGACTGACCCTGGGTCTTCCCTGTGTGTCCCTCCCCTCCCATCCCCTCCATGCCCCCCCCCTCCCGTAGGGCACGGCCCTCCTGAGGTCTGTAACTGTGTCTTTTCAATGGCAGTTGTCTCCTGATCTGTGGGCCTCACCATACCTCACATTTTCTAATAATATACAGTACTTTGAAACTACAAGGAGGTTTGAGAAGGATTCAGAAGCGACATCACGTCAGCTATTCATTCACTTCTCTACTTACTATTCCAAGCAATCTGCAAGCATCTGTGTGCTGCTCTCTGGCTAGGACTGATGGTTGTCTTTCTTCCCAAGGACGACTATAAGCTGCCTGAATTTAGGGACTGAGTTTACAAATTCTGTGTTCCCCACAATGCCTTTCACAGCAAACAACACAATTTGAACATTCAAACCATGTCTGATGATTATATACCACAAGCAGAGTCATACATATTCGGCCTTCTCTCTGGACACTGTCTGCTGTTGCTCCAATATTTCATCTTTAATTAATTCCGTTTTCATTCCTTTATTTGGAGCTCCCACACTTGTCTAAATATGAAAGACAACAGAGAGAGGACATGCTTCTTTCCTTACAATTTTAGAAGGGTCTGGTAGCTTTTTTTATTCTAATTACCTAGCAATGACTTTTGTGGCTTTCCAATTTAGTGTGAAGTACTCTACTAGATGCATTTCTTCACAGAGAGCCTTTATTTTATCTGATACTAATCTAGTTTTGAATAAATTGAAGAGGTAAAGGAGAAAATATTGAGTGAATCATTACTCTTAAAAATGATTTGCTATTACAAAACAAACAAAAACTAACCCATTAGTCACCAACAAACTACTCCAGTACGCCTCCTGATTTCTTCATTGGAAGAATTATGACCCATCCAAATCATTCTTCAAAGTCGTCTATATGCTAATCAGTTGTTAATCCATTATTTACCATAGAATTATTAGAAGTTACATAAGGCATTACTGTTAAAACTGTGGTTTATCCAACTTTTCTCTATTTAGAAAAATACAGCTTGGTAAAACTGTGAATTGGACTCCAGGCAAAGTTGAAGCCAGGCAAGAGTTCTTCCTTAGGAATGTGGAGGTGGGGCCTTGATCTACTGCTTAGTTGCTGCTCTCTTGAAGAGCAGAAATGGAAAACTTCTTCCCCACATGAAGTAGACTTAGAAAGTCAGTCACCAGCAAGAAATTAGAGTGAAATAAATGAGAGAAACTGGCAAAGACAAGAACTGCCTAATGGTTTTGTTCAAGCTCCCTTAGCACAGACAACTAGGCTAGAAGGCCTCCACCCAACCATCTCCACTCCTTCTCCAGTGGTCAGATGTGGGGTTTGATGGCTCTTCCAGTCTTTTCTAGCTTCCTACTTCCTTTCACAAAGTTTCCCTAATCAAAACCTTGCAGGTGTGACCCCCAACTTGCCATTTGGTTCTCAAAAGACTTAGGTTAAAATGAGTGGAACTGAGAGTAGTCTTAAAAAACAGATGGGAAAGTAGGGATTTGGAGCCTGCCACATATCACTCTGCAGGTGAAAGGGTGATGCACCAATTGGTAAGCAGGATGTGAACAGCTCCGACATAAGATCATGGTTCAAATGCTAAAGATTTCACAGGAAAATCACCTGGAAAAAGATTCTGGCATAAAGAAATGCCATGATAAGCAAAATAATACTGATAGTTAGAAAACAGAAAAGGAAAAATACCAATAAAAACAGCAGAGTTGGCTGGGAATTGGTAGGCTATACTTATGCAATGTGTAAGAATAATGAGCTACTGAAAGCTGTTAACAAACCATTAATAGCCAACCATTAATAGCCAATGTGAGAACATGCACAACATTGGAATGCTCAGTCAAGACAGTCCTATTACACAGGTCCAGGCAGCAACAGAGAAATCCTGGGATCCTGAAAACTGTAATATGAAATAATGATGAACACCCAGATAATGCTCAATCCAGCACCTCTCCATCACCCCATCAGAAACCCCTGGAAGTGACAGTACACCACTGTGCTAGAAGATGTTGCAGAAGCCCCTCCCCCACAAGTTAACAGGTGCTCCTCTCATTAGCTGCATTTATCGTCCTGGTTACCAAATGAAAACAAAAGAAATCCCAGCATATCAGTGCTGGGACCAGTAAGAGAGCAGAGTGACATCATTATGCTGACTGACAGAACCAGGAATGGTGAGCGGCTAGTACACTGGAGGTCTTAGTAAGACTCATGAACTCCTCAGTGTGGGAGATAAACCCTATGAATGTTTGGGGTCTGGCAAATGCAGTGAAGTTTCTGTGGGTCCAGTGGTGTTCAGAGGCATTCTGGGACAGCCCCTCCTAAAGAAAAGACAAATGGCTGCATCTGAATTTGCTGCCACAAAGCAGGAATCACAGTGTCTGTCAGGTTGGGTCCTGGAGGAACACTGTGTGGGCCCACAGACTGGGTGACACAGCAGACTGAGTGACACAGCAGACTGGGTAACAAAGCAGAAAGTGAATGGGGCCTGGAGCTTTCAGGAAAGGACTCAGCAACATGGTCCAGCTGTGCTGCCAACAACCTAACAGGATGGTGTAGAGGCAGAGTGGTGGGTGGTCCCCACCACTCACACTACAGAGCCTGTGGCAAGCTGCAGGTGAAACAAAACTCATGCTCCTGGGATTCTGAAGTCCAGGTCATCACAGCAAGAACTACATGCTTTGAGAAAGTTCTTGATGTATGCCCAGGCCCTGATTGACACCATGGAAACCCAAGAAGCCAGGCATATTCTGTTCCCCACAATGACCTGAGTTTGTCAGCCGTGTTATTAAATCAATTAAACCACCATAAGATAGTTCTGTCACCACTCCTGGTTCTGTCCCATCACAGATCCATCAAGGCAGAACCAAAGGGAAGTCAGACATGCAAGCAGGAGACCTAGGTCTCCAAGTCATCCACCTCTCCATGCCTGTAGCTCTGGCAAGATGACGGAATCATGCATCTAGATGAAAGAGGAAGGAAAGTCTGAACTGAATTCATAGACAATACATGGATGCAAGCCAGAAATAGAACAGAGCTTGATGATTGCGGTGTTCAGGGATGGCCCTTGAAGCCAGTGAAGGGGAAACCTTCCCCATAGGTGGAGGTGGGAGTAATACATTCAGTTCACTCTGCTTTGTAAGCTGAGAATATTAAGAGATTCCTGGAAAGTAGTCAACAGACTGGCTGTGTGGTCAGGGACTGGAAGGAAAGAACTAGAATAGCAGTGATAAGGACGTCTGGAGAAAGACACTGGGAGTGGGCACAGTGAGAAGACTTCTGTATCATGCTACCTCCCATTGCAAAGATCTCACCACAGAAGAGGCACTGAACAAAAAGCACACAAAATTCTCCAGCCTGCAGTGCTGGTCTCCAGAAGAGGCCCAGCAGGATCCACACATCACCCCAGTGCCCCACCTCATAGTGGGAGAGTTTTAGGAATAGGCCCATCATGGTAGGTGTCAGCAAAGCCCACAACCTCCAGTCAGAAGGTGCCACTGAGCAATGGGGAGCCTTCTCAAGGACACCTGGGTTTAGAAGTTAAGTGTGGAGGCAGGAATGGTATACCACACAGCACCACAGCCAAGCACCCACTGAGGGTCTGGGAGTTTCTATCCTTGAATCATGGGATTGGAGAGCCTACTGCCAAAGGGGGCTCACTCTTGCCACAGTTAATCCCACATAACTACAAGTTCTGAGTCTGCCATGATCCTCTATATTCATTCTGCCAGAGACCAAAAAGTGCTAGAGGAGCCTCCACACCAGCAGAGGCAGCTGACCATCACCGGGGAGAGAAGGAAGCAGTGCACTTCCCACCAGGTCCGGGAGGGGCAAACATGGAACTCACCGGCCCCTCTGCAATCCCTGCACTCCTACTCCTAATCCTGTCTTGGTGTCTGCTTCCAGGAGGATGCAAATACCATTTAATCAATTACCTCCATACTTGGTGTGGTCACTTTTGTGTGCAAGTGAGCTTGTGTGTGAGAGGTGCTCATGTGTGCAAGCAAGTGCACTGTGTGTCATATATGCATGTATGTTCCATCTGCTGACACATCCTAGAAGGCCTAATTTATTCTTGTAAACTTTCTCACGGTGAGGTTTGTTCTCTGAACTCTATTATCATGAGTTTCCTTAGAGAGAGAGCAATTTTGAATTTGCTTCTACTGAGACTGGCCCAGGAGCAGGGTTCTAATTTCTCACTAAAGAGTGCATCTTTTCTTACTACTGGCACCCCAGGCGGAAGGCATGCTATTTCTGAGTTGCTAAGCACGATTTTTCTATTCAACTTTTTCTTTTCTATTTTAAATTGAGATACAGTTGGTTTACACCATTTTATTTGTTTTAGGGATTGAAACCTCTACAAATACATGTTCTCACCCAATGTCCACCAGCAAAGGGCCCCAACAATCCTCCACTACGTTCCACCGGAACCCTGCCTCCCCTGCTCCCACACTTCTACTCTCTCCTGGATGCCTCAATTTTGCAGTCGGATGTCAGATGTTAAGGGTTTCTTATTGGGATGTGATAACCCTTAGAAAATCCCAGTATTCGTTTTTCACTCGGGATCAGGTTATCCCAGGTACATTTCCATGTTGTGGGAGCAGTAAATCCAGCCTCCAGCCCCTTGTGTGTCCATTCATCCTCTCATTCCCTTTGCTTCTAGCATCTATAGATTCACCTTTTAGCACATCTTGGTTTTTAAGAGATGCAGCTAGATACGCACAATTTTTATTTTTCAAGCATTTGTATGTGTTCACAGCAATCTGAGCAGCAAGTTTCACTTCATAATGCCTTTTGTGAAGAATCTCTTAAAATTTCCAGCCTAGGCTCTGACCTTCCCTTCAATATGGTAACACCACACTTCACTGTCCCCATAACCTATTCATGTTGTCCTCAAATTCACTTTAATGGTAAACAGTAACACATATCCACTGCTGACTAGGTAGAGTGAAAAAAACAAAAAAGAGTAAGTTACCAGCAGGGAATGGCATAGATAAAATGGACAATAGATACATAAAAGGTAGTAGGCAACACTGAATATAGAGATTTACATATTACTGTATCAAAATAGCCCCACCCATCCTGTGTATACTAACTACATCTCCCCTGCCTTTCTTTCTTTTTTTTTTTTAAGATTTATTTATTTATACAAGAACTAGGGTACAGGTCAGATGTGCGGCAGGGTGAGAGGATTCACCAGAAACAGAGTGGGGAACAGGACAGGCAGACTGACGAAATACACCGCTGAGGGGAGCAGCAGGCAAGACAGGAGAGGTCTGTCTCGCCATGTGCACATCTCCGCAGCTGGTGGGGATCGAACTCGCACTGCAGAGGCTGTGGACAGCTTCACAGCACTGCGCTCAACTGCCTGCACCACCAGGAAGGCCCTCCCCTGCCTTTCTTACAAGTTGCTGGGAGGCTTGATGAAAATGTGTGTTGGACCAAAAATGTACACCATTAAGATACTAATGATGTTGTCACTTTAATCTTAATGTTACATTCATTACTAAAATAAGATACTTAACATTTTCCCTCTAATTTTATTTAATATGCAAATAAATGGCTGAACTGTGGCATTTAACTTCTAATTAAAGTAAATGATTAAAGAATTTCAAAATCAAAGCAACATGCTTTCTATTTTAAATCAACGTTCCTACTTTCCAATAGATTATGTGACCTCTTTCAAATTCCACATACTGAAGTTTTCCTGTAGCATGATTACTTAGAAAGTAACAGAAGCAATTTAACAAATGTTTAAACAGTATGAAGCTCTCTGAATGACCCTTCATTCTCCATTTCTGCCCATAAAGAAACCATTTGGAAAGCCTCCCTGAAAAGAAAATTCATTTTAGTAATGCAAAAACTGATGAATGAATTTTCCAGTTATCTTACTGTCACCTATTTTCCATTGAATTTCATTGTATTCAGAGTACATGGTTTATCTGATCTTCTTTCTTTTAAATTTGTTGATATTTGGGCCCCCTGGTGGCGCAAGGGGTTAAGACACAGCCTTTGAAGCTATCCACAGCCACTGTAGCACAAGTTCAATCCCCAGCCAGGGAGCTGCCCACATGGAGCAGCAGACCTCTCCTGACTCACCGCTGCTTTCCTTAGCAGTGTATTTCAGTCAATCTGTCTGTTCTGTTCCCCACTCTGTCTCTGGTGAATCCTCTCTCACACACACCCCAACAACACTGGCCTGTACCCCAGTTCTTACATGCATAAATAAATAAATCTTTAAAATAAATAAATTTGTTGACAGTTGTTTTACAGCCCACATAATGTTTTGTTTGGTGACTGTTCCATGTACACTTCAAAAGAATGTGAAGAACCATTGCATATGATATACTGCTGAGATTTTCTGTATCTTTAACTGATTTTTAGCTTACTTGCTCTATGAATTATGGAGAAACAAAGCTGAGCTGCCAATAATATCAGTTTTTTTAAAATGTATTGTGAGTGTTGTTGTTGAATGTATACACATATTTAAGGTTATGTTTTTCTTGGTGAAATGACCCCATTATCATTGTGATGTTCCACTTACCCCTCATAATAAACATCTCAAAATCTACTTTAATTACAAAATTAATGTAATTTCTGCTCTGCCCTACAGTGTGTGCCCCTGGATGGTCCTGCTCCACATGTGTGCTCCCCAGCAGAGGATTGCTGTTACCTTGTTTCTAGGTACTAGGTTGTTGATAGCTGCAGGGAAAGTTCTCAGTTTCCCTAGTCCAGCCTAAATCTTAGGAAGGAACCTGTGTACCTGGACATCAGAATAGGACCTCTTCACAACCTGTGCCTCTCTTCCCTAAGGCAGCTAAAATCTGCCTCTTACTGGTCTGTCTCAGGCTTGAGAGTTTCCTGCTCCTTGTGGTCAGAAGCAGAGTTCTGCTTTGTATTGGTGAAAGAGTGTAGGCCTAAGAAGTTATCCTGTTTTGCTATTACATATTTCTGCAGAAGCAAAGGATCTTCGCTGGTTACAAAGAGTAGTAAAAGGGGTTCCTAGATCTCCACTAGAAGCAACAGGTAACTGCCTGGATCCTGGGGACTAGCAGGTTTGCTGCCCTCCCAACAACTTTTGGGTCATAAGAGAAAAGGACCTGGGGAAGCAGACAATACAGTGTGCCTGACCCCCAATGCAGGTCTGACACCTCCACATACACATGGGTACACCATCAAAGGGGGTTTCATCTGGTCTCCAGGATTGCCCCTTATCTTTCTTATGAGCACCTGGTATAAGCCAGTAGAAAAGAGCTTGAATGAATGTAAAGTCACCTTGAGCTGGTGCTGCCAGTTAGTGCAAACTGTTATGTTAACTCACATTCAATCTTAAGAACTCATTTTACCCTCTTCTTCAGTGGTCACCTATTTCTCCCAAGCTCTGCTAAACATAAAACAACTCAAGTGTCCCTTTTCTACTCAGGAAGGCTTACCAGTCTTTACAGATATTCTGGCTTCTTCTCTTTCTACTGATGGAAGCAATGTTCTCTCCCAACTCTGTACAACTTGATTGGAAGAGAAACTGTATTTATCATGGTAGGAACAAGATGAACACATTAACTTTTTTTTGTTAAGACTTAAACTATATTCTCCTATATTCACATAGGAGAAAGGAAAATAAACTCTGACATTCTTGGATATCTGGATGTACTCTTAAGTACTTGTGTGCACAGACCGCAAAGTAAGAAAACTATTTTAGAAGGAAAAGCATACCACTACAGTGTTAGTATGGATAAGAGCTTTCATGCATAGAATATACTGTCTACGTTGTGACTGCAAAAAGGGGTGACTGGATGCAGAGTAATTTATATGAGCTGCATTGAGTCCTTATTACATATTTTAAGGTATATTACTAATAAAAATAGTTGAGTGCACGAAACTGATTGACTAGGTTCTCCGAGATGCAGCCATAAAGACCATCCATCCATCCAGTGAGTGTTGAGAGTGCACAGTTTGCAGAAACTGACAATGTTAATGGTTCTGTCATTTCTGTTCTTGATATGCTGTTAACCTTTGCTCTGATTGCTGTGTGCCAGGCAATTAGAGTGCAGTGTGTGGAAGAGCAAAATCACATTGCACAGATGTGTTATACACACCAACCTAAATGTGCATGTACTGCAGATGTTCTAGCTTTTAAATTTCATTGACTTGGATGCACGAATTTTGTCCTCAGAATAAAAGTGATCCAAGCAGAAGTGGTCCTATTCCAACCCATGCAGAATCTAGAGACAGAACGCTGTCTTTTCTGACTTCCCACAGTACATCCTACTGTGTCCTTTTTAAATTATTTTTAAGATTTATTTATTTTTATACAAGAACTGGGGTACAGGTCAGGGGGCAGAAGGGTGAGAGAGATTCACCAGAGACAGAGCGGGGAAGCAGAACAGGCAGACAGACTGAAATACACTGCTTAGGGGGAGCAGCAGGTGAGACAGGAGAGGTCTACACGCCATGTGGGTATCTCTCTGGCCGGCCGGGAATCAAACCCGCACTGAAGAGGCTGCTGACAGCTTCACAGCGCTGTGCTCAACCTGCTGCGCCACTGGGGAGGCCCTGTCCTTTTTACTTTAAAAGGCAAGAGGTATGTCTGCTTAACCCAGTTTCATGGCACCCTGTAGGCCCAATGACATTCCCCAGAAGATACCAGTAATAATATATCCCCACACCCAAAGAAAGCAGCTCAGTTTTCTCAGCTCCCAACCTAGAGGTTGTCTTCCAGAGCTACCCTGCCTCA
>NW_023604861.1:44292741-44313741 GCF_014898055.3 Talpa occidentalis | reverse complement strand
GGCCTCAGCTCCAGGATTTGGATACCACACACACAACCATAGGCTAGGCACCTGGTTTCCGGGCAGTTCCAGAGGGACCACCCTAAGGGAATGCTGTTTTCTCTGGGAGCAAGTCTGGATTCAGGTGACTGGAAGCTGAGAATCCATTCTGTGTCACTTTAAGGTAAGGCTTCTCCTGGCAAATCTGCAAAAGGCCTTTGGTTGGAGGTCTTCAGAGCAACACCATTGCTCACCACTTTTGCTACTGTCTTGCTTGCCTTTCATCTCCTTTCCTTCCTCACCTTCTCTTCCTCAAGGTTTCAATTCCCAAATACAATAGCTGCATTTTAATCCTTACGTTGGGCCCTTTACTGGGAACAGGACTGAGAAAATCACCTAGGTGAGTCACATTGAGGGCTGTGGCGATGTTCTCTTTCTAGGCAAAGGAGTGGTGAAAAGCATGTCCTTTCTCTTTGAATGCCTCCAAAAATTGTCCCTTTCATTTGCTACATAATCCCTGACTTTATAACCACCTCTGGAAGCTTTGAGTTTCCTGAAGGGTAAGGTTTGAGGAAGAGTTTTTTCATCTCTAAGAAATAATACAAAGGTCTTTTTTCATTCCGCCACAAAGGGTTGAACTAGAAGAAAACCAATCCTCCTTGCACCCCGAGGTGTTTGCAATTAGTTTCTCTTATAACAAAAAAGAAATTTCTTTTAATAGTTATAAAAAGCAATAGCAACAACAGCAGCCAAACCGTGAGTCACACATGGCCTTGCTGGTGTTATCGGACTAAGGAGACCTAACGCCTACCATAAAAACACACAGGTGGCACTGCCTTTCCTGGCCAAGTGGAGAGAAAGTGGCAGGTTTTTCTTTTCCTCTTAATGCCCTCCTCTGGAAGACTTGCTAAACCCTGTGCTTCATGTATACATTTCATTATTTACGGGTGTGTTGGTTTATTCATACCCAGCCTGTGATCTTTCTATGGAGTTAACATTTGACTGGTTGGTTACACCTGGTGCTAATGAGGCCAAAGTCTGGGTTTAGCTGCCACTGGGGCCAGTTAACTTCACCCCACTCGAGGGCCAGGAGCAGGGGTTTGTGTCCCGTATATTTAATAAGGTTAAAAACTAAGCCCCCATCCAGGCCCAGCAGGAAGGTTTCAGAAGCCTGAATAGATAAAGGGAATTGAGAAGGTTGCGGGAACTAGGCCTTACGATGATCACTTTGTCCCTGAATGTGGAAGCAGGGCCAGGACACATTCTGAGTCAAAGGTCAATGCCCAAGACCAGACATTTCAGCAAATAACTGACCCAAATGACTCCCCAGTCATGAAAAACCTGCAAAAACAGATTTAAAAGGAACCCCAAATCCTTCTCACGCAGACCGCTCCTGTCTCGCCTGTTGTTTCTCTCATAGTGTATTTCAGTAAATCTGCCTTTCCTTTTCTCCACTGTCTCTGGTGAATTCTCTCACCACTAGCCTCTGGCCTCACGCTGTTATTTCTCCCCATTACTGTGTGGGTTGGGGGTAGGAGGCAAGCAACCCCTATCTTTACTGGAAAAATGGCTTCTCCCTTAGCATATTCACCTTCTACAAAGGTCATCATTTGTTCTCTCTAAGGTTCCATATTTGATTCTAGAAGATGTTTGTGCATGTGTTTTTAGAATGTTCCTTTTTCATTCAATCAGCAAGTATTTTTCTCTAGCACCTGTTATGCCTTAAAGACTGTCACGTGTCTTTGCCTGATTCCCTAGTATATTTATCCCTTTTTTAAAAAAGATTTATTTTATTTATCTATACATACAAGAACTGGGGTATAGGCTAGAGGTATGGGGTGGGAGGTAGAGGCTTTAGCAAAGACAGAGTGAGGAGCACAACAGGCAGATCTACTGAAATACACTGCTGAGGGGAGCAGTGGGCGAGACAGGAGAGGTCTGCTGTGCCATGTGGGTAGCTCCCTGGCCAGGGATCAAACTCCTGCCGCAGTGGCTGGTGATAGCTTAATAGTGCTGAGACTTTAACCCCTGTACCACCAAGGGAGGTCCTAGTACATTTATTCTTAATTCAGCTCTGCAGTCTCCTGTGTGTGTATATGGGGGGCATATCTGTAGATATTAGAAAATAAGGTAGAGGGAGTAACAGGTTTTTGAAAAATGTTTTATAAAAATATACAAGAAAAAAAATCTCATATACTTATTCACTCAACAAATATCTATTGATTTTTATGTCTTGGGCATTAGGGCCACAACAGTAAAACAAACAGATTTTTTAATTCTTGCTGCCATGGAGTCTTTATAGTCCGGTGAGGCAGCAATCAAGTCAGGGACTAAGGGAAGACAGACAATAAATACGAAGAGTTAGAAAACAAATCTATGACACCTGATGATAAATGCCAAGGAGAAAAGTCAAATGGGGAAAGGTTGCTGGGGAGGATACTGTAGCTAAATAGGGTGCGTAGACCTTGCTGAAAAGTGACATCTTTGCTATAATGCAAAAAAGAAGGGGAGACAGTGAACCAGGTGGATAATGGTGGAGAAAATGCCAATGCTACAGCACAGGCAGCAACTAAGAGGAGGGAGTTGCAGGAGCACTTTGAGGAGCAGCAGGGAAGCCATTGTGGCTGGTGCAAAGTGAGCAAAGGGGAAGCCGTGGGTGTGCACTCAAGAGGGGAGGGGTGCCCGTAGGGTTACAGACGTGTTCAGACATTGACTTCTTTCTCCAGGAATCAGAAAAGGCTTCCTCAAAAGCATCACTTTGTTTTGGAGCTGAAGCTTATAAGACTGAGCAGCACAAATATATTCATCTGTACTCCACAGACGCAGGTGTTGCCAAACCTACCTTGTGATTGGGGAGATGACATATGGGGTGCCCGGGTGTGTTTTCAGACTAGCAGACTGAATGGAATAAGCACCTGTTCCCTGTCTCCTCACCCTGCCCTGTCCCTAAACATACACGCCAAGGGTCTGCTGCAGTACCCCCCACCCCCAATCTGCCCCAGTGCACAGAATAGAGCTACTTGTGCCAGCAGGGCAGTTAGTTCCTTGCTGAGAATCAGTAGGTCACCCTAAGGTACGGGAACATAGCCGCCACCTGAAACAGTGTTGAGTGGGCACGTGGGCTGTGAGCACACTAAATGGGCTCCTGAAATGGGGTGTTGTGGGCAGCCTTTCCTTTGATAGGATGACTCTTCAAATATCCCTCAAAGTGTGGTAGGCTCAAAGGGGAGAACCAGCAAGCTCTTTCCTTTCACTAACACAATGACAAGGGGAGCAGCATTATTTCCCTTTTTAAATGCAAATTTAAGAGGGAAAAACCTTACAACTGTCTTCTTTCCTTTGGTAAGCTATTAAATGTGGTCCATCTCTCCACTTAAGAGCTAATGCACAAAATATACAAAGTCATAGAAGTTGCACTGAAAGCCTGGAATGTGCTGGGCACCAGAGTATTTTGCCCATGGTGTAGCATTTTATCTTTAAAATGATTTTGTGAGGTAGATATTAGTGTCCCCATTTTATAGATTCATAAAAAACTCAACAAGGCAAAGTTATTTGCTCAGGGCCACATACACTGCTAGTAGGTCAGAGACCTGGTTCAAATCCAGGTCAGTTTGGCTTTTAACACTTCTGCAAGCTCTCGGGCCCAATGTGCCATAGACGCTAATGGTTCATCAGGTTCTCGGCTCCTTCAATGTTCTCCTTTAAAATTTCTAAGTGATTAATATCCTCTGAGAAACTGTTCCTAGTTGTTCTGGAAAAATGAGGTGCCTCTCTTTAAGTTGTTTTTCCTCCCACCTATGTCAATCCCCACATCGTGCTGTAAAAACATTCACTTCTCTGCAAGCCCTTTTAAGCACAGTCCTCAAAGTCAGTATCAAAGTCTATTTCTATCAAGTGTGTCCCTCTCTACCTGCAGAGCCCAGACCATTGTTTAGCCCTCAGTGGACTATCAATAAACACCTGCTATTGGGTGCTAGTCTTTCTAATGCTCTTTCCCATTTGTTAAGGGGGTTCCAAGGATGCTGTCACATTGGAGAGTCTCACTGTTGCTACTGGTCTTCTGCATTCTTACAAGTTTGCCTGTCTTCACTGAGGGTCCATACCAATACTGATAGAAGGTTCTTGGCTGGCTGAATGAATGGACAGGCATGGTTGACCCGACAGCTCTATTTGCAGAAAAACGGTTCATCTTGTGATTTGATGGGAAGGGTTTGGGGAAAAGAAAATGCAACAGGAGGTTTAACTTCCTGGACTTAGGGTCTTAAGTTCAGTGTGTTTACAGGCACAGTATTAGAGGGATGGAGAATAGAGAGAAGGAAAGAGAAGTAGCCAAGGAAAAAACTATAGCAGATGGCTCTGATCGTGCCTCCTCACAAAGGTTTCTCAGAAAAGTCATCCTGTTTTTGAAAAGCACACGTGTGCCTACTAAACCTTCCAGGATAGGCAAATTTCCCCGTAATTCTGCTTTCAGAAGGAGATGTGGGTATAGATGGAAATGTGTAGTAGTACATGTGCCCTGGCCCTTTGGGGTATGAACAGGCTGTGGAGCCGAGAGTGGACACTTGGGGACAAGCAGTGACTGAGGGCACCAAACGCCTGCATTCCCAGCCTGGCCATCCAGAGCTTAAGCACAAAGTCTATGTGTGGAGATTAAAGCACTTAAACATTTTTGATCTTTGTGTTCTTGCGCAGGCCTGAGGTCCTTCAACGGGGTTCTGTGATTAACTGTGATTGGCCTGTCACATTAATTCATCTTCCATAGACTGTTTTTCTTACAGGTCCTGTCTGGGGCAAAGAGGACAGTGTCAGAAATACGGTCTTGATTTTGCTGACAGAGTTAAATTTGGTCTGTGTTTCTTCTGCACAAGAAAAAAGCCTGAACTGCACTGAACAACTGTCTTGAGGGCACATCCAGAGCTGAGTTTGTCTCTCTCATCTTCATCCTTTTATTGGTTTTGTTACTATACATATTTCAGTGATGGCAGGATTTTTTAAGACTCCACCTTGGGGGAAGCTCAAGAAATGGTGTGCGTTAGCATTGGTGAGGCTAAGACAGTTTTATGCATATAAGCCTGGCTGTTTATTGATCCCTTGGAATGAGAAACCATTTGGAATATCCTGGCTCTGAGAAATATAACCCTTGACCAGCCAATGTCATTTGTCTGCCTTCCCTGTCGAGAGAGAAAAACACATTTAAAATTCCTCACCTGGGAGGAACTTCTTGGAAAGAATATTTCATGCAAACGAATCCTTGGACTTGAATTGCAATTTGTATTGGAAAAAATGAGCTTGTTATGCCTGGGCATACATTTTGTTAGAAGCCATTTTGAGAATGACATTGTGGATTATTCAAGGGGCTCTTGATTAGTGTATGATCTATATTTTGGTGTGGATTTTGAATGTAGTTTGTGTTACATATCACATGAGGGGTTTGAAGCTTGGGTTGCTGAGACTGTTGATTTAATGATATTTGTTGCTAAGGAGGAGGCCCCAACAAAGTTCAGAAATTTAAAATAAAATGCTAAAATATGCTGGAAGGAAATGGAGAACAGTTCTCAATTCCTATCTTTGAGGACTTTATAGAGTGTTACTGGGGTGGGGTGGAGGAAGACACTCCAAAAATTAAAGTCAGAGATTTATATTTTGCACACATTTTGAATTTTGGAGAATGTTACATTTTCCTCCAGGGATTTTGTTTGGTTTTTAAACTAGCCAGATTCTATTCTCTAAGGAATGCTGAAGAAAATTTCAATCAAGATTTTCAATTTCTACTGCTTTGGGGGCACTGATTTTCTATGCCCCAAATTTTCTCACAATCTGCCAATTCTGAAGGCCTGAGCTTGGAACACAGCTGACCAAGTGGTGTTTGTGTATCTAGCTAGAGGAGGACTTGGTTACACATCTGTTGCCAACATGCACTTTGCAAATATAGGAGAGAGAGAGAGAGAGAGAAGTGTGTGTGTCTCTCTGTGTGTGTGTGTGTGTGTGTGTGTGTGTGTGTGTGTGTGTGTGTGTGTGTGTGTGTGTGTGTAAGTCAAGGTTTAGGAGACTGGGGCTGGAGGGGCATTTGGGTCTGACCCTTCCCTGTCGGCTCCCTGTGAGGGAAGGGCTGCTTGTCTGGGTGAAGACTGTTGGCCATTGCCAAAACCTGGAGGAGGCTTCAGAGAACCACCCACAGGCATGGAGCCCAAAGCTTTGCAGATTGGCTTAATTCAGCTCTGGTGTTCATACTGCTTTCAGCTATGTATTATCAGAGCCATATGTTAATTTTATTTTGGGTTTGCCTTCTCAGTACAGCAGTTTTTTATCTATCCTTGCATCAGTCTGTTTATCAGTGTCTCATAAACAACTGGTTGCTTTCTTTTTAAATTACTACCTCCATTTTAGTTACACCCATGTCTTGATCAGTCAGGATCATTAATATCAATACACAAAGCACTATCCTACTCTCCCCATCTCTACCTATGGTCAGACAAGTGTTCAGAAGCCTGCAGGGAAGAAAGATATAAACAACTCCATCCCCTCTCCACCCACTGGGTTGCTTTGGGTTCAGGCTGGAGTGAGCATAGGGAGAGGGGCAGTAGAGGTGGGGAAAGATCCTTTCCACCTAAGCTGTTAGAATCTGTCAAGGGACCTTCTGCATGACCAGCTGCCCAACAGGAGCACTTAGTATGGATGATGACATTGTTTTAAATGATATGGGGAAATGAAGATCTCCAAATTAACCCCTATTTAGTGATTCACAGCTTGCAAAGAGCTTTTCTCTTTCTTGATCATATCAACTGTTTTCACTCAAGGAAAGCACTACAGTTGTGAGCCTAAAAGTAGGCTTCACCTAGAAGAATGGCACACAGGCCTGAGGGCACCATGGCAGCTTTACAATGGAGAAGTTCACAATGGAGACTTATTTGTCGTGTGGTTATCTGTCTGAGAAGTCTGCTCACGATAGGCTTCTCCATACAATTTTGCTCAAAAATTACAATTTGTTTTTCAAAATATACAACTGACAGCTACTAGAATTGAAAAATTTTAAGGCCCCCATGGTAAGAATTGGTTGATTAATGTCTAAAAAGTATATTCTATAGATCAGAATAAGATGCCATAGAGGAAAATAAAAGAAAGGAGAAAGCTGAGAGGCCCACGCTCCCCCGTTAGAGCTCATGGGCCCCAGATGCTTCTGGCTGGGCTGGTGTGAAGCTAAGAGGACAGATATGGGAAGCAGTGGGAAATGCTGACCCCTTCAAATGAGCTAGATTATGTTGATGCCTTGAGTCCTGCATACACACAGAGTTTAATTTTACAGTTTTGCTCTCATTCACAAGAGGACTGATTAAAGATTCCTCTGTTATGGGTTGAATTACATCCAACCCAAAAAATATGCTGACCTCCTAACTGCCATGCCTCAAGTGATTTGCAAACAGGACCATTGCAGATGGAATCAGTTAAAATGAACTGCTATTGGACTCAGGTGAGAGCACCTACTCTTAACTTGCCTGCAGCCCTTATAAGAAGACAGACTCATGGGAGGAGTTTGCGTCCTAAGGGAGGCCGAGGTGAGCGTGATGCACCCACATGCCAAGGCGCGCCAAGGATTGCTGACAACAAGCTGGAGGATCTTCCACTAGTCTTCGGAGACAGCGTGACCCTGCCCACAGCTTCACTTTGAACGTGTAGCCTTCAGAACTGTAAGAGAACAAATTTCTGTTGTTTTAAGCACTGGCTTCTGGTACTTTGGCACGCAGTCTAGTAAACTAAGTCTCTGCTATGGCATTTGCAACTGTGTGTGCATATCTGCTCTCGCTTAGGAGACGGTTCCAAAATTTCCTTAGGGCCAACTGCCTAACAGACCACAGTGCATGCTAGGAAATATTGGTTAAATGAACAAATTCTAGGAGTTTAGCTCTTAATGGTATAGTATATATAAACAAATATAACAGTCACCAAGGGAGAAGGGCCTGCCGAGATTGGTGTTTGTGTTTTATTCCTAACAATATATTCTCATTTATGATTTATGTAAATGAACTGTTGTGGCATAATTTGAAATCCAAATCCGTGGCTTCTTGCGACTACATGAATGAAACAAAACAAAAGATTTTATCTCTTTTCTGTATGTTAAAGGTGATTGTTGTTAGTTAAATGGCAGACCCTGGTCTTTACCACCCCTTAACTCCTTAGTGTCTTTTCTGGCTTTTCACTGGAGCCGGAATGGCTGCTGAGGGACTCTTTCTGCCTGTGAGATTTACATTATTGGAGATTTAAAGCAAACGCTATTTCAAAACTAGCCGTAACTTCAATAATTGACTGAAGTTAATGCCCCAAGGTGGAATCTCAGATCATCAATTTAACTCTCTTGGTTCTTAATCACTGGGAAATAGCTGGTATCTGGATGCCTGCTGTATACTTAAGAGGCAAAGACAGCAGGCACCCCATGTTGTGGAAGAGATTTGTGATGTTAATCTCATTGGGTTTGTATTTCTTCATGGACTCGTTTCTGAAGAGTAACTAGACAGATATTCAATTGAGAGGAACAGGCAACTGCACCTTTGCATGTGAGTCGCTTCATGCATGAACCAGAGCCACCGGAGGTAGAGCACTAGGGAGGACCTGCTCTGCAGTCACTTATGGTTGATATATAAGAAAATATATGGGAGACAAGAGAGAAAAACCTAACCAGTTAGAGAGGTTGTAATCTCTTTAATAGTTTTGTCTCTCTTTACAAGTCTTTATTCACTTTCTGTAAGTTTTTAATAATTTTTAAATTTTAAAAAAAAAACAATTTAAAAAAAATTGTTGCGGTGACACACCATGCTGATGAATGGGAGTTGTGGAGCAAGCTGTAGGATGCAGGATGCTGCCGAAGAGCAAGATCCTGGACTTTTTATTGATAGAATAATTATACAGCATCAGTTGTGAGGGGAACAGGACAAAAAGGGAGGGGTGAAGTTAGAAAATGTGCTCTATACTATGGGGTTGTGAGTTTGCCGTCCAGGCACTTCTTAGTTGCTTGATGACTTGGTATTGTAATTGAGAGCAAGCTCTAGTTCCCCATCCATGGTTTCAATCTTAACATGGTTTTCCACTGATCAGCTTCTGGGGTCCCTTGTCATACATCAGTCCTCAGCCCCCCAGGTGTTCCCCATCATACCTCGTGATGTATAGCCTTTCCACAGTGGTCAAGCTTTAAACTCTTGGTTGATTTGAAAGGTACCTTGTAAGGTTTGGCTCCTATGACTCATTGACTGGGCAGTTCTGATTTTGTGTAGGAATGCAGACCGCAGGTAACAAAAAAGGTTGGCTAATCTGGTCGCTTAGGATTAGCAGACCCACAAAAATTTGCATTTTTTTATTGAAGCAACTTTCATTTACACTCTGTAAATTTAGGGGTACAGGTTCACACCTCTTCAGGAATATGTTACCTCACCATAGGCTCTCCCAAAGCACCAATCTTCCATCCATCGTTTGGTCCCCACCCCCACCCACCCCCTCTCACAGACTCAGTCAGATTTTTACGGTTTGTTTTGCTTTGGTTTTTGCCAGTTCCTTTATTTCTCTGTACTCTGCATATTAGTGAAATCATCTGGTATTTGTTTTCTCCTTCTGGCTGATTTCACTTAGCATAATCTCATCTATTGCCATTGATGTTGCAAATGGCAAGTTTTTGTTTTTCAATAGATGAGTAGTATTCCTGTGTGTATATACCACAACTATCATTGGGTACTTTGGTTGTTTCCATAGCTTTACTGTTGTAAAAAAATGTTGCAATAAATACTGGCATGCATAGATGCCTTCAAATGAATGCCTTACATTCTTTGGGTAGATACCTAGGCATGGAATTGCTGGAACATATGTTAGATCTATTTAAATAATTAAGAAACCTCCGTACTTCTTTCCATAGGGGCTGGACCAGTCTGCGTTCTCACCAATAATTCCTTTTTCTCCATACCCTCACCAAGAGGGCATGTCTCTTTGTGATATGGGCCATTCTTAGAGATATGAGGTGGTATCTCCTTGTGGTATTGATTTGCATTTCCCTGGTATGTGAGCTTTTTTTTTTTTCCAATGTGCCTGTTGACCATCTGTTTTTTAACTCTTCACCCCTTTTTCCATTAGGTTATTTTTTGTTGATTTGTAAATGTTCTTGGTAAATCTTGGATATCATTCCTTTGTCAGATGTATGGTGTACAAATATTTTCTGCTATTCAGTAGTGTTTCTTTTAACCATAGTTTCTTTCTCTGCGCAGAAGCACTTTAGTTTGAGGTAATCCTATTTGTTTTTACTTTTGTTTTTCAAAAGTAGTTAGTCATCTGTAAAATCAATATGGAGTGTTTTACCTATGTTTCTTGGTATTTTATGGTTTCAGGTCTTACGTCCAAGTCTTTAATGCATTTTGAGTTAATTGTGTGTGTGTATGTGCATGTGCATAGTATAAGATAGTCTAGTTTTGCTCTTTTGCATGTGACTGTCCAGTTTTCCCAGCACCACATTGCTAAAGAGGCTTTCCTTTCTATACTTGATACTCTTGGCTCCTTTGTTGCAAATATAACTATATAGGTGTGGGTTTATTTCTGGGCTGTCAATTCTATTCCATTGGCCTATGTGTCTTATTTCATTACCATTGCTCTTGGTTACCATTGTTCTGTAGTATTGTCTAGGAGTCTGGAAGTATACTTCAGTTCCTTTTAGGCAGGTTTGCTTTGGCTATGTGGAGGGTTTTGTGGTTCCACGTAAGATTCATTAATGTTTGCTCTTTCTTTGAAGAAGCCTCCCCCGGGGGGAGCTCATTAGGAGGTAGTTGATTCTGTTAGAGGATGAGGCTGGGGTCCTGGCCATCCAGCTGGTGCTGCAGCTGTGGGAACTAGCACCATCTCCCCTTCTATCCCTGTGCTACTGATAACCCAGGGCTGGGCCCTGCAGCTCCCAATGTGTCATGAACCAGGCTTCCTGAATAAGGGGGGCTGCTGGGGATTAGGGACAGAGCTGAGTAGCCATTTGGCTTTAAAATCCTAGATGTGTGGGCTAACTTCTTTTCATGCTTTGGTTCTTTGGCAAGTTGGGCAATCTGGCTCTGTTAGGACACTCTAGCAGTCTCATTCTGGACACTCTGCACTTGGCTTATGCGGTACATTCTGAACTTTGCTTTTCTTTTCTCCCAGCCCTCTCGGCCCTTCCCAACCTCCTGCTTCTGTCTCTGCCAGAAAGTCCTTATATTTGTTCTCATGGCTCTGCTTTGGGGCCTTGATTGCTTTTCTTTGGGCTCTGCCTGTTTGACACCACCTTGGTTCACAAGGGGCTGGGTGATTTGGAGTTTGATTGGGAATCTATATTTTGACATCCTTCTCTCTCCTGCTTTTAATTCCCTTGAATCTCTTGTTGATTAAAAATCTTTAAGCACACTAGAGTTAGATTGCTTTGCTTTTATACATGAGGGTAGCCCAAACCCTAGAATGGGCAACATGGGCTTTTTCCTATTAACAAGGTGGGGACCCTGTGATCTCTTTGGTTTTGCCCAATGTATTTTGGTGCATTGACTGGGGAACCCTCGGCTTCTCCTGGCATCACGCCTGTTGCAGAGGGTGATGTGGTATAGGCTGGTGCACTGCTTTGGAATAAATTGTTTTGATCCAGGTACTCTGGTAAAGGCCAGCAGGAAGGAGGGTCTCTAGTTTATCACAGTACAGACACATGAACTTAGGGGGAGAAGGTAAGGATCCCATGAGGAGGGATGAGGAACATTGAAAGGTTCTAAAGACAGAAGCGCAGGGACCAGAGGATACATCCTGGAAGCAGCTGTGGGGAATGCAAGTGCAGGCAAAGGAGGTGAAAAAGGGAATCTATCACATTTGTGGAAAGTGAGGGCCACCATTGGGCTGTGCTGCCAGAAATAAGTAGGGAGGCAGGAAGACTAGAAAAGTACAGGGGCTGAAGGTCGGGTTGTGGAGCTCACACTTGATTTAGGAGCTGCATCCTGTGGCTTACAGTGATCAAAGGTGTTGGCTTTGAGTGATTTAATCAAAGCAGCATTTAGATGGGTGATCTCGCCATGGTGTGTAGGAAGGATTGAGAAACAAAGAAGGGGAACTGATTGGAATGATAATGAGCAGGAGGATGGTGGTGATGAAGATCATGGCAGGTGAGATTATAAGGACTTCACTGCTTGAAGCATTTTGCCCTCTTGCATAATCCCTACAACCCTACTGTGAGGGGAGTCTGCTGTTTTCACTCTTCAGATGATGAAACCAAGGACCAGAGAAGTTACGTAACTTGTCCAAGGTTAACAGCTAAAAAGCAAAAATCCTAGGGTGCAAAGGACTCTAGTCATCCAGCAAAACACTGAGGGCCTGAGCAAAATTGGGGAGTAGCCCTTTGTCCTCATCTTTTGTGCTTCAATCTTCCTGGCCATTCTTTCCCCCTTCCCTGTGGTGATCTCTCCTCCACCCACCACCTACCATTTTGTCTTTCTCTGTCCCCCTTCCCTCTTAATCAGAAACCTCACTTGGCTAGTTGATAGTTGCTTTGCTTTCTCAGTGCATCTGCTCAATTCCTTATTTTACTCATTTATGGGAAATTATGCAATATTTATCTTTGTTTTTCTGACATACTTTTCTACACATAATTCCCTCAAAGTCCTATTTTGCTGTAAATGGTAACATTTCATCTTCCCACGTAGCTGAATAATAATACTGTGTGGATTTATCACGTCTGCATCCAGTCCTCTATCAATGGGCACTGAAGTGGTTTCACAGTTCTAGTTACTGCAAATACTGCTGCAATCAACATTGTGGAGCATGTCCTTTTTTGAGATGATTTCCTATTCTTGGGAATGGACACCCAGAAATGGGGGTGTTGGCTTTCCAGTGCTTCTCACACCCATGGAATCCTGCCTACCCGTTCTACCTGTCTCTGTGTCAGCTGCTTTTGCTCCAGCCTCGATTGCTAAAATGCTCACTTGCAGAGAAGCCTTCCTGGTCTGCATCCTCTGAAGTGATCCCTCCAGTTAACAATTCATCGCGTCTCCCAGGTCTGATGGAATCAAGTTTCCATGCAGCACATTAGCTGACTTCTCTGACAGTAATTCAGGGCAGACATCTGAAATCAGCATCACTGGGCCAAAATGAGTGACCCTATGGGGTTGGCAGGGCCACACTCTGTCCATAGCTTTAGAGAAGAATCTGTCTTGCCTCTTGTCACTTTGGGAGCTGCGATGCAAGCATTCGTTGGCTATCTCGTCAGTCTTTTTTTTTTTTTTTAATAAAGATTTACTTATGCATACAAGATCTAGGGTGTAGACCAGAGATGTGGAGGTTGAGAGGATTCACCAGAGACAGAGTGGGCAGCAGAACAGGCAGATCTACTGAAATACACTGTTGAGGGGTGCAGCGGGCGGGATAGGAGAAGTCTGCTGTGCCATGTGAGTTGCTCCCTGGCAGGGGATCAAACTCATGCTGCAGTGGCTGGTGATAGTTGATAATGCTGAGACTTAGAGCCTCCCTGGTGGCACAGGGTTTATCTCTTCATTCTTCAAAGCAGACACGTTCCCTGTGTTCTGTTGCCTTCTCTCGTGTGTCCAAATGTCTTCACTCTTATATGAATATGTATGATTGCATTTAGGGGTCACTCTGATAATCTAGAAATATCTCCCCTTGGCAAGACCCTTAAATGAACCAGAGAATCTTCCCATGTAAGGTAACACTTGAGGCATTAGAACCTGCTTTCTCCTAGGGGCCATTTCTCTATCTCTCCACTCACTAAATAGAGAAAATCTGCTCTACCCTCCTACCTAGCACCTTGCTTGGAACATGGCAGATGTGCAGTTATTTATTAAATGAGAAAAAGGTGTGTTTTATTCTAAAAAGTGTTTGTGTTCATAATAACAATGCACCATGTTGTTCTAACTTCTATAACAAAAAATAGCTTTGATGTGACAGTCATCTTACATAAATGAAGACATGATTGAATGAAATGGCATTTTATGAGCTTTAGGCAAAGCAAACATTTGAATTATCTTGTTAAAATTAAACAGCTCTTTTGTGTTCAGGAGCAAGCACCACTCTGTGTCTATCTTGCTCATACAGCAGCATCATTATATTCTAAATTACACAATTTAATTACATGTAACTTGAAACTTAAACTGAAATATTGTTGAGGTACAAGCATGACCTTTGCAGCCACTCACTGATGTTCTTTTGAAAGGCTGTGACCCTCAGAAAAAATTCACAAAATCTCATTTTTAATGGACTAGGTAATCCTTAAGAGACAGACAATTCTGGTTGAACCCCTGCTGTGTCACTTCTCTGCATAACCCTGGACAAGATATTTTGAGCTCTGTAATATCTTAAGATTCACAGGCCCTTCTCTGTAACACCCATCTTTGAGAAGAGTGAGATGAGTTAAAATGAGGGCCTGAAATATGGCTCTCAGCTGTCACTGTAATGTGCAGGGAGGATGGTGAAACCTATTTGTGATCTGAAAAGTCCCTCCTTAAGCCCAGATACACAACACACACAGTGACCTCAACTTATACTCAGCATAGCCTGGAGCCTGACCCCACCACAGTGAGTTGTATCTGCTCTTTACCATGGCACCATGCCCAGGCTGCATTCTTGGATTTGATGCTTATGCCAATGGGATGGGGTGGAGGAATAAGATGGGGTAAAGATGAGCCCTTGCTCCCCTTTGGCATCTGGTGGTAACAGAAGCTTCACACCACCATTCAAGCCATGTGCACTGGCAGAGGAAAGGGAGGGACACACAGGAACCCAGAGAGATGGGGCTGACACATGGGGATGTCTAGGTTCTATTCTAAGGAGAAACGGGCTACAGATGAGGTGAGGTTTGTGGATCTTGGAATATGGGCCAGTTGACCAAGTTGAGCCTGAGCAGGCAGTGGAGGCCAGAGTCACAGTAAATGCCAGAGCAGTGTGCAGTGTTTCCTGCATTCCCGCCTGTGGAGAGGCTACAGGCTTGCTGTATATGTCATAGAATTTGAGGTTCAGAGGAGCCGTTGGAGATAATTTGGCTCCACCTCCTTCCCCATGCAGACATTTCCTTTATGCCATTCACAACAGATGGCCGTTCCTTGTGGTATTTTTGTTATAATCTATTTTCTTTAGTAGGATTTTTATAGAATACCATCAAGTTAAGGCCTTTATTTTCCAAGACGCCATTGAAATGGCTCACTCTGTCCTGTCAGTGTGTATCAGATTAGACCCCTAGTATATGTGTCCCCTGGTGGTTTCAACTATTAGCAGCAGCAGAAAAGGGAAAGGACTTGTCTCCCGGGCAGGACTCCCGTGCCAGGAAATGAAAGAGGGATAGGAGTAATTAAAGAGAAATGTTTGGAGAAAGGTCTTTCTGACCTTTAGGGTGGTTTTGTCAAAGCCAATCAGTTTCCTCCTCATACAAGTAATCAAATTTCAAAGACAAATTTTAGAAATACAAGAAAAGCACACAAAAACAAGCATTTGAAGGTCCTGTGATTATACTCGTTCTTTAGCTTTGTATTATGCTTTCTTCATTATATTGTAGACATTCTCTATGTAGTTGTATGTTCTTCTGCAATGTAATTCCTAATACATTGCATGCTATTGTGTAGTGGTGCAATTATTAAACCAGCCCCTTCTGGCTCCTCCCACTTCTTGCCTCCTCGTGCTGGTCGGGGAAGCTGCTTCTGGCATAAGCATTTCTTAATCTGCCTTGATTTTCATCCAGAAACATAAATGCTTGTCCCAGTGCATTTGGACGGGATGATACAATTACAGTGTGTTTCCTGGGAGTAATCACGGTGGTGCTATGGAGTCCGTCTTCTGGCTTTGTGTAGCTGATGTGTTAATTACACTCTGTCAAGCCACAAACTTGTATTCCCTAAGCCTCTCTCGGTAAGCACAATCATTTGTATTTCATGCCACAAGTGAGAATAAGCCTGGATGGCCTCTTTAAATCAGTCTTGGCTGCTAACTTTGGCTCTACTGACTAGCTACAGTCAGGCTCCACCAGGGCAGGCCCAGTGGTCTCGGCCTGTATTGGTGCAAACTGGCGTGCAGTAGAACTATTTGCTTCCCATTCTGTGACAACTGGTCCAGGTCAAGAGTGGTACCAGGACTCCCACTCCAGGAGCAAACAGCACTGCTCACACCCCTCCAGTTCACCCCATCTGGCTCCTTGCTGGCTCTCATCCCAACGGCATTGTGCTGCATTATTGTTGCTGGTGCAAAGTGGCCACTGGGCCTACAAGCAGAAGCAAGCCCTTGTAAGGGGCCTTCAGGAGAATATGCATGGTTGGATGCTTTGAGAAGGACATAAAGAGCCAGTAATTCTATAAAGACTCTTGACTCTATCTAGAGCCACTGGCTTATTCACTTGGGTTATTCAGCCACCACTCCCATCCCCATATGCACACACCCATTAAAAGAAATCCTGGGCCAATAAACCTCTACCTGCTGGTTTGATCTTGAAGTTCCCAACTCTTGATGTCACCTGGTGCTAACTTAACATGTCTGTAAGGACAGCTGTGGTAGATGCTGTTTGATCTTCTTGCTTCTGATAACGTTTACCTCCTCTCATGTAGATCCACGCCTCGGACATTGCATCCATCTTACTTCCTCTCACATCCTTCAATGAAGCTGCTGAATTCATTGGAGGTCCTGGGGTATCAGATGATGAATTTTCACATAAAAAGACACCCTTCTTAGTGATGTGCTTTACAACTTGGGCTTCAGCAGTGCTGCTTATGCTGTGGGTCTTGGGGTGCATTTGCCAGTGGTGAGGTTAAACTGAATGGCTATGGAAGCTGTAGATACAGACGCACCAGACAGGATGTGTGGTGGCTGTGGAGGCTGTTGATTTTTAGCTGCCATTCTCTTTCCTTTAGTAACAGACTCTCTGACAGCTGCAGAAGTGGGCTTGTGACCCAGCCCTAGCTAACTGTCTTCGCTAGACAGTGTCAGCCCTGACATGGGCATGAGAACCACAGAGAGATCACCAGATTCTGTTCCTGGGATTGGCTCATGACACTGTTCTGTGCCATATGGGTGAGGAGAGAGAGCGAAGTTAGTATATAAAGAAGAGCAAAAACAAGTACAAATGAGATGGGAAGAAAGAGACATGGAGGATGAGTGCTGGTTCCGGTTCTTGGGGTCCTGGCTCCCCTTCTCCCCTGCCTCTTCAATTAAATGAGAATCCTTAGCCCCCTTCCTCACAGCAGGAGTCGATTATTCTCTTGTCTCATGCAGGCTCTGATGGGCTCTGACACACATGGCCAGAATGTGTCAAGGACTAATGCACTAATGCACTGATGCTAGCAGGTGCCAGTTGGGTTTGTGAATGCAGATGAGACATCTGTCTAGGGACTTCCAGAAATAACATAAGGACCTTTTGAAGAAGACCCGCTTCCTATAAGCAATCAAGATGAGGTCTCCTGCCATAATAATTGGAAGTATAAAAGGGAAGTATGGCTTTGTTTTATTATCATAGACTGGTGAAGCCAGGAATTTGTGTGTAGGTTATATCCTCAGGAATTCATGCAAATCTCCTACCCAAACCAGCTCCCCACTGGAGCTCCCCCACCACTCCTGTATCCAGGTGCATCAGACAAGTTCAGTTACATATCTGAAAACTAGCTATGGAGAGCACTCTGGATCCAGCTGGACATGAACTCTATGGCACACCCAACACTGCAGAGAGCAGTTCCCAAGGGAGAATTGAGATTGTATTGTAATGGTCAATAAATGAAGGAAGAAGAGAAGGAAGGATAATCAAGGGTAATGCTAAGTTTGTGGAGGCAGAGGTTTCGCAATGTCAGTAACTTAGATTAAAAAATTGTTGAAGGGAAAGCAGGTATGTGGAAGAGACAAATTCAGCCTTGGCTATATTACACAGACAACGGGTGTACCGCTGTTTGAGCAGGTATCTGAAAATAAAGATCTAGAACTTGGGAGAATGCTCCAGGTTAGCAGTTGAGAACTAGAAGCAACTGAAACCAAGAAGATTGACTAAACTTACTCCAGAAGATGGTTGTATCAGCTTCCTAGGTCTATCATAGAGCTCCTGCAAACAGGGTGACATGAGCTGTGGAAAGTTACACTCTCATGGCTCAGGAGCCTGTGAGTTGTCAGGTTGTCACCAGGGCCCCAGTCTCCCTGCAGGCTCTTCCAGCTTCAGGTAGTGCTGGCTCTTGTTGGTGTCCCTTGGCTTGCAACTGCAGCCTTCCAGGGGCCACCTCTGTTGTCACGTGGTCTTCTCCCTTCTTTATCCTCAATTTTTCTTAGAAGGACACAAGTCATGTTGGGAGTTATATGACCTCATCATAACGTATTACTGCTGACAAGACCCTAAGTCCAAATAAGGTCTAACATTCTGAGGTTGGGGGGGTGGCTGGGGTAAAACACCATTCAGCCCAGCATAAAGATAAAGAGGAAAAGGGAAGGAAAGAAAACTAAGGGTGGAATCATGAGAAACACTAACCTTCTGGAGGTTACAGGGAAGTGTAGGCTGATGAATGAGAAGAGAGAGGATGGGGAAACAAAGAAGGGGAAAGGAAGACAAGGGCATGGGGAGTATTCTCGAAGCGCAGGTTGATCAAGTGTGAGGTCTGCACGAGCATCCCTGCATGTGTCCAGGGGGACAACTGCTAGCTCTGTTTGTTTGCCCTTGGACACAGGCTTAGCGCTAAAACTGGGATAGTACCAGGTCCATCTGCACAATGAGCTCCCTGTCAAAGTATCAGCAGTTATATTAGAACTGAGGACACAGTGAGGCAGGGAGAAAGCTTAGCGGGTTGGGGAATGATTAGAAGTTGAGAAATGTACTTGCCTGGGGCATGATTTTGGCTTTGATTGTGGTTGTGTTATGTTTTTCTGACAACTCTGCTACTTCAGAATTTTCTTGATTAAGATCTAGGATTGGGTTTTTAGTCCAAAGTAAAGACTTAAGGTAAGGTTAGCTCAGTCCCTAGCTGCCAGGCATCATGGGACAGCTAAAATATTGGAGATTAAAGTGTCCCTCAAATGCTCTGAAAGCCATTGTGACCCTTGTCTGGCAGAAGTCTTTGGGGCACACTATTTGAATGAACCCAATTTTGAAAGTTCACCTGTCTCTACTGAATAGGGCAACTATCTTGCTCTGCCTTCAGCACTTATCTTCAAAGCATTCAGAACTAGGCAGATACCTTGATTTTTCCTTAAAAAGAAATGATCGGATGTCTCACTCAGGCCAGACCTTTGCGTATGTGATTTCATTATTCATGACCGGTGCTCCTTGTTTGGTTTTTGATCTGTAGTTTACAGAATATGTGCATAAGGAGACTCTTTCCCATAAACTGATCTCTTTACCCTCTCAGCCCAGAATAACTTTCCATTTATTCCTCTGATAGTGTTAATGCCGTGAGCCAGCATACATTAAATCTATCATAATACAAACACAGCACTACACTTTTATTCAGTCCATATCAGCGACCAGATCACTTTCTGTGCTACTCAAGTATCTGTTGATAATGAAAAGCAAAAAGGACTGGAGGAAATTTTCATAATCAGCAAGTATAGAGAAGGAATCTCACCTGAGAGCAGTTTGCAAAGTGTATCACCAGTCTTCCAATTCTATAATCAGCTTGCCAAGGCAGTTAAATAAATAACCCTCAGTCATCACACATTAATAAGCATTGAAAAATACACATAAAAACACCATTTAATTAAAATTCTTCTATGGCCTTCTACTTCTCTCCCATGAAAACTGATGCTATCTATCCACATGGCTTCTAAGCACCCTGTCTAACTCTGCAGCTTCACCTTTCCCCAGACTCCCTTCCTTCTGTTGCCTGTCTTTTAATTCTGTATGTGTGATAATTCTCCTTCTGCTTATTCGAGTTGCATGTTTGACTTTCCCTTCACTTGGTTATCTCCTATTCATCCTTCTCTTGCCACTTCAATTATTAGTTTCCTGGGGAAGATCTTCCTAACCCACCCTGTGCCCCACCCACTTACTCATCCCCAATCCCTTGGCCAGATTAGTCTTACTTGCTTTCGCAGAACCTCTACTAAGTCAAGAGAGGCTGGTTATGTGAGTAGAGCAAGCACCATCAAAATCTCAGGGATAGACAAATAAGGGTACATGGAGTTTGAGATACTTAGCCTTTAAGGCACAACACCACGTCCCTGAGCCTGCCCTTCCTTGGGAACTTCCCTCTCTCCCCAACAGATGTTCTCTTTGTCTCAGAAAATATTTATTGTTAAATATTGTATATTAGCACATACAAAGGAAAAAAAACTTGGGCATGTCTTGGATGGGTTGCCAGCGTGTTGATCAGAATCTATCCCCTTGACATCATTCTTTCTTTACAGTCACCGTAGGCAGAATGTTCTCACCTTTGTCTTGGGGAGAACAGATGCTCAGGATCATCCAATTCCTGTAGCTAGCACCAAGCCTGGGGTCTGGGGTGACTGGTGATCTCCATCATGGCTCATTGTGGATTGCTACGGTGCAGCAGCTATAACTAAAAGACAATGTACCGTTTCAAAGACAGTGATGCAGAAGGAAGAAGATACCTTTAATTAAAGCCTGTGTCTGGAAAAGGAGGTAATAGGAAACACAGTAGTCACTGTGCTATAAACCAGAGCCGATTTTGTTGACCTGGAGTAATGAGAATGACAGAGGATTCAGCTCCTTAGTTAGCCTCTGGCAGGCTTTGATACTATTCTATGGATAATATTCCCTGTTCATTTCCCCGATGGCCCATTTGATATGCTCTGCTTAGAAGTTGAAACCAACAACAACAACAAAAAAAAACACCAAGAGAAGGAAATCGCATAGATTTCTAGCTCATTTCATTTTGGATCAAATATTTGGGATCCTGACATTTTTCAGGAGTTCAAAAGTTTTTTTTTTTGTTTGTTTGTTTTTTTTTTTGTTTTTGTTTTTGCTTTTCTTAGGGTTCTTCTGGCAGTAAGTTACCTTTAAAACCTTAGGGGCTTTCTGATATTGATGATTCAAGTCAATTTCTACAATTCACGTATCAGTTGGGTCCCTCGGGA